>NC_042619.1:159100011-159401967 GCF_901001135.1 Rhinatrema bivittatum
GACCACCTGGATGGAAGCTGGAGTCAGGAACCAGAGGACAAACCTGAAGTCAGAAGTCAGTGGACGAAAGCCGAGAGTCAGAAAGCCAGGGACAGCAGACTAGCAACTCTGGAAGAGTGAACCCTCGTTGCAAAGCAAGGAGGACACTAATCAAGCCAGTTAAGGAGGATAATATATTGGTTAATGTGAAATTTCAGCAATACAATAAGTAGTAACTTTGTGAGCACAGAAACATTCTATTATGAAAAAAGCTTTGATTAAGATGGACAAGTCACTAGTACCTTGAGCTCACTCACTCTATTGATTTGTTGATTACCTATATTTGACCATGCAGGTCAGATACTTCAGCTCACAAGAGTCTATTGGCTTGAAGGGAGCTTTCATCAGCATGGATAGTGCTACACAGAGGTCCCAAGACTTGGTGTGAGGTTTTAGGGGAGACTAATAAAAGCAAACCTTGGATAAATCTGAAAACAATAGGCTGAATAGATGGGTTTTTCTTTTAAGCACCAATTGTACTGAGGTGAATCCTAACAGAGTTAATTTTGTAACTGAACTCAGAGATATGTAGAAGATATTCAAAACAGTTTTTGTATGGAGCAGAAGAAAGGATCTAGGTCTTTTATCTCATACTAGAATGCAAACCACCTCAATTTAAAATCATTTGACCTTTTAGTAGAGTCTCTTCTATACACCTCATTGCCAGGGCCGGCGGAAGCACTAGGCGAACTAGGCGGTCGCCTAGGGCGCCAGCTTGCCGGGGGCGGCACTGCCCCGGTAAACTTAAGAGAGCCGCGCTCAGCCGCTGCCCCGGTAAAATGAAAAGAGCTCATTAAGCCGCCGCCGCCCCCCCGAAGCCGCTGCCGGCAGCCTGCCTCAAAAGACCCATCTGACCTCCCCCAGCGGTTCGCGTGCTCCCGGTCTCTCCTGCTGCTCTTTCTTCCTTGCTGCCGTTGCCGCTGGGCTATCAGCACGTTCAAGCCCAGCGAGAACGGCAGCAGTGCAAAAAAAAAAAAAAAGCTGTGGCATCCGCGGCTGCCCTTTTCTTCCTCCCGCCCCCCCCCCTGACCCGGAACAGGAAGTGATGCGCGGGAAGGAGAAAGAGCGGTGCCGCATGAAAAAAAATAGCGGCGACAGCAGCATCGGCCCCCGAACAATTGAAGCAGCCGGGAATCGGGAAAGGAGTCAGCAGCACGAGCCTCCCGCGGCCGATGGGAGTCTTCCTTTTTGGCCTGCGGGGGCTGGAGGAGGAGGCTGCTGCAGCTACCATTTATGCTGGGGGGGGGGGGAGGAAGTGAGAGAGAGAAGCAGCCAGCCTGTCTGTGTGTGATTGAGAGCCTGTGTGTAAGTGAGAGAATGTATTTGATCGAGCACATGTGTGTGTGATTGAGAGAAACTGGTCAGAGAGCTGATGTATGTGTGTATGTGAGAGACAATGAAAGTGACTGCTCAAGGAGATGACTGATGTGTGAGAGTGTGAGACAGTCAGGGATGTGACTGATGTGTGTGTGTGTGTGTGTGTGTGTGTGTGTGAAAGAGAGAAAAAGCATGGAAGTGAGAACTCTGGGTATGTGAGAAAGCATGGGAGTAAGAAGCCTGGTGTTGTGGGGGTGTATGTGAAAGAAAGCATTGGAGTGAGAAGCCTGATTATGTGAGAGAGAGCATGGGAGTGGGAAGCCTGTGTGTGTGTGCATGTATGAGAGAGAGACTGGTTGGTAAGGTGACGGTGTGACTGGTTGTGTATGTGAATGTGAGAGAGAGAGAGAATGTGATTCAGGGAATGAGAAGCCTGTGCACCTGGAGAGCGAGCATGGAAATGAGAGAGAGACTGGTGTATGTGTGTGTGTGTGTGTGTGTGTAACAGAGAGAAAGTGATTATGGGAATGAGAAGTCTGTGCAAGTGAAGAGAGTGAGCATGGGAGTGAGAACCTGGGTGTGTGTGAGACACAGCATGGGAGGGAGAAGCCTGTATATGTAAGACAGAACAGGTGACTGGTGTGTGTTTGTGTGTATGTGAGAGAGAGAAAGAAAGTGATTATGGGAATGAGAAGCCTGTGCATGTGAAGAGTGAGCATGGGAGTGAGAAAGCTGGGAGTGTGTGAGATACAGCATGGGAGTGAAAAGCCTGTATATCTGAAAGAGAACATGGGAGTGGGAAGCCTGTGTGTGTGTATGCATGAGAGAAATCAGGTGACTGGTGTGTGTGTTTGTGTATGTGTGTGAGAGAAAGAAAGTGATTATGGGAATGAGAAGCCTGTGCATGTGGAGAGAACAAGCATGGGAGTGAGAGATTGGTGAGTGTGTGTGAGAAAGAGAAAGTGATATGAGAGTGAGAAGCCCATATATGTAAGTGGAACACGGGAGTGGGAAGCCTGTGTGTGTATGGCATGAGAGAAACTGTTCAGGAAGGTGACTGGTGTGTTTGTCAAAGACTGTTTGGGAGATGATTGGTGTGTGAGAGACAGAAACTGGTCATGGGGGCATGACTGATATGGTGTGTGTGTGAGAGACATGGGCCTTAAGGAAGAGGACCATGAGTATAGAGCTTAGCCTCTACTGCTGCTTCTGGTGTGTACTACAGCCTGCATGGAAGAGGAGTAAGAGAGCTGCTGGAGGGGGTAAGTGAAGGTGGCTTTTTAAGTTTATTTTTCTTGATTGACTGCCATTTTAGTTATTTAATATTATGTGATGTGTCTGCTTTTTTTGTTTGAGCAACAAGTATAGCTTTGGTTTATGTTTATTTTATTATTTTTATTTATTTATTATAAAAGTTTCTATAACCGTCGATAAGACAAATCATCTCAATGGTTTACATGGCATAAAAATGTCAAATAAGTGTTCTGTTATAAATACAGACTTCGTTATTTTCATTAATGCACAATGTAAGTTAATTGTGTGTGGAGGCGGGGGGGGGGGGGGGGGGGGGGGGGCGGCATAGCTGACGTTTCGCCTAGGGCGCCTAATACCCTTGCACCGGCCCTGCTCATTGCACAAATTTAAAGACTGAGTACTATTGTCTCAACATCCAGGCTGTGAGGACTAGGGACCTGATGTTGAAATGGAGTAGAATGCCCTCAGTTTATGTGATTAGTGTGGGAGAATATCCAAACCAAATTAGATCCTTCATTACAAGAGAAATAAGAGGATATGAGTACAGAAGACTTTCTCCCCAATCCAGGGAAAAGTTACCATAGGCTAGTTTGTCTTTTGACCCTCTTCTTAGACTATACTGAGAGACCTTTTTGTTCAGAAGAGACATAAACAGATCTATGCCAGATGTTTCACACTCACAAAAAAATATGTTTTCCCCCCTGCCCCATACAGGAGACATGGATGCTGCTTAAAATTACCATCCCAGGTAGAATTTATTCTTTGTATTAAAAAAGGTCAAAAGAAAACCCAAATACTGCTGAGATGGTTTGTTTTTGAGGGAAAAAAAGCAATTTAAGTCTTTCCATCAACATCTCTGAAAGAATTTGAGTTTATGGGATTGTGCAAGAGACTCCAGACTCCAAAGTATCTCAGTGTGTCATGGAGGCTTTCTTTCCTAATGAGATGGACAATGGTGTGGATATCTTGGATAATGGTATCCCTCCATTTAACAATATTGGTGCCATAGCTTCCAGTGCATTAAGCAGCACCAGGATAATCTGGACCTCAGTCTGTATATATGCTGATGCTTATGCACTCAAGCAAGCCAAATGATGTTCCTAGGTCTCCTGGCTCTTTCTATTCAGTTCCTCCTTAAAAACCAGCATGGACAAAATTAGGTGGGAAGCAGGAGATGAGGTCACATCTTTCTGGGTCTCTTGAAGTATATCATAGACTTTAACTTGGGCACAAGGAGTCTTGAATGCAACCAGACTCTCTTGAAGGTGAATGACCTTGGGAGATGCATGGGACAATGTATGGCTGTTGACCATATCTCTCTGATCTTATCATTGTGCATTGACTGACCAGGGCCAATGTCAGTGCTTCTTCACCTTTCCTTGGTGCTCTGCATTGGTGTTCCTCAGTGCTGATACCAATGGACTAGAATCCTTTGCTTTCATAAAGTGGGAGGAAATAGAAGATACTCTGTCTATTAGTGCTCTATATTGATGAAGTCTGACGTGGCATTGTTGTCACTACACCCCTAGCATCTTGTGAAGCTCCTGGGCCGTTCAGAATTGATGCCTTTAATATTGGTGCAGAAAGTTTGGACTTATCCATCCAAAACATATTTTCCATTAGCTCTACCCAAGGATGATGGCTTCAGGTTTGTCATATTTCTCCATGTACAGCATTCTGAGACTTTTACATCCATTAAGTTCAGTACACATCTGTCTTTGGGATATGTGTCAAATATGATGAAGCTGAACCTAGCGTACTTTGGAAATCTGTTGGTCCTCTTTTACTTGGGGGACACTGAGCAAAAAAAATTAAAAAACAACTCAATGTTTTAACAAAATTGACCCCTGATGCCACACCGATGCACAAATATCATTGTCCATGCAACCACAGAAATATAAAGGAAACTTGAAAAAAGAACCAAAACCTTAACTATGTAAGATAAGAAGTTAGTGAACACATCACTTTAAATGGCCCCATGCAAAAAAAAAGATAGCTGAAGGACAATAGGACTGCACAATTGTTTGAAAGTAATGACTAAAACAAGACAAATTAATTCATTTTCAATTCATTAAGAATAAACAAATTAAACTCTCCATATCCACACTTTAACTCAAATCTATATATGTCTTGTGTGAATTACTTGCATCCTGTCAATCCAAAAATTGTATTCGAATGTATCATTTTTGTTTATGGAATGGTTTTGCTTCTTTAAGCAAAAAAGGCCTTACATACTTCCACCTAGGGATGTGCAATCGTTTTTCCCAAATTAGGCAATGCCAACGAAAATGCCTAATTCAGAATGGTTCGGGAGAACCAAAAAAAAAATTAATTTTTTTCCGAAATTTTGGAAAAAATTCATTTTTTAGTTAGTGCATGCTAACTCCCGATAGTGTGCACTAACCCGAAAATCGGGCCCCCCCAAAAAAATAACCCGAACCACAGGAAAAAATATTCCCACATGGGGGGCCCCGAAACAAAGCCTGACACAAAATTTTTACTCAAAGCACATCTCTACTTCCACCATTTTAGTACATTACTCTTCAAAACACTCCAATATTTGGACTAGAGTGAAACAATGGACAAATATTGAAATTATCCACATATTATGCAATAAAAGGTGAATTTTCAAAAGTTTGCATACAGAACAATTATCATATATGTGCAGAAATAGCATATATTCACATACATGATATATTATAAACCTCAAACATACATGTGTAAGTAAGATTCTCAATTTGGTAAAAATGGAGCAGTCCAGGGGTATTCCATGGTAGGGCCAACATTTGGGGTAGATATTAAAAATTTGCGCGATTGCGTACTTTTGTTCGCGCACCAGGCGCGAACAAAAGTATGCTGGATTTGATAAGATACCCACGTAGCCGCGTGTATCTTATAAAATCCAGGGTCGGCGCGCGCAAGGGGGTGCATATTTGTGCAACCTGCGCGCGCCAAGCCCAGCGCGCGCTGCCTGTTCCCTCCGAGGCCGCTCCGATTTCGGAGCGGCCTCAGAGGGAACTTTCCTTCGCCCTCCCCCCACCTTCTCCTCCCTTCCCCTACCTAACCCACCCCCCGGCCCTATCTAACCCCCCCCCCTTTACCTTTGTTGGCAGATTTACGCCTGCTAAAAGCAGACGTAAATCTGCGTGTGCCAGCGGGCTGCTGTTGTGCCATCACCCGACCCGGGGGCTGGTCCGGAGGCCTTGACCATGTCCCCGGGTCAGCGCCACACCCCTGGGCCCGCCCCCGAAACGCCGCAGCATGCCCCCGAAATGCCGCGTCATTTCGGGAACGCCCCCGACACGCCCCCTCCCCGCCCCTTTTAAGAAGCCCCAGGACTTACACGCGTCCCTGGGCTCTGCGCACGCCGGCGGCCTATGCAAAATAGGCACGTCGGTGTGCAGGACATTTAAAATCCCCACCTTTATGCTTATAAGATGTTTGTTTGTTTTTTAATAAATTTATGCATGTAGATTTGGCAGCTTACTTGCACATATTTACACCTGCCCTTTATCAGGCATAAAAGATAAACATCTTTAATGTGAAATACTGACTGGGTGAGTGGTCTGGGTGACCCGGGGAGAGGTCAGGCTGAAAGTTCCAGTAGAGTCTTGATGATTTATAGATGAATTGACAAAGTGGTAAAACTAATTTCATTGGCATGCATGTTGGACAATCTGTTGGCTTATATGTTTAAAAGCTGATTTACAGAGGATAAATTCATAAAAATTACCCATGTAAAATCTCCCTGCACATATTTGTAAAGTAAGAAGTAAAAATACTTGAGCATAGCAGTTGTGCACCATTTAACCAGATAAATTCCGACTTATCCAGCTAAGTAGATAATCATGGCTTAATTAAGATGAGTCAACATGGTTTTCACAAGGGGAAGTCTTGTCTTACTAATCTTTTAGAATTTTTTGAAGATGTAAATAAACATGTAGATAAAACTGAGCTGGTTAAAATATTGTATTTAGATTTTCAGAAGGCATTTGGCAAAGTCCTCAATGAAAGACTCCTCAGGAAATTACAAAAGCATGGTAAAGGAGGCAGTGTTCTATTGAGGATTTGGTAATTGGTTCAAAGTCTGGAAACAGAGGATAGGACTACATGGTTAGTTTTCCAAATGGAGAAAAGATGTTAATGGAGTAGCACAGGGATCAGTACTGGGATCTGTGCTGTTTAACATATTCATAAATGATCTGGAAAAGGGAATGATGAGTGAAGTGATCACATTTAAAGATGACACAAAATTATTCAAATATGTTAAAACAACAGTGGATACAAGGAAATGTAGAAGGACTTTGTAAGACTAGGAGGCTGGGCAACTGAAAGGCAGATAAAATTTAATGTGGAAAAATGCAAAGCAATTTACAGAAGGAAACACAGTATAATCCCAGCTATAGGTTCACAATGCAGGGTTCTGTATTGGGAGTCATTACCCAGGAAAAGGACCCTGGAGACCTTATGGACAATAATTTTAAATCTTCAGCTCAATCCACAACATTGGCTAAAAGAAATAAAATGGTAGGAATAATAAGAAGAGGAATGGAGAATAAAATGGAAAATAGCACATTGCCTCTTAAATACCTTGTGCAGTTCTAGTCTTCCTATCTCAAGAAAATCATCCAACATAACAAACTTCCTCAGTGCAATGAATGCCCTTGACTGGCAACAATTCATCACTTCACCCACTCATACTGTTAGCCATACTCTAGACCTCATTTTCATTAATTAATTCATCTGTTATCTTTCTCAATTCCTCCTCAATATCTATTACTCCCATTCCATGGTCAGATCAAACCATTTCTTACTCCACTGCAGCATTAACTGCAAAACCACTAATAACAATCCTGCATCCACCCAAAAAAATTATTTACAGATACTAAAGGCAGTTGATTCCCAGACTTTTAAAATACTTTTCTTCCTCTAATACTTAATCGTCCTAATAATAATTCTGTCAACATTGTTGATACTTGGGATACTGCTGTTCTCCTTGCCTCTACCCTAAAATCCTCCCACTCAAGAACTGCCTATACCCTCTGGGGTAGATTTACAAAAAATGCGCGTTCGTGTACTTTTGTTGGCGCACCAGTCGCAAACAAAAGTACGCTGGATTTCTGCTAAAATCCAGGATCGGTGCGCGCAAGGCTGCCAATTTTGTGCAGCCGGCACGCGCCGAGCCACGCAGCCTGCCTCCGTTCCCTCCAAGGCCGCTCCAAAATCGGAGCGGCCTCGGAGGGAACTCGCTTTCGCCCTCCCCTCACCTTCCCCTCCCTTCCTCTATCTAACCCACTCCCCCCGGCCCTATCTAAATCCCCCCTCCTACCTTTATGTGGGGATTTACGCCTCCCAGAGGGAGAAGTAAATCCCCGCGCGCCAGCGGGCCACTAGCGCGCCGAGACGCAACCTGGGGGCGGTTCCGGAGGGCGCAGCCACGCACCCGGACCGCCCCGGCTTAAACCACGCCCCCGGGCCTGCCCCCGAAACGCCACGTCCTGCCCCCGAAACGCCGCACCGATCGGCCCCGCCCCCGACACGCCCCCAACACGCCCCCTCGAAAAACCCTGGGACTTACGCGAGTCCCGGGGCTCTGAGCGCGCCGGCAGGCCTATGAAAAATAGGCGCGCCGGGGCGCAAGGCCCTGCTCGCATAAATCCGCCCGGATTTACGTGAGCAGGGCTCTTAAAATCCGCCCCTCTGGTTTTCCCAAACATTACTTACATTAAAAATAAATCTTCACAGATTAGAAATAAAATGGAGACAAGACAAATTCCATCACAATCTGACTTTATACCTCACTGAATTGACCAATTATCACTCTTCAATCAATACAACTAAAAAAGCCTTCTTCTCCAAATTAATTTCTCAAGTTAATGAAAACCCATAAACCCTTATCATGGTAAAAGCATTAACCAAACAAAATAATCCAAATTGAATATATCCAAAACCCATTCCTACTCTTAGGGCCGGATTTTATAAAATTGCGCGAGGGCGTACTTTTGTTCGCGCACCAGGCGCGAACAAAAGTATGCTGGATTTTATAAGATATGCGCGTAGCCGCGCGTATCTTATAAAATCCAGGGTCGGCGCGCTCAAGGGGGTGCACATTTGTGCAACCTGCGCGCGCCGAGCCCGGCGTGCGTTGCCTGTTTTCACTGAGGCCGCTCCGAAATCGGAGCGGCCTCAGAGGGAACTTTCCTTCGCCCTCTTCCCACCTTCCCCTCCCTTGCCCTACCTAACCCACCCCCCGGCCCTATCTAACCCCCCCCCCTAACTTTGCGCGTGCCGGGCCGGCTGCCCCGCACCGTGTTCCGGTCTGGGGGCTGGTCCGGAGGCCGCGGCCACACCCCCGGAACGCCCCCGGGCTGAAACCATGCCCGCGGTGCCGCCCCGAAACGCCGCGTCATTCCTGGCATGCCCCCCGACACGCCCCTCCATGCAAGCCCCGGGACTTACGCGCGTCCCGGGGCTTGCACTCGCCACCGAGCCTATGCAAAATAGGCTCGGCGCATGCAGGGTGGGTTTGGGGTAGGTTTTCAGTGGGTACGCGCGTATCGTACGCGCATTCCCCTTTGAAAATCTACCCATTAACCTATGTGAATCCTTTAAGAATTGTTTCCAGGACAAAATTCAAAATATTGTGAAAACATTTCCTGACTCACTTCCCATTACTCATGATATTAAACTATCTTACAGTTGGGATTCTTTGAACTTGTTGCCAGTACTGAAATAATTCAGATCATATCCAAAATGAATCCCTCCTCTTATCTGCTTTCTCCCTGTTCATCCTCTTTGTTCAAAATAGAGGATATTGCATTACCCATTGCTAACATTGTCAACTCCTCACTGTCTACTGGATCACTTCCCAGTTCATTAAAATAAGCCATTATTTCCCCAATTCCCAAAAATCATATTAATACACTACCTGAGTACAGTAATTTCCTCCTGATTTCTGCTTTACTTTTATTGTCAAAATAATTGAATCTGTAATATTAAAACAACTTTCAGAATATTTGGACCAACACTTCATTTTAGATCAGTATCAATTTGGTTTTTGGCCACATCACAGCACTGAAACCTTCCTACTATCCTGCACTGACTTCTTACCCTGTGGATTTGACACCAGAACCTTTTACATGTACATTTTCTTAAATCTATCTGAAGCATTCAATACCATTAATCATGACATATTACTCTCATGCCTATCCAATATTGGCTTAGCCAGCACTGTTCTACAATGGTTTAAATCATACCTCCTCAATAGAACTTAGTCTGTTATCATCAACACCAACACATCATCCTGGTTTACATTATAGTTTGGCTTTCCTCAAGGATAAGCACTCTCCACAGCTTTGTTTAATATCTATCTATCTCCTATAAGTCAACTTCTATCCACTCTGGGTGTATCTTACCACATCTATGCAGACAAAATACAGTTCTTTTTCCCTACGCATCACAACTGGGGATCTACTGTACAATTTCTTATCCTTTGATTAACATATATAAAAACCTGGTTGTTTCATCACAAATTGAGTCTAAATTTATCAAAAACAGAAATAATGATCCTTAGAAATCTCTCCTTTGATAATATACCCACTCAAATATCAGTAGACAACATCAACATCAAAATCACCAAGAAAGCCCGAAACCTCAGTGTATACTTTGACCCAAAACGTAATATGCAGTCGCATATCCAATCAGTTGTCAAAACTTCCTTCTACAAAATTTGATTATTAAAACATATCAAACCCCTACTGGAATGTGAAGCATTTTGTATAGTTTTACAATCTCTTGTTCTAACCAATTTAGTCTACTGTAATACTCTATATATTGGCCTTCCCACCTTATTATTATGCCTTCTTCAACTTGTACAAAATACTGCTGCCAGATTACTTTCCAGCACTAAGTTATCTGACCATATTACTCCTGTACTGTACAATCTCCACTAGCTACCTATTAATTGGAACATCCAGTATAAATTGCTTACCATTATACATAACTTAATTCACAATGAAAAGTGCTGGTTTTCCACAATCCTACATCTTTACACCTCTTTGCATATGCTAAGATCTCAAAACCAAATGCTACTGCAAGTACCATCACCCAAATCCACCGGAGTAGTCCTTACCCATGAAAGAGCCTTTCCATTGCAAGCCTTATCATTTGAAATACTCTCCCTGCTCATATCCAACTCACTACTGATACTAAGAAATTCAAAAAGGCACTAAAAACCCACCTCTTCAAATCCGCATTCTCTGATCTATGTGATCCCTAATCCCTCACGCTCATCTCTCAGAAGAATTCCCTTTCTCTTTATCCCTTCTCTGTCATTTGCTTATTATTTTTGTTATTATTATTAATTTGTATTGTTTTATTTTAATTGTTTCTCTTAATTTGTATTTTAGTTATTTAGCCATACTTTAAATGTATGCATGTTCTATTGTAAACCTCTGCAAACTATGGAGGGTGTGATATATAAGTAATTTTAAATAAATATAAATAAATAAATAAATAGCAGAATTAGAAAAGGTGCAGAAAAGGGTGCCAAAAATTATAAATGGTTTTCAACATCTCTCCTATGATGAGAGGCTATGCAGACTAGGGCTGTTTAGATTGAAAAAGATGCAAATCAGATGGGACATGGTAGAAACTCATAAAATCATGAGGGGGTGGAATGAGTAAATAAATGACAGTTATTTACTCTTTCAAATAATACTAAAGCAAGTGAACACTCCATGAAACCAACAATCAGCATATTTAAAAGAAATCATAGAAAGTACTTCTTCATTCAGTGCACTCACAAGGTGTGAAATCTGTAGTCAGGTGGTGATTAGCATAGTGGGGTTTAAAGAAAGTTTTGACAAATTCCTGGAGGGAAAGTCCATAATACATTATTAGCCAGGTAGACTACAGAAATCTATTGCTATTCCTGGAGGTGAGAAATAGGAATTAGATCTACTTTGTAGGATCTGCCATGTACTTGCAACCTAAACTCACTACTGTTGGAGACATGATGCTAGGCTCAGTGGACCTTGGTCTGACTCTGAATGGCAATTCTATGTCATAGATATACTATGAAAAGTCTAATGTACTGAACTTTAACTCTGGACAGTCTTTCATGTTTCATGTGTGTGAAGAAAATGGAAAAGAATTATCTCAAACAATACCGGTATGAGTCTCATTCTTCTCAACATGAATCCACAAACACAAGAAGATGCTTTTTCAAATCATATTGCTTCAGCTCTAAGAAACTGACAGTAGTAATGTTTATAGAAAACATTAACTAGATAGGTGTTTGACATAATAGAGTATTCACAGGGATGTAACTTTAAAAATTGCGTGTGCGCACCCATATAAATTTGTATTTGGGTGTGTTGCCATATATGCTGTACTTTTATATTTTGCATGCAGATAACATGCACATGTTATAAAATAGGTCTGGTGTGTGTATTTGTGCTCCTAATTTTAAGCATCTCTGCACACAGCAGGAAAATGTTAGACACACAAGTAAGGGAAATTTATAACATGAACGCATCCAGGAAATAACCAGTTTGTCTACCAGATTGCCCATTCTATAGCTTTGTCCTCAAGACCGCCTGGTTCTTTAGCCTACTCTCCCCCCCAGATAACCAAGACCCCTCAGGCAATTCATATATTGCTAGAAATAGTTTTATTCAGACTTACACCTTATCTACAGCAGAAGTAACTTTGTGCTGAAATATACCTGGATACACTCACATGTGCATAGCTACATATAAATTAAAGGAAAAAGTGCATAAGAAACTGAAAGTCCACACAAGTTTCAATGGTTTTCACAGATATTTACTTGGTTCAGCAACTCCACTATTTCTAGAAAATATTGCAACTTATTGAGGCAGGATCCCCGTCACGGAACCCATGTTTCGCCGCGAGGCTGCATTGGGAGGGACAGAAATAAACTTACCAAGTCTGAAAATACAAATTAAAGAACACACAGTGTGGAATTTAATAGCAATGGGACACATATAACTAAAGAAGCATAGACATACCTGTGTTATTTTCTAATGGGTAGATTTTATAAAAGTACGCCCATGCGAACCTTTGTTCGCGCACCAGGCACAAACTAAAGTATGCCGGATTTTAATAGATACGCACGTAGCCACGCGTATACTTTAAAATCCAGGGTTGAAAACTTCTATATTGCAATTACTTCAACCGATAAATACTAGTTTAAAAGTAATGGAAGAGAAAGTGGAAACACTGACTCAAGCAAATGTAAACTTGAATCAGAGAGTGAAAACAAATAGTGAACAGATTAAAGAATTTCAACAAGTTCAGACTGTGATGATAAAGGAAAAGAAGAATATGGCAGTAAAGATGGAAAATATTGAAAACCAACTAAAAAGCAGGAATTTAAGATTTATAAACTTTCCGCAATTGCCTCAAGTATCTCCTAGAGAGACTTTTAGGAGATATCTTCAGGAAGTGCTTCAAGTAGAAGAGTCTGCTATTCCACCCCTTTCGAGAATATTTTACTTGCCAAAAGTTAAAGATCAACTTGGACAACAAGATCTTGCAGGTCAAGAAAATCAGAGCCAATGTACCAATAGATATCTCTGCATTATTAGAGGTATCGGATACTGAAAAGCTACTCCCGCTACTTTAATCATCACTCTGGCCTTAGAACCAGACAAGAACTAGCTGTTGAGATTATGTTTAAGACAAAGGAATGTAGTTTTTTTAGGTTGTAGAATAAGGGTGTTCCCAGATGTATCTAAAGATACTCAGAAGAGAAGGAAGGCGTTCCTTCTCTTGAAACCACAAATGCTGTTAATAGGGGGGCCCTTTTTCCTCAAGTACCCGTGTAAATGTATTATAAAATATGCAAATAATACTTATATGTTTTTTGACCCTCCACAGTTTACACAATTTCTTATAGGTAAAGCTCCGCTGACGCCTTAGGTAATAGTACTGTGTTAACTCCCTCTTAAAATTAATAGGTTCTCTGTAACTGTGCACAAATTTCTTAAGTAAGTAATTTTATTTCAGGTAGTGTAATCCTACCCCCTCAATTCGGAGGACTTATTCAAGAGAATATGTATACAATTATGCATAATATTGTCATTTTCTTTAACTACTTATTCATATTCTCTGTAATTTCCTACAAGAATTTATCGTGTGAATGTTTTGTTAACTGCATAAAGAAAAAATATAAAAAAAAAAAAAAATCCAGGGTCGGTGCATGCAAGGCTGCACAAAATTGGCAGCTTGCGCGTGCCGAGCCGTGCAGCCTGCCGCCGTTCCCTCCGAGGCCGCTCTGAAATCGGAACGGCCTCAGAGGAAACTTTCCTTCCACCCTCCCGCACCTTCCCCTCCCTTCCCCTACCTAACCCACCCCCCCCCCAGCCCTATCTAACCCCCCCTACCTTTGTTTTAAAAGTTACGCCTGCGCCAGCTAGCTGACCAGTGCGTGATTCCCCGGCCTGGGAGCTGTTTCAGAGGTCTCGGCCAAGCCCCTGAAAAGCCCCCAGGCTGGAACCACGCCCGCAGCCCCACCCCGAATGATACGCCACCACAACACGCCCCCGACACGCCCCCCAGGAAAGCCCCAGGACTTACGCGCGTCCCGGGGCTTGAGCACACCGCCAAGCCTATTCAACATAGGCTCGGCGCACGCAGGGGCAACTTGAGGCAGGTTTTCGGGGGGGTACGCGCGTATCTTACGCGCGTACCCCTTTGAAAATCTGCCCCTATATGAAAGATGGCCGGGAGAGCACAGGTAAGGCAAAACAGTTATCCATTTAACGCTGAAACTTGTGTGGACTTTCAGTTTATTCTGCTTTTTTTCCTTTAATTTGTTTAGCTACATATACACATATCTCTTAGCTCCTCCCTGGAACGTACATGTTTTGCCCACATTCCATCCCTTTTTTCCTTGATGCATGATATGCATGCATCAGTACTTGTACGTGTACATGGCAGGTTGATAAATCGGGAGGACACCCACATGTGCTAGATGCATGTGCATCTCCAGGATTTGGCGCACATATTGCTTTGAAAAATCACCTTTTATCATGTAAATACTTTTTAAAATCAGGCACAGTATTTTTAAAATGTTATGCTGTTTGTATTTTTGCAATTTTTTGCTTTGTTACTTAGTAGTTTATTTCATTTATTTGAAACAAAAGATACAACAGAATGAATGAAAAATAATCAAAAAAAAACCCTCTACCCCTCACATTTACATATTATCTCATACATTGAGCCCCAAGCCTTAAGGAGGCAAGAATGATTTCCTCATCACTCCTGCTCTTTTGTTTTATATTTCAAAATGCCACTGATTTAAAACTACTACTGATCCTCAGTAATCCTAAAGCATTGTCAACAATTTATTGAGGTTTCACTGTTACCAACAGAAACAATTTCAAATTTGTTAGGCAACCTGCAGGACACTGTAGCTTACTGACAGGTTCAAATTACTGTTAACAAACTAAACAGACAAAAACCATGCAAATTAGCATTCTAGCATGTCTAAGTATCTAGTGATAAATCAGTGTGTATGCCGAATAAACTCAAAATGGTGACTTCCACTGTAGCACAAATTTCATTTTTATCTGGAATTATGCCTGTTTATTTTGAAGAAACTGAATACCCTCCAGGCATCACATGAAATACATTGTTTTCTTTCTCTGAGAAACTTGGCTTCTTTCTGTCTTCAGCCATTCTGAACAGAATACTGATTGAATGAAAATTTCCAAGTGCATTCTATTCTTCAAGTGATTTTGAAATGGCACACCTTATGATCATTAAATTCATTATATATTTTTTTTTAAATTGTCATGTTCAAGAATGGTATGCTAAAAATAATAGGAACACACAAAAAATCTGGGGGATGATCTTTACTTTCGGATATCCAAAATTTTCTATTGTATTTTCTGAAAGCATTCTCTATACAAACTGTTACATACTACTTTTTAAAACATGGGAATAGAAATTTCATCATCAAGACTTCAAACCATGTTAGTGTCTAATTACTCATCTCTCATAAGTATTCAGTCCTCACATCTATTTCATAAATGTATCCAAGATGGAGTCTATGTAAAAGGTGAGGTTCATGGTTCTGAGAAACAGAATGAATATCAATAGGTTGCTGATGCTTTTTAAAATGTTTCTTTCTGTTTATATATTTTATTATACTAATTCCTCTTCCTAGGAATTCTGCCTTGTTTTCAGCTATTCTCTTCCTCTGTCTCCTTTGTCTCCATGAGCTTTATTATATGAGTAAGTAAACTTCTCCTTTAAGTTCAGAATTTAATAAATGAAAAAACTAATTTGAAAATATTGTTGTGCTATCACTGCATCAGATGATGAAATCTTCCCTCACATGTCTTCCTGTGACATTTATGGAGCACTTCTGGTGGAAGAAGTTCAAAATCTTATATAGGACTTTTTCACATTCATAAACTCTTCTCTGGATTTCTTTAAAGATGAGTTTAGCCAAATGGTTAGCTTCAGCTTTCAAACAATGCAGCTTGTTCAAAATCCTGCATTTTATTTTCACTACCATTCCATACAATCACTGAAAGCCCTACCATTAAAATCCTGTTCATTTTGCTGAAGAACTCTAATGACACTATCTCATTTTATATTCAATAACTTTCCTTAAAAATATTCTATTTTAATTTCCTTTAAAACTTCTACTTATACAATAGTTTCTAGAGGGAGGCCTTTCCAAAGAGCTACAGTTTAATACATTTACGGGCTTCAAGGGATGACAAGGTGGTGTGTGTGTGGGGGGGGGGGGGGAGGGGGGAGAGAGAGTAGCCACTTTGGACGTATTGAATATACATCCAAAATTAGCCAGATAAGTTTATCTGCCTAACTTTTCTATCCAGATAGTGATTGAATATGGACCTTGTGTTCAGTTTGAGTCCACTGAAGATCTTGAAAAGAATATGTGAAGTTATGCACTGAGAAATCAATGGAACCTGAAGTTTCTGTGTATTAATTAAATTCCAATATTCAATCAGTCTTGTCTGCAGCATTCTCGTTGTCCTACCAATAAATACCACTTCGAAGTTGCAATGAATAGCATAAACCACAAAGCTAGGGGGGATTATTTTCCAAGCTGCGTTATATGATTTTCACATGTGAAAAGCACCATAACGCATGGTGCGATGCTAATTTGAAAAAAGGGGGAGGAGTTCTGTCCAAGTGGGCTGGCTTTATAAATTGCAAAGTCATATCATACAGTTTTAACATCAGAAATAACTACACCTTGAGGGACTCTCTACCTGGGTAACATCAAACTAGGTTGAGAGAACATTGTACAAATCTCATCGTGTGAGATTCCTCACTCTGAAGGACATCAAATCTTCACAAGAGTATACTGTTTTGTTCATACATCTCACTCTGAATATCTAAGTGGCCCCTAACCCTAACACCTACATTACTACCTAAACCTCACCTTCAGTAACTAGGTGGGCCTCATATTGAGGTGTATAAACCTAACCACTCTAAGGGCCTTATAACTAGGTTCTCTCTCTCTCTCTCTCTCTCTCACTCAGAATTGCAACAATTATAGCACTTACCACAAAGTTTGAAAATGTATTGCACTCTGCAGTAATACCTATGTGAAGTGTTAAGATAGTGCACTTTGCGATAGTCTATTACCATAAAACATGCCCCTCTTCTTATCACATGCATTAGTTTGATGAATCCTGGCCTAGATTTGCAAGTGGTCACAAACTTCTGGTGAACTATATATTGAGTAAAAAGAAGTATACACATCTCACCCTCTACTGTCTACAAGCACAGAGCTCATTCATCACATGAAAAATGTCTAGATGCGGGCATCCTATCATATACTGATATATCTGCTCTAGTTACTATATCTTTTAACATTTCTAGCATGAAAACATTCTATTATTGGATCTTCTTGAAAAACTGAATGCAATGCCAAGATATGCTAGAGTTTTCAGAAAATCTGTGATATAAATGCAGCTGTATTTGAATGTTGTAACACATATATTATATTGGATTTCATAATTGATGAATGAATATTCAACAAAATGGAAGCGGTACAGAGAAGGGCGACCAGGAAGGTGGAGGGTCTTCATCGGATGACATACGAGGAGAGATTGAAGAATCTAAATATGTACTCCCTGGAGGAAAGGAGGAGCAGGGGTGATATGATTCAGACTTTCAGATACCTGAAAAACTTTAATGATCCAAAGACAATGACAAACCTTTTCCATCATAAAAAAATCAGAACCAGAGGTCACGAGCTGAGGCTCCAGGGAGGAAGACTAAGAACCAATGTCAGGAAGTATTTCTTCACGGAAAAGGTGGTAGATGCCTGGAATGCCCTTCCGGAGGAAGTGGTGAAGTCTAAAACTGTGAAGGACTTCAAAGGGGCGTGGGATAAACACTGTGGATCCATCAAGTCTAGAGGATTGCACGGAGTGGCAGTAGCCACAGAGGCATTCACGGAGTGGGATGCTAGTGGTTGGTGTTCCACCTTCACGGAGCGGAAGGATGGAGGGCTGCCATCTCCAAAAAAAAAAACAAAAAACAGGGGTGGGTAAGAGTATGGGGCAGGGGTTTGGCCTGCTTGTTTGCGGAGGTTGCTACCCCTAATTGAGCTGGATGTTCACTTGGATGCAGATCTGGCGCTGCTCTCTACATTGGTGGTGGGGTGGAGGGGAATTAGGGCTGGAGGGTGCTGGAAGCCAATAGTGGCAGGTGGGAGAGAGAGAAAGGAAAAAAAAAAAAGGATAGTGTGTGGCTTGCTGGGCAGACTGGATGGGCCGTTTGGTCTTCTTCTGCCGTCATTTCTATGTTTCTATGTTTCTATGAAATATCCCTGTCAGAGTACAGGCTTTCTTATAGACTTTTCTTATTGTTATGCTCAGGCTTGTGAACCCTTGGACCGACGGGAGAATGGTATACCTGAGGAGGTGGATCCGTAGGTTCTCCCATCAGGTGGCGAGGCAGAGCAGAAGATGCAACCAGCTGACCCTCGGCACTGGAGACTGAGGCGACTGTGGAGGCAGATGAAGAGTCGTGACGTCGAGGAGCGGAACTGTGTCTTCACCACTGGAAGTCCGTGGTCCCCCCAGGAGGAGCTCGTAGGGACCCGGACCACTGGGACTTAGGTGGACCTTTGAGAGGTCAAGGAGTGGAGAGTTCGGTGCAAGGGCTAACTGGAGCTTCACCCCTGGAAGCCCGCGGTCCCCCCTTGAGGAGCCCGTAGGGACCCGGGCCGCTGGAACTTAGGTGGGCCCTTGGTGACGATGGGCCAGAAGAAATCCGAGGTCAAGTGCCAGAGGGACGTCGCTTACCAGTCCAAGGTCACACACCAAGGGATCTCCGCTTGCCAGTCCGAAGTCATACACCAGGAATCACCACTTGCCAGTCCAATGTCACACACCAGGAATCACCGCTTGCCAGACTGAAGTCATACACCAGGAATCACCGCTTGCCAATCCGAAGTCAGGAACCAGGAATCACTAAGACGAGACAGGTACCAAGGAGCAAGGGTCCGAAGCACAAGAACTCACCGAAGCAAGCAGACCTGACCAACGGAGGAAGTTGCCAAGTCAAGGAATGAGCAGAGGAAGCCTCCTTTTGTACTTCCTATGCTCTGGCTCATTGGAGAAAGCTGAGGATGATTAAAGGGATCAGGTCCCTTTAAATCTGGTGAGGAGGCGAGGCCTGATGCCGCGCGGGATGAGCCGGAATGGCTCTGAGCCTGGCGGTCAACCCGGAGGCTTGCACCGATGTGCAGGAACACCGGGCACCGGACCATAGGCTCCTCTCCCAATGCTGCCACGGTGGGTTGCCGTCGCAGTCAGGTAGGGGGACGTACCCGTGGTCATCCGCGGGCACGGAACACAACACTTATTGCAATTTTCAGGACCATTATTGGATATTTATTCTTAATACTGTAAAGTCACATGGTATGAATGAAGAAATTGAATGGCATGAATTATACTAGTTATTAAAATAGTTATTTTCTTGAAATTTAACATCTGATTTTTGATTGGTGTGGTTCAGAACTTCAGAGGGATTTATGTGTTAGTCTGATGTAGCAAAAATGACAAAAGGCAGGTGGTACCTTATAGACTAACCAAATTATTAAATATTAGAACCGCCACAAGCACATTTTCATGCCAGTGAAGATTTTAAAGGCTTGCACAATTCATGTACATGATTGGAGCAGGTTGAAATTCTGTTCATCATTTTTGATGACCTTTGATTCCTGAAAAGTTTACCCCCCCTCCTTCAATTTTTGCTCCACATGTCGAATACACTAGAACTGCCAGTGGCATGTTTTCATGTTGGTGAATTTTCTCAATTTCAGCTCATCCTGATTCACCTTGTCATGTCCTTTTGATTTCTATCTGTACTCTGTCACTTGCATCTAACAGAGCATCAATTCCTTCTCCAAAAAAAATGTTTTCTTTCATTTACAGAGACTAAAATATAGCAGCATAAAAATTTGCCAGCAGAAGAAGTTCTAGGGTGTAGTTTTTGTAGATGTTATTGTACATTCACAGTAAATGTTTAAATGTTTGCTTTTAAATATTTTGGGGGTTATTTTCTAAAGCTATCACATGCGTGCGATAGCTAGCTCGGGGTGGAGTCAGCCCCGGAAGAGGAGGAGTCAGGGCGGCACTGGGGCTGATGCCGCGAAGACTGCGCCGACAGCAAAAGGTAAGCACCTTTATCGCTGTCAGTTTTACACCGAATAACTACACCTTTTATGGTGTAGTTATTTGGCGCGACGCTGGCAGCAATTGCACAGTGGAGATGTGAACACTGACGGCTAGCGCAGGACCGCTCCCCGCTTCGCCCCCCCACCCCCTGTTACCGCGGGATTCACGATGCCTTGCGGCATTAGTGAATCCAGCCCTTTGTTATTTCATTTAATTTTAATTTTAAAATATTTATTATCTACAAACTAAAGATCTACAATTATTGCCTTTATTTTAAGTCATGATACCAATGGTAAAGAAAGTACTGTTGTCAAAGACTGTACCACCAGAACTTTGAAATAAATAGACAAAATGCAGAATTATTGTCTGTATTAATATAGAGCATCAATTTGTACTCCAATAACATTTCTTTTCTTTCAGTTAAGAAGTGGTGCTAGGCCCATGTGTGGACGCTGCAGATAACCTAGAGCTGTGCACTGAGCCAGTAGATGGGGGACAGGATGAAATGCCGATAACTTACCTGGTGGTGACCCAGCTCTCAGCCCTTTCTGATCCTGATACCATTGTGGTGGTATGGGGCACCTGTCTAGGCATCCTATTGCACATCACTTCTGCTCCAAAGTAATGGCACTGTCATCTCATTGGCACTGTGGCCCCAGTACCACATGTTTCTGGTAGGAGGAGTTGGCTCAAGGTGGGTATTGGGGGTTTTCTGTGCCTGTGGGGTACCCCATTGGGCCATTTGAATTGACCGCACAGGCCAGGGGGGCGTGTGCTGTGGCATTGGGAGTGAACTGAGGAACAGTGGATTCCTTACCCCTTTGCACTGGCTCCCTGTGCCTTACAGATATTTTCCTTATTCCTGCCCTCCCACCCATTTTTTTAAGTTGTTAGCATAGTCAGTATTTTTACATTAGGAAGTTAATAGAGCAGGGGTAACTGAGACAAAATAGGGGGTGTTATTGCTGAAAGGAGGCAGTGCATGGTATCACCAGTACGTGATACCTAGATGCTAGGACTGTCTGCCATCAGGGCCAGGATGCCCCGGATAGACAGCAGGTTGGATGTCCTATATTGATGGGTTGTCACCCTGCTTATGTGTTGCGGGCTGACCAGAGAGCCCACAAGGAGTGAGCATCTTTCACAAGGATATGCTTTGCTTGGCAGCAGTGAGCCCCAGAGTCCAGAAGTGTTGCACTGCCTGCCCTTGTCCTGTAGGGGCAGATACCCATTGGTTAGTCATAAAGGTTAATAGGTGGGCCTGCACCCCATGGCCAGAGCCTACCATTGATGGACATGTGCCCGCGGGGATGAATGCCCGAGGGTGGGGGGTGCTGGGGGTGAATGAGGAATGGTGCATCCGGGGAAACACCCCTGCCCGCCCTACCCTTTGGCGAGACACGAAGAGAGGGGAAGAAGTGGAATCATAGCCCCGCCCCGGGGCTATGATGTCGTAGGGGTGCGCCGGCCGTGCCAGCAGATGATGCAAGTGGCCCTTTAAAGGGCCACAACATGCACAAAGGAATCCTTTTTGGATCGCTCAACCAGGGGAAAATCATTGCGGCAGAACAGCATCACGGCAGAGACCCCCAGGCACCCACCGGGCAGGAGACTGGAGGAACAGCATCGCGGCAGGGAGACCACCAGGTGATGGCAGGATTGGAGTGACTGAAGTGCAGAGAGACGAAGCAGGTGCCCAGATGGAGCAGAAGATGGGAAGCAATGACCAGGGATACGGCACTATCCTGAGCAGGAGCAGCGGTGTGCAGGTTGCACGTGGAGCGGCGATCCAGAGCGGATGGGTTCCCAGCGACACAGCAAGTATAAAAAAAAAAAAAAAAAGTATTAAAAAAAAAAAGGACATTATACACGCGTTTCACTGTGTTTGCTTTTATAATGGGGGTTTTTGATTTTTGCGGGGTAGGGGGGGGCGAGGTCCCGGCAGCCCGGGACCATGTGGCCAGGCAATATAAGTAAATAGAGCTGGCAAACCCACTAGAGGGGGGGGATGCTAGGACGTAGAAAAAAACGGCCTAGCGCACCACCGAGACCGCCCAAAAGGGGGAGGGGTACTTATCCGGAGCCTGAGCAGGCGCCTTCGTTCCGGACCGGCTGTTTTAAGGGGTGGGGTGCATTGCCCCTTGGGTGGAAAAAAGTATTTCAACGGGTCGGGGGGTCCCATTTTAGCGGGATGGTCACTGTTGATGGCCCCACAGTTCTGTGGGGGTGCGGGACTGTCATTGCGGATGGTCCTGTGGTTCTGTTGGGGAGGGGCAGTGGCCGTTAATTAAAAAAAAAAAGTTACATTAAAATAAAAACTTGGGGGCCACTACATATTTGGGGGCTGGCAGTAGCACAGTGCACAGAGGTGGCTGGGAATGATATCTGATTCCCCAGGTGGCCTTGAGTCATAAGGGAGGGGGGTGCTACATGTTCACTAAGCTCTCCTATCAGCAGCATTGGCTATTGGAGGTTGGGGGCAGGGGGTAGTGCATAAGGCTGAGGACAGGAGGTAGTGCACAAAATCAAAGGGGGGGAGCAGGGAGTAGCTCATGAGGCTGAGGGCAGGGGGTAGCACACGAAAACAGAGGAGGCCCCTCAGGTTAACAGGGTGGGGGTATCTGTGGAAGCCACATGACGGTTACGGGTGGGCCAGCCCGCCTCATGGGGAGTTGATGTCGCAAGGCAGCAAGAGGATAGACATGCAAAGGGAATTCTGGGTATAATAAAAAAATGGATAAATAATAATTAAAAATGAAGAGATTAATAATGGATTTACATTTTTCGACAGTTGCAGACATGCCAGGTCATCTGGCCAGCTAGCAGCAACTTTGCATGATGGAGACAGAAAAAACAGGAAGAAAAAGGTGAGCGGTGCATGCAGAAGGAGGAGGGGACAAGCGAAATGAAAAGAGAGTTAGCACACAGACCAGGCCGACAACATGGCAAGAACATATACGAGATGATAAAAGAAGAAGGG
This sequence comes from Rhinatrema bivittatum, assembly GCF_901001135.1. Lineage (NCBI taxonomy): Eukaryota > Metazoa > Chordata > Amphibia > Gymnophiona > Rhinatrematidae > Rhinatrema > Rhinatrema bivittatum. Next base: position 159,123,304 of record NC_042619.1, read on the forward strand.
CGGCAAGGAGTAGAGGAAAAAGGCGAGGGGGCAGGAGACCGAGATGAGACGGAACGGCAGGCAAGCAGTAATGCAGAAATGCAAGAAAGTGAGGAAACGGTGACAGGCACCATGAATAGGGAAGCTGGGACAGATGAGAATGCTGTTTTAGCACCACAGCAGCACACTGCGGAGAGAGGGACAGCGAGTAATGCAACACGACAGAGGGCGCGTGAGAACACACAGCCACAGGCCATCAGGAGTGAAGAACGAAGGTCTACCAGCAGAGAGGAGGCCAGCAGGAGTGAAGATTGAAGGTCTACCAGCAGAGAAGCGTACCCACTAGAGGCGCAAAGAGAAGCAAGGTGGGAGCAAGGTCCACCTGGATGGAGCAATAGAAGATATCCGCCATGGTATGAGGATGACACAGGCTGGTACCCTAGGCCACCATGGGTGAGCACTCTTCCTGGCCCATTGCCATGTTTGGACCAGGAGGAGAAACCGTGGGAAGGAGGGCAGTATGGAGGAAGGAACAGACAACACTACTACCAGCTGCCTTGGTGGTAATGGCAAGCACCACCACAGGAAGCGGTTCACAATCAGGAGAAAAGGCAGGCACAGCGGCCGACATCAGGTGCCAATCAAAATTCATCAAGGAGACTGGAAGAGGAGAATGTCATCGAAGTAGAAGAGTCACATAGTGCCACAGCAGCAGTAGTAGGTGAAGACAATGAGTCAGTGAGGCACAGTGATCTAACAGTGCAGCAGGAAAGCAGAAACGCAGAGGAGAAGCTAGCTACCAGCCAGGCAGAGCAAATGTCACACAATGAACACAGCAATGTTGATGAGTCAGGGGTGAGTGGGAGCAAGACAGGTTCCGTGGGGGTAGAGCAGGCAATGGTGATAGCGGGAAAAAAATGCAGGGTGAAGCGCAAGTGCAAGTTGAGTTCTAGCTCAGACAGCTCTTCCTCAACATCATCTTCCAAATCCTCCAGTGACAGTGAGCAGCATGTAACAACAAAGACAGTGGAGAAGGAGTCCAGGGGCCTACCAGTTCTGATCACCCTTGCCCGAGCTATGGGAGGGAGTGCCAAGGAGAGAATGGGAGGGAGTGCCAAGGAAGAGTGCCAAGGAAGAGAATAAAGAAAAGGAAGTACATAGATATTTTTACCATTCTGCATGGGCGGCGCAGATTGGAAAGTAGAAAGAAAGGGAAAGGCCAATCGGCAACCCTGGACAAGGAGATGAGAATTCCAAAAAACATAGTGAACTGGATAAAGGTTTTCCTATCTGGGACGAGCGTGGTCAGACAACAAGATCTATCGCAATATGGACCCATGTTGAGCTATGCAGTTAACATCTTACAAGCATACCAGGAACACGAGGGTTGGGCATGGCTCAACTATGACGAAAAATTCCAGGACAAAATGGAGAGAATCAGATCATAACATGGGGAACGCAGGATGTCAGTCTCTGGATACAACAGATGACTAGGAAATCTATGGAACAAGGCATACAGGCAAGGAATATAAGAAGGACATTGCCAACTAGGCACTCTGCAAGGCAGGCACACGTACAGGATAAAACATGCTGGTGTTATAACAAGACAGCATGTACCTTCCCAGACTGCAAATTTAAGCACCTGTGCACAGCATGTGCAGCACCACACCCAATGACAAAATACCTGAAAAAACAGTTGCCGGGGAGTAAGCCTTAAGCAACTTGAGAAGGGACAGTTCGAAAAAGCACCGTCACCCATCAGATTGAAAGCAATTCAACCATGGCTGGACATATACCCAAATCAACAAAAGGAACATAATATAGCACAAGGATTTTAGGAAGGTTTCATAATACCTTTCCAAGGCCGCATAGAAGAAATAAAGACCTGTAACGCACCATCATAACCCAACACAAGGATATAGTGCAAGCAAAGTTAGAGATATAACTGGCACTGGGGAGGATAGCTGGTCTGTTCAGGCAAAACCATTTCAGAACATATTCCTTTCACCATTGGCAGTCATTCCAAAAAAAGAAAAAGGAAAATACCAGCTGATACAGAATTTATCATACCCATCAGGAAGATTGGTGAATGATCAATTGCCACAGGAGGAATGCACAGTGCAATATGCATCCTTTGCTTTGGTGGTAGCGCTGGTACGAGCATGTGGATAAGGGGCCCTAATGGCAAAAGCGAACATAGAATCTGCCTTCTGGTTACTTCTGGTACATCCAGAAAGTTTTCCATTACTAGGTTTCAGTCAAAGATCAATATTTCTTCGACAAATGCATGGCCATAGGATGTTCAGTCTCATGCACTTACTTTGAGCTATTTAGCTCATTACTACATTGGGTAACGGTAAAATGGACAGCATCAGCCAACATTATTCATTAGGTGAACGACTTTCTATTCATGCAGCCAAGAGAGTCAAACTCATACTACAGCCATTTAGAGAAATTCCAAAAGATAACTGGGGAATTTGGTGTTCCACTGGCACTCAGTAAAATGGAAGATCCGGCAATGATTATATCCTTCCTAGGCATCGAGATCAATTCTAACAAGATGAAAGTGAGACTACCAGAAGAGAAAGTCGACAATCTCCGCATAATTATACAAGTGGCCTCAGCAAAGAAAATAACCCTGCGGTTCACCCAGTCCATTCTGGGATCATTGAACTTTGCGTGGCAGGTTATTCCCTTGGGAGGAGCAATCATGAAGAGATTAGCAGCAGCAACAGTGGGGTAAAATGACCATATCATTTCCTATGTGTCTCCAAAAATATACGGGCGGATTTTAAGATATGGAACTCATTCCTCAACAACTTTAACAGAGTATCGGTAATAGAGGGGCTACCGTTGTCCAACAAAGGTCTGAATATTCATACTGATGCATCAGGAGGTTGGGGTTTAGGAGCAATTTGTCAAGATTCATGGTGCGAGGAAAGGTGGCCAGAAGAATGAATTTCGCAAGGACTTACCTAGAACATAACATTTTTAGAGCTCTTCTGAATATGGGTGACACGGGTATTGTGGAGGGACAGGATAAGAAATAAACACATATTTTGGTGCAACAACCAAGCGGTGGTGCAGGTAATAAATGAACAGTTGGCCAAGTGCCCGATGGTTGTCAATTTGCTAAGGGAAATAGTGTTAGAGGGGTAAAGAAATAACACTACACGATGGGCTAGGCAGATGCCGGGAATATGTAATGGCGCTGCGGATGCTTTATCGCATGCTAAATGGCATTTGTTTCGTAAGCAGGTACCAACAGTGGACAAAGCGGGGACACCAATGATAGCATGGTTATGGAAGGTTGGTCTACAACCACATGGGAAAGTATGCAGATCAGTCGCCCCATCTACTTGGACCTCTTACTGCTGGGGATATGAAGTAGTGACCAAGTTCTTAGGAGAGAATGGTTGGCGGCAAGGCCCAATAAGTAATGAGCTGATCGTCAAATTCATAGACTCGGCAAAGGAGGGTGGATTATCAAGGAATACAGTAATTAAACACCTGGTGGGATTGGCATTTTGTACTAAGGTATGCAGTTGGGGTGGCCCCACTAAGTCATTCATTATCAAAGGATGATGACCGGATGGGCAAGAAGAATAGGTCCTACCAGGGATAGCAGACATCCCATCACACACAACAAGCTGAGGATGTTATGCGCACATTTATCAATTTGCTCATCAGAATTTGAAATAGGACTATTTTGACTGGCATTCTCATTGGCATTCTTCGGAACATTCAGAGTGAGCGAATTGGTGGCGGATAATAAGGAAGACAAAGGAAATAGAAGATTGCTTAGGAAGAATGTGGTGTGGACATCAGAGAAGCTAAAAATAATGATACAGAAATTCAAGACGGACCAAGAAGGAAGAGGAACTACGTTGTCACTTAAGAGAGTACTGGGGTGTGACACTTGTCCGATATACAACATGAGAGACTATCTGCAGTGCGACCAGAGGGGAGAGTGTACCTGCTGGTACACACGGATGGTACTCAAATAATCAGATTCCAATTCTCTGCAGTACTCAAAGCATTGGTAACAGAAATGAAGTTTGACACAAAGAAATTCACCACGCACTCATTCAGAATTGGTGCGGCCACAAGTGCGGCTCAGGCTGGATTCGAAACGGCCGCAATAAAGAAAATTGAATGTTGTCGATCTAAGGCAGTCAATATATATGTACAATTAGACAGAGTGAACACGGCTAACAGGAAGTGTTAATTTTATCTTACAGAGGGACAACAGGTGCAGAGTATTTATTTATTTATTTATTTATTTATTTATTTATGTAAAAATATTTCTATACCATCGTTTAGTGATGCACCATCACAACGGTTTACATTTCGGCATGAAATTGGTTGGTTAGGTTTCTAAGTTATCCATGGTGTGCCAATATTTTACGGTTACATAGTTCAATAATATACTCAAAATGAGAGATGGGTTGGGGTTACCATTTATATGATTTTGGGATAATCATATATGTGTATACTGTTTCAATTTAATATTTAATAATGGGTAATAATTGGTAACTCATACATATGCTGGGTGGCTAAGAGAGCACATGAACGGCCATATGGACAACATTTGGGTCTGGCAGTGAAAGGTTTGGTCGTCACTTGGATAGAAAGCCGGACATGCAATGGGAACAGTTATTGCCATTTCTATGGTGCCTGAGGCACGAAAGGGCAGCTCTGGATATGATAATATTGTATCTGGGGGGCAATGACTTGTGTTCATGGACATGTAAATGCATTGTAAAAAAGGTAAAAAGTGACCTGGCCAAGATAATGGAGCTATACCCAAATGCTGTTGTATGCTGGTCGGATATAATACCGAGACCCAAATGGAAAGAATCAAAATTATGGGGTTGAGGGAGAAAGAAAGTAAATCGCCAAATTGGGATATGGATACAAACAATTGGGGGGGGCAGCAGATAAGACACCTTACGATATGTCCCCAGGGTTGTTCAGAATGGACAGAATACACTTGTCAGATATAGGATATGACATATTCAATAATACGCTGCAGGATACCATTGAGGGACAAGACAGTAAGGTAAAAAGGCAGCAGCTTATATTTTAGTGGAGGGACAAGAGGCAAGGGTCCTCCCTATCTCATGTCTTGGTGGGTACCCAGGCCGGTTGGGGCAGATTACAAGTGCTGCTGGTGATATCACATGATGGTGGGATAGCCGTCAGTGCCGAGAGGCGAAAAGGCAAGGGTGCGGAAGGTGCCAAAGGTCACCTTGCTCGGGGACAAGGTGGGGGGCCCACAGAGTCAGGCTGCCTTGCTTGGTTCATGCTGTGGGCAGCGGTGAAAAACATACTACCGGCTCGGGTATGCAGAAGAGTTTTTATATTGTATTTAAAATAAAAGCTGCGGCCATATTATACCAAAGAAAGAGTATGTGTGGTTACTATTATAGAGGACACTGATAAAGGGTTGTTAAGGGACGGGCAAAGTAAAATTGAAGGGATGACAGACAAAGGAGTAAGTGGCAGCTGCTAGCGTTAATGCTCCGGTAACTAGGTTATTGTTTTAACCTTGTTGATATTAATAATAAAAGCTGCAGCCTAAATATTCAAAATCTTTGTGGAGTGAGTGGTGTGTGTGGTTCCTCTGCACTTGACATAATATCCTCCCCCAAACACCTTGTGATGAGCTGGTCATGGCTGCCTAGGTTATGTAGCCTTAAATATAGTAGCATAAAAACATACTGGCAGCAGTTATAGGTAATACCAAATTTTGGCAGTTCTAGTTTAAGGCATGAAGTTTCAAGGACAGAGTCCAATTTGTCAGATTGATTTGATAATGTGGACTCTATTCTTGAAAGCTCATGCCTCTCTATAAATGGGTTAGCCTATAAGGTGCCACCCACCTTTGTCATTTGATTGGTATGAGTGTTCATATGACTTGGTTTTTAAAAAGTTTTGTCTGTGTGTGTTTTAAGCCAATAAAATAAGTTATCCCTAATTCATCATTCTTAAAACACAGACTGTTTCAGGTTTTACTTAAATTGATGTTGGGCATTGGTCAGAAATATTTTTGGTAAAGGAAGGATGATTTTCTTCCAGATAAGTACTTTTATTGCATTATAAAAAATATAAAGCTATCTAAGAGACTTTGCTGACATCTAGAAACATATTTAAAGCTGTGGATGCATTAAGCCTGAATTTGTAAGGATGTGCAGAAGGAAAAAATTCATTGCAATTCGGTTTTCGTTTCGCCAGGACCCAAATTTGTTGCATTTGTTTCATAGGGGGGATACCAATTTGTTGATTAGTTTTATATGTTTTCCAATTTCCCATTAAAGTCAATGGGGGAAGTATTTGCAGCCTATTTTTGGCTGCAGAATTGGAGTTTTTTTAATCAATTCTGATGAAACTTCTGGGGAGTAATCATCTGAACAAGAAAAGAGCTCAAAGGCACTTAGACTGTGGCAAAGTGGCACCAAAGTGGCATGAACAGCCTAAGGCACTTTAAAGGGGCAAAAGGGTACCAGGAGTGGCAAGAGTGCTTTAACAGAGGTGCAAAGCAGCAGCGAGAGTGTCAAAAACAAGCCAGAGCTTCAAAAGAGAGCACCAATAACAGATGCATGAACCCTCAAAGGCAGCATGACAGGCAAAGTGGCAAGACAAGTGGCATCAACATCCTACAGTACAATGAAGGGGGAACATAGCAAGCAGAAAGATTAGCACCAACACATACTGAGAAACCATGATAGTGGCAAGAACCCCACAAGGAGTTGAGTGAATCATCTGGTATATGGCAGCAAGGCAGAGTGGCAGAAATCTGATAGGGGCAAGGCAGGCTGTCAGAGTGGAGGTAGTTTGGTCCCTGTGGTTCTGATAGGGGCAAGACAGGCTGGCAGAGCTGAGGTAGACAGGTCCCTGTGGTTTTTATAGGGGCAAGACAGGCTGGCCCTGGGGAGATTTCCCTTTCCTTTGTGCAGAAAAGGCCTCCCTAGAATGGGTTCGCCCCTAGAGTGGGGTGTTTCCATTGGCATCTAGTGAGCTCTCACTGGTCTTTTAATATCTGGTGGAGTTAGCAGATATACAAACAAGAATTTTCAAGGCTGAGGTGGAGGAGGGTGCCATGTGAACAGTGGTTCAACATGGGTCAACAGGTACTAAGAGATAGGCTGGCCGGCTACCCCAGTGAGAGTTTGCTTTCCTTTGAGCAGGAAAGGGCTCCCCGGAATGAGTTGGCCCATAGAGTGGAGCACGAGACTTCAAAGTGTGGCGATGTGGAGCAGGGTGCCATGTGAACAGCAGTTCAACATGTGTCAACAGGTTCTAAGAGATGGGTTGGCCAGTTACCCCGGGGAGAGTTCCCTTTCCTTTGAGCAGGAAAGGGCTCCCCAGAATTGGTTGGCCCCTAGAGTGGAGCATGAGACTTCAAAGCTTGTTTGTTTTAATTAATGATCCATGCTGTGAAGGATTAGTATTTTGAATTGCCAGAGACTGAAGATTCCCTTTGCACTGAGGGTTCAGCTGTTAGGACCAAAAGGAGCACTGATGTCATCTCCCACCCAAATCTACAATATCAACTTATGTTGACTATGTAGTTTACACAGTGCCTCAGTAAACTAAGGGGACACAGAGGATGAACTAGAGTGCAACTACCACCAGTTTTCTATAGTACTAGAAACATTACTGTTGTCAACTGAGAAAGATTTTGGGAACATGGCCCATATTATAAAGGTCATGAAAACTATTGAGCATATGAAATATTCAAGCTCCAAACATCTTAAGTCAGATTTTTATGTTCTTACATTCAAAATGTGGACGGACAGGCACAGTGTTAGAGGTCAAGCCCTTTCAGGGATGTAAGGCCTGGACGGACAGGCACAGCATTCAAGGATAAAGCTCAAGCCCTCATAGGGACATAAAGCCTGGACAGACAGACAGACACAGTATTCGAGAATAGAGGTCAAGACCTCATAGGGAATTAAGGACTGGACAGACAGGCACATCATTCAAGGTCAAGGCCTTTTAGGGACATAAGGCCTGGATGGACAGGCAAGCATAGCATTAGAGGATAGAGGTCAAGCCTTGGAATTCAACAGAGGATGCTTTTAGAGCTTGAGAGACTGCCATTTGTGAAGCAACAAATGAGCTGGAGATTATTTGTGAATACCCAGAAGCAAGCTATTAACATCTGAAGTCAGCTTTTTATGTTCTTACATTCCAAATATGGATGAACAGGCACAGCGTTAGAGGTCAAGCCCTTTTAGGGACATAAGGCCTGGATGGACAGGCACAGCATTCGAGGTCAAGCCCTTTTAGGGACATAAGGCCTAGATAGACAGGCACAGCATTCAAGGATTGAGGTCAAGCCCTCATAGGGATGTAAAGCCTGGACATACAGGCAGGCACAGCATTAGAGGATAGAGGTCAAGCCCTTGTAATTCAACAGAGGATGCTTTTAGAGCAATAGAGACTGCCATTTGTGAAGCAAGAAATGAACTGGAAATTATTTGTGAATACCCAGAATCTATTAACTGTACTTATGCACTTCAGCTGATGACAAAGGAGTATAAAGAGCTCTCAGAAATAAGAAAACCTCTACTCAAGTCCAAATCTACAATATCAACCTATATTGTCTTTGTAGTTTACACAGTGCCTCTGTAAACTATGGAAACACAGAGGAAGAACTAGAGTGCTACTACCACCAGTTTTCTATAGTACTAGAACCATTACTGTTGGCACCTAAGAAATATTTCAGGAACATGGCCCATATTATGAAGGTTATGAAAGCTATTGCACATATGAAATATGCAAGCTCCAAACATCTTAAGTCAGCTTTTTATAAGGGCCTATAGAGTAAAAATTGCGGGAGAATGGGCGAGCGCCTACTCTCCTGGCGTGTGCACAGGCCACTCTCCTGTGCACGCTCTTTAGTATCAGCCCACATGCAAATGAGGTCCCGCATAAAAAAGGCACTAGGGACACTAGCGTATCCATAGCACCTCTTTTTTTGACAGTGGACGGACAGGCACAGCGTTTGAGGTCAGGCCCTTGTAGGGACACACGGCCTGGACATGGATGGACAGGCACAGCATTTCATGTCAGACCCTTGTAGGGACATATGGCCTGGATAGTGGACGGACAGGCACAGTGTTTCAGGTCAGGCACTTGTAGGGAAGTACGGCCTGGACAGTGGATGAAAGGCACATTGTTTCAGGTCAGGGCCTTGTAGGGATGTACGGCCTGGACATGGATGGACAGGCACAGCATTTCAGGTCAGGCCCTTGTAGGGACATACAGCCTGGACAGTGGATGGACAGGCACAGTGTTTCAGGTAAGGCACTTGTAGGGACATACGGCCTGGAAAGTGGACAGACAAGCACAGAGTTTCAGGTCAGGCCCTTGTAGAGATGTACAACCTGGACAGTGGACGGATAGGCATAGTGTTTCAGGCCAGGTACATGTGCTGATAATATCTGGAGCATAGGAGGAAGTTGGAGCTGCTGCAAGGCTTTCAATTGCTTTTATTCATCTTGCCATTCACAGGGAAAATTTGGAAACCTAAGCAAAGGCAGGTTTATTTTCAAAAATACTAGCATTCCCATCAACTCTGGTGCCAGCCTTGAGCAGTGAAGACTTATGATATCCCCTGTAGGGATGTGAATCGTTTTTTGATGATTTAAAATATTGTCCGATATATTTTAAATCATCAAAAATCGTTAGAGTCAATATTTAATAGGAATTCCCCCGATTTATCATCAAAAATCGTAAATCGGGGGAAGGGGAGGGGAAGGGGGAGGGCGGGAAAACTGGCACACTAAAACATCCCTAAAACCCACCACGACCCTTTAAAATAAATCCCCCACCCTCCCGAACCCCCCCCCCCAAATGTCTTAAATTACCTGGGGTCCAGTGGGGGGGTCCCGTTGTGATCTTCCACTCTCGGGCCAGGGGTGCGTTGATAGAAAAATGGCGCCAGCGCTATTTTGGTTCCTATCCCCCGATGTCACGAGCGTAGGAGATCGCTCCCGGACCCCCGCTGGACCCCCATGGACTTTTGGCCAGCTTGGGGGGGGCCTCCTGACCCCCACAAGACTTGCCAAAAGTCCAGCGGGGGTCCGGGAACGACCTCCTGCACTCGAATCGTGTTGCCGTACGGCTGGCGCCATTTTGCCGTACGGCAATATGGCCAGCGCCATTTTGCAAAATGGCGCCAGCCATATGGCCATATTGGCCATTGGCCAGTCCCTGTCACATGGTAGGAGCAATGGATGGCCCGCACCGTTTTTAAAGATGGCACCGGCCATCCATGTATCCTACCATGTGATGGTGCCGGCCGTCCATTGCTCCTACCATGTGAGAGGGGTCGGCCAATGGCACAAATAGCCCCTGTCACATAGTAAGGGCAAAGGGCCATTGACGCCATTTTGTTTACTGGCAGCCAATGACCTGAGAGCAGGAGATCACTACCGGGATCCCCGCTGGACCACCATGTACTTTAAGAAAGTTTTTGGGGGGTCAGGAGGGTAGGGGATTCTAAAGAATTAGATTTAAAGGGTTGGGGTAGGATTTTTGTTTATCAGCTTCGGCACAGCCGATAAAAAAAAAACGTTCAGACCGCGGGAAACAGAATATCCTGATGGTCCACGAAACCGACACCGGAACCAATTCTTGCCCTGGCCATTCATTGTATGCATGTCTGCTGTGCCAGTCCTCATGCATTTTATAATATTATTCCTACTCCAATCTCAGCTCTTGAGATACACATGGGTTATTTTGGCTACTCTACTTGAGCATTGTTCTGCTCCTATCATTTCTGATTTTAATCGCCAGCACCATTGCTGCTACTACTACTCCAAGCTAGTCTTGGTATTTTACAGTGCTTCTTCCACTGCTCTAGCTATCTATGAGGTTACTTTCATATCCCTTTCACCTATGATACTTACACATTCTTGCTCTTGCTTTGGCCATTAAATGCTTTACATAGGCTTTACCCAGCCAGATATCTTTAATGGTTTCATGCTCTCTTCAACATGTTTTTCAATTTCTGTTCCCTTATGGTTATTCCAATTATTGGTCTCATATGGTATTTAGGCTTTGATGGATTTGGTAAGAGAGGTAACGGAGATGGGGTCAGTAGATGTGGCATATTTGGATTCTCAGAAGGCATTTGACAAAGTCCTTTATGAAAGGCTTCTAAGAAAAATAAAAAGTCATGGGATAGGAGGCCATGTTCTTTTGTGTATTGTAAAGTAGATAAAAAACTGGAAACAAAAAGTAGGATTAAATGGTCAATTTTCTCAGTGGAAAACGTAAAGAGTAGAGTGCTTCATGGATCTGTACTTGGACTGGTACTTTTTAATATATTTATAAATGATATGGAAAGGGATATGATGAGAGAGGTGATCAAATATGCAGATGACCCAAAATTATTCAAGAGTATTTACATGACATGCAAATTGTGATAAATTGCAGGAGGACTTTGTGAGACTGGCAGATTGGGTGTCCAAATGGCTGATTAAATTTAATGTGGAAAAGTTCAAGGTGATACATACAGGGAAAAATAATCCCTTCCATTCATATTAGGAGTTACCACCCAGAAAAAAAGATCTAGGTGTCATAGAGAATAATATATTGAAATTGTCCACTCAAGGCTGAATTTTAAAATGATTGTACATGAAAAATCAGCACTTATGCACGTGGCCGAATCCTGTAAATGCCATGCACATTTTCAAAAGAGCCAGGCATGCGTGTAATTGCCGATACACGCACAAGTGCCAGGCCCTAAAAACTGAGCAGGGCAGGGGGGCATGGTCTGGGTGGATGGGTGGGGAGGGGTGGAATGGAGGCCGGGTAGGACAGTGGCCATTAGCTGCTGACCCGGGGAAGCACATGCCAGCAGCCCGCTGGCATGCAAACTACTTCTGCTCCAGGGTGAACTAAGTGGTAAAAGAAAAAAATTTTGAGGAGGTAGGTAGGGGTTAGGGGTTGGGGTGGAGAGGGGAAAATAAAAGAAGGTTAGGCAGGGGAGTAGGGAAGTTCCTTCCCAGCCTGCTTCTTAATTGGAGCAGACTGGGAGAGAACTGGGGAAGGCCCAATTGCATCGCTGCACGTAATTTAGTAAAATTCACCACCCTGCGCACCACCCACACATGCACATGCAGATTTTAAAATCCAGCACGCATGTGCGTGTGGCCAACAGATTTTATAACATGCGTGTACTGGCATGCACATCTTATAAAATTGGTGTGTCCATGTGTGTGCACTGGGAATCACTCGCACATGGACACGTGCGCTATTTCTAAAATCTACCCCTCAGTGTGCTGTGGTGGTCAAAAATAAAAGAAGAATGTTAGAAATTATTAGGAAAGGAATGGTGAATAAAACATAAAATCTCATAATGCTTCTGTATTACTCCATGGTGAGACCACACTTTGAGTATTGTATGCAATTCTGATTGCTGCATCTCAAAAATTATAGAGTTGCACTGCAGAAGGTACAAAGGAGGGCAACCAAAATGATACATGGGATGAAATGGCTCCCTTATGAGGAAAGGCTAAAGAGGTTAGGGATGTTCAGCTTGGAGAAAAGAGAGCTGAGTAGGAGTTTGATAGAGGACTATAAAATTATGAGAGGACTAGAATGGGTAAATGTGAATTAGTTATTTACTCTTTAAGATAATAGAAGGACTAAGGGGGTAATCCATGGAGTTAGTAAGTAGTACATTTAAAATAAATCAGAGAAAATTATTTTTTCACTTAACATAAAATTAATCTCTTGAATTCATTTCCAGAGGATGTGGTTAGGGCACCTAGTATGGCAACTTCTTATGTTTTTATGGATTATACCACAGAAGAAGGGAAGGGCTATGGAAGTGCAGTACCCAAAATCACCTGGAGTATGCTCCTCCATGATTACTGCTTCTGAGATAATGGAGGAAGTATTTCCAAAAACTGATTAGGAAGGTTTGTTTCCTGGATTTCCTGAATCACCAGACATTAATTAGGTGCATCTTTTCCATAGTTTTTTAGCTTCCAGTGCAAACCAACTCCAAGCCGAATAGCCATCTCTTTCAAAAATGACAAAAAACCTCTTCCCAGCTGCCTAAGGCTTTATACCAATTTGACTGGCACTCTATGCCCCTCATTTGGAGCTTTGGGTTCTTGCTACTCTGAGTTGCTGCTTTGTTCTTTTCATGATGTTTGGAGTCTTACTACCAAAAGGGTGATTTTCTGACCCTTGTGGTGCTTTTTCCCTCCTTCATAGTATCATGAGTTATTCATGCTGTACTTGATGCCATTTTGCCCCTCTTGTACAGCCTTAGGAGAGGGAGCTTCCTACCACTCTTGTTAATACCCTTTACCCCACATTTGAAGCTTTGGGGTGATCTGATCAATCTCACTGCTCTTTTGCTGCTCTGATGGTTCCTTGGTGAGAAACCAGAAATGAATGACCATGTGGAGATGACAATTTTGAAAGCTGGCTCTAATTGTTTAGTAGCTGTGGAAATAATTAGGCCACTTGGTAATCTGACCTTCTAGGAGTGATGACATGTATTAGAAAGCAGACAATTGAAAGTCAAAATACAAATCATTAATAATGAATAGCTTACACAATACCAATAGAGATATCTATGTTAAGTAGTTTAAGGATCACAATGGCTTTGTCAGAACTCAATACAAATTTTATGATTTCTGCCAGATAAGCCTATAAGTCCACAATTTGTTTGTGGAAATAATTTGAAGCTTTTAGTTCAATAGTTTGGGTGTTCAAGCCTGCTGAAGAAATGTAGTAGCATATATATTTTATAAGTGTATGGAGAAGCTGTCCTTTTGTTATCTCAAATTCTACATGAATTAACTTAACACAGATATATAAATGGTGATCGGAGTCTTATTTCTTTTCATATATGCTATGGGGCGGATTTTCAGAGCCCTGCTCGCGTAAATCCGCCCAAAACTGGGCGGATTTACGCGAGCAGGGCCCTGCGCGCCGGGAAGCCTATTTTACATAGGCCTCCCGGCGCGCGCAGAGCCCCGGGACTCGCGTAAGTCCCGGGGTTCTCCGAGGGGGGCGTGTCGGGGGCGTGTCGGGGGGCGGGGCCCGGTCGTCGTGGCGTTTTGGGGGCGTGTCGGCAGCGTTTTGGGGGCGGGTACGGAGGCATGGCTACGGCCAGGGGCGTGGCCGCGCCCTCCGTACCCGCCCCCAGGTTGCGGCCCGGCGCACAGGAGGTCCGCTGGCGCGTGGGGATTTACGTCTCCCTCCGGGAGGCGTAAATCCCCCGACAAAGGTAAAGGGGGGTGTTTAGACAGGGCCGGGCGGGTGGGTTAGGTAGGGGAAGGGAGGGGAAGGTGAGGGGAGGGCAAAGGAAAGTTCCCTCCGAGGCCGCTCCGATTTCGGAGCGGCCTTGGAGGGAACGGGGTAGGCAGCGCGGCTCGGCGCGCGCCGGCTATACAAAATCCATAGCCTTGCGCCTGCCGATCCAGGGATTTTAGTGGATACGCGCGGCTCCGCGCGTATCTACTAAAATCAGGCGTACTTTTGCTTGAGTCTGATGCGCAAGCAAAAGTAAGCCTATTCGCGCTTTTTGAAAATCTACCCCTATATGTCTTGAGACGATCAAGAGGTTAATGATAATCTACAGCTCCAAAAAAACATTTTGATTGATTGTTACAAGAGGGTTTCTAAAGTTTTATGCTTTAAGACCATAAGGAATTAGTTTAGGTATTAAGATTAAAAATCTTGTGTTAGTACAGAACCTCATTTCATCCTTTTCTATAGTGCCTGCTTGAAATATTTCATAAAAATATGTCCTTTATCAATGCCCTTGAATGTATATTCTACATTTGATCATAGGTGCTTATCATCTGTCTTTTCATGTGCTTTTGAATATGTCTATATTCTGGCTGAATATCTTGCTTATGCATCTAATGCAAATGAAAACTGTATCTGTATAACTCCCCTGATAAAGATTAATTCAGTTTCAGTTCATAAAAGTACAACAGGTGGTTAATTGTGAAGCTAGCTTTTGCTATTATATATCTAGAGGCTATTTCTTTGAGAAGATTATCTCATAGTAAGAATTTAGAGATGATTTAGAATCACCTTGGTAAAAGTTACTTTGAATACAATATTCATACAGAGTTCAATGTCTAGAATTTCTCAGGGCTACTTTTACAAGAATATGTTTAGACTAATTACATATAAATAGAATGCTTAAACAAAATAGGGCACATGACACCTGTCCTTAAAGGATGTATAAAATCAATTAATTAAGATCCAAAGAAAGTAAAACCAATTATATCTTGGCTGACAGAGTCAGAGGCAATCAGCTTTCCCAATAGCACTGTTTAACACCTGCATACTTCATCAGTCCTACCTGTGCAGATTCCTTTCACAAGTTTTGCTTTTTCCATAGTGCTTCAGTGATTCTTGTTTTTAAGTCAGGGATTGATATGAGAGAAGTACAAAAACTTCATAACTACTTGGGGGAGATGACAGGTATCTCTGGTTGATGGTCAATGTCCAGAAAATTAGCTTGTGAATGTAATATTCTTGATTATTATGGAATCCTGCTTTTTGACATCTTCAGACCCAAACACCAGTTGAGTGCATTAGGATGTCTGGATCAAAAGATGGGGAAGATGAAGCATGCCCCTTAAAGAAAGTATCTTCCTGGGTGGAAGTTTTTAAAATTGATCTCTTTATTTACACTGGAAACCAGTTTCCCAGCTGAGTGTGAAGAATGGAGGAATTTTTCTTGACTCTATTGTCACAGCAAAACACATTGTTTTTGTAAATAAGTTGAAGGGAGACAACAATCTAGAAACAGTTCTTTTGGATTCCCCAGTTTGGGGAATTATTTATGTAATGATTGAGAGGAAGGAAAGAAAGCTAGTCTCATTTCTCTCCACATAAATCTCATAGATTTTCAACTGTCCATACTGAAAATGTGCTATGTTTTTCTAATAAATGAATTAGTTGTACCAAACTCTGCTCTAGATTGGCAGAAATTAATTTTGCTACATTGATATGTTTCTTTTTCTTTCAAGTTGTTTCAGATTTTGTAACTAGTGAAATTGTGGTTTATGAGCAAGTCAAGGACCTACATATGTTGTGGGACTGCAGAAGTTTTGGAATCATTATCCTCAAAAATCCCTCTGCTTTGGAGTCAATTTATCTTTTTTTTTTTAGTCTGTCTCTGTCCATCCCCTTCATCTTAAGCAGAATTTATTCCTGCTAGTTACCACATGGTTATTTTCTCTTCCATAGGTTTTCATTTATTGCTAATTATTAGAGATATAAAATAAGGAATTTATATTATTCTAGCTGATACCTGGAGAAATTCCCCGAAGGATGTTGTTAACCCTCCTTACCTATGTTACCGCTGCCTTTTCTATTACTTCCATCCTATAGGGGTCCAATCCACTCCCACAACTATTTCCTCCCTCAGCTGGGAAGAAGGGATGAAGCCTTCTCTTCTTTCTGGCCATCAAGTCCACCAACTGCTACCAATCCACAGCCCCACAGATTTGCAAAAAGTACACTGGATATCAGTCTTGGTAAACTATGCTCATGTGCTGGCACATAATGTTCCCTTGCTGCCAGAGTCATTCCAAAACATTCCCCAGCAGAAGCTTCCTAAATACCTCCTAAGCATATTATATATACAGTATATATGTATGTGTATATTTGTGGAAAAAAAGACAGAATATTTCTATTAGTAAAGTGCCTCTCTATATCTATATAGTAAACAAACCTCACTGAAGAACTAACAAAAATAATATTAATCTGATAAAACAAATTTTATTTTAAATTTAATACATAAAAGAAAATAGTGAACTTTACAATAAAAAATGAAACAAAGTGCTCAGATAATGCATTTTCAAAAAATGAAGTTTAAACACGGAAAAATATTTGCCAAGGAGCTATACATTGAAATATTATGCTTAGTTCATTTCAAAAAGTTCATATATAGAAGAATTGTAAAAGCTCTATATAGCCGAAGCTGGGAGATATGCAGAGAAGTCAGGCCAGCATGTACCACGTGGATTTTAAAAAGTGTGTGAGTATGCATGTATCTCCTGGTACACACACAAACATATTTTGCAAAAAAAGGGGTGGGGCAAGGGCATTCCGTAAAATTCTTATTGAAATCTGCATACAAGTATTTGTGCACACAAGTATTTATGTAAACATGTATTTATGCATAACTTTACTTCTGCTATGGATAGCATGTAAGCCCTGAAACAAAAAAAAAAAACTAAAGAGGTTAGCAAAGTTTTAAGAGTTGAATCTAATAGGGTAAAAAGTAGGCTAGTTAACTAGGGGAGCTAGGAAGTCCTATTCTTTACCTGGATGAACTGGGAATGGACTGAGGAAACCGGTAATTGTGTCAGCACATGTGTCTACTAAAATCCCCCCACTTATGTGGTATTGGAAGCATTTGAGCACATGTGCATACATCTAGATAAAATAATGCACACATGCATGTACATACAGCCTGTTTTATACCATGGACGCATATACGCACGTAGGTTATAAAATGGCCACTGGCGCAAGTCGGCATACATGCCTACATGTGTGCCCATACAGCTATTTAAAAGTTACTTTACTTATATACAGTGTTTACTCATACCTGGGGTAGGAGAATCTCTGGAAGATCCCTTGCTACAGTCAGGGAGCATCTGTTATTAGAGATGTACAGGCTAGCATTGTTTTCCTTTCATTTTGTTTGTTGGAGGGAATGTATTTATTTTTTTTTTTTTATATTATTGGTTTCTGAAAATAGTGTGCGTTATTTGCCAAAATGAATAAAAACAAAAGAAAAAACTCAATTTTGGAGGGAATTTTTTTTATTATTTTGTTTGAAAATTAAGCAAGAGTATTTTATTGCATTTTTTTCATTTCATTTTCAAATAAATGCAAGTTCCTGTTCAATGTGGTCTATGGGAGTAATTCTATCACATTTATTTTATTTTTCTTTCATGGCAAAATCAACAAAATTTGTTGCAAGAAGTCATGTTTTATTTTATTACATTTTCTAATATAGCCAACCAACTATTCATTGAAGCATAGAAACATATAAATGATGGCAGAAAAGGACCAAATGGTCCATCCAGTCTGCCCAGCAAGCTTATGTAGTATATGCTATGCCATCACAGGTTACCCTCATACTTATGAGTTTTACAGACCATAAAAATTAGGGCCCTTGATGGTTGCTGTCTGAATCTAATTCCCATTACCTCTTGCCATTGAAGAAGAGATCTGTGAAATTCAGATAATAAAAAGATTATTTTAGACTTTCTGATAATGGTATAAAAGTTGAAAAGGATTGTGGTGTGTACAACATAGTGTTAGAATGAAAAAGTGGCAGTATTTAGAACTTTTAATTACATTGAGTGCTATACAGTACAAAAACTGAATGAATGAATTGAATACATATAAATAATTTTGTGTATGTTCTCAAGCTCTTGCTTTAGAAAAAAAATGATTAACATACAAGCAGATTGAAGTCGCTGAACAGAAGAACGTAGGTGTTTGCCCTGAAGCAGCGTTTTTTACAGCAAAACTTGGCTATGTCAGCAGAGGTTAAGTTTAAGTACTGCACGGACATTTGAGCACGTAAAATAATATACAATTAACACATTTGTACATTGTAAAATAATGCACCTTGAGAGATTTAATGTTGAATGTTAAGAAGATTCAAAAGGGCTTTTATTCCAGTGATGGAAGCTTGACGCTGAGCAAGCTGAGAAGTTGTGGGCTTCCTATGCTGTCTGAGTTTCTCCCTTTCAGATAATAAAAAGATTATTTCATCTTTCTGATAATTGTAGGAAAGTTGACAAAGGTTGTGTTCTGCACAACGCAGTGTTAGAATGAAATAATGCAGTATTTTGGAACTTTTGATGACATTGAGAGATGAATACAAAAATTGGAAAAATAAATATTGTATTTGAATTGAAGATAAAAAAAATTGGTACCATAGGGATTTATTCTATTTATTGGTTATTTTATTACATGCTATAAGAGAAAAATCAACAAAAATATGTTCTGTGAAAGAAAGCTAACTGCAGTTTGTAATGGCAGAAACCATCTTTGGAGAAACAATATAGCTTTCTCCTCATCACATCATAGTACTGATCCTTCCAAGAGTGCTTTGATACATATTGTTCCTGAATTTATAAAATTTACCATTATTACTCAATGTAAGCAATGTATTACTGCACATAAAGCAAAAGTCTCAGAAATATCTAACTCTTCTCTGCAAAGTTTGAAATGTTTCTGCATTTTATAATACTATCTGTGTTTCACTTGGGGTTTTCCTCATATTTTCCTGCTAGAACAACATAACATCAGCAGCTTCCTTCCTATTACACAGCACAACCTCAAAGGGGCTATATAATCCATCATCCTGATGCCTGGCAGGATCATCTAAAAAATACACAGTAACCATTTCATAAATAACTTTCTCATTTAAAGTCTGCTTAGACAGTTAGTTTATTTTTCTATAGAACATAACCACTCTGAACAATCTCACTACCATGTCACACAGATGAATTTCAAGACAAAACATTCACTTAAGACATCCTGTGCAACCAGGAACCATGTTGTACACATCATGAAACAATCCTTTATATCCAAACACCTCAAAATCCACTTCAGTAGCCAGGTTGGCATAGCTTTCAAATACATTCATGATTTCCAGCTACTAGAAAGGATGCAGAACAAAACCATGTAAGAGGGAATATTGTGGTAAAGATAACAACTTACAGCTTTTTAGTTGAAAAAGTGAAAAAAAAGGTTTAGGAGAAATGTCTAAGCTTATGAATGAAAGGATCTGTCCCTCCATACAGTCATATCTCTGCCAGTTTCCTGATGCTCACTGATGCTCCATCAATTTAGGACATAGAATACACAGGTGCACCCAGTTTAAAGGTGTCTGAAAAAAACACTATGGCCACTGCCTAATACACTTCTTCCATGAGTATGCCCAAGAGGTCTGAAAAAGGGGTCATATCCATTTGTATTGACCTGTTGCCATTATGTCTCCTTGGAGAATGGAATTAATAACATAACTCTACTGTCCATGATTGTGATATTCGTACTGTGAAGTCTATAGGAAGATATTTTGCTCTTCTCTGCATAGCAGTTGTTGCTCAAGTGCATGCAGCGTTAGACTGTAGCAATTAAATATATATACATTGTTGGTCTCTCAAACCAAGAAATCTGTTTTTTTCAAATATCAGTCAGCAGATAACATAACAATACCAAAGAATTGTTTTCAATTGTTTCTCACCTTACAAAGAATCAGTCGAACAATAATACTAAAATGTCTGTTTCTTCAAAACAGTGTTAGGTTTTTACAGTTAAAAAAAAATAATATTACTGATATTTTTAGACAATTTCCTCCACTGAGTGATTTTATAGTTAACCCATATGATATTATTTGAAGATTTTTGGAATATTTCACTCCTATCTCATGGGATAAGGTTATTCATATTATTGGGCCTATACATTCATCCTCATGTCCTCAAGGTCTGGTTATTACATTTATACTTAAAGCTTTAAGTAGTGAAATAGGTGTATTACAACTCCTCCCTTGCTGATGGAAATCGTCCTGCCTGATTATAACAGGCATCTATTTGCCCTATATTACAAAAATCTAATCTGGACTGCTCAAACTACTAGTTTTCTGCCAATTTCATTACATCCATTTCTTTTGAAGGAGATTGAAACAGTAGTCTTCAAACAGCTATATGAATTTATTGAGGGCTATACTAGACTTGATGATTATCAGTTTGGTTTCCATCCTTCACGCAGCACAGAAACATCGTTGCTTTCAGGTATTGACATCTTTCATCACAGATTTGGCTATGTCTAGTTTTAAAGCAGTGAAATTAAAGACACCTGTAATTGAGCATTTTCTAGAATAGCTCCAATTTTCTGGAATAAGCTCCATCAAGTATTACAACAGCTCCATGATTGCAATTTTTTTCAGAAAGCATTAAAGACTCACCTGTTTCAGGAAGACTTGATTTTCAAATGTTGCTCAGTTGATATATTTTATGTTATGTGTGTTTTCTGAGTATGTTGATTTTACTGTTTATGTTTATAGTAATCCACTAAAAAATTATGTCCACTGATTTGGTAGAATATAAATTTTGAATGAATGAATGAATGAATGAATGAATAAATAAATAAATAGATAATATTTGATAGGGATATTAAATTTCATACTTTATATAATTTTATGTTATATCGTGTTTATTGAATTTTGGACTTTCAGAGACAGAATTCAACTGTTTACTTTTTATTTAGCTGGGTAGCTACAACAAGTCAAATTAGGTTCCTTTATCTCTGTGTGGGACCCTTTGACAAAGGGTTATAAAAGGTTTTCTCCTTGTCTATCACATTTTTTAATCTTTATCTGAGTCCAATATTTAAACCCTTAGCAAATGTAGATGATGATTATACAGGAAGATTCAATTGAAAGAGGCCCCAAATATTCTGTTGTAACTTCATTAGGATGACGCAATCTAAACCAAAAAAAATACGCTACATACACCTTGACCAATATGTAATCTTTTGCATTACATGCAATGCTGGAAGTGATCACTGTTTTCCACCAGATATTTCAACGCGGTGCTCCATGTTCCTAAACGTGTCTGTGATCATATCCGGGGGTTCCATATTAGGAGCTACCACCCAAGAAAGAGATCTAGGCATCATAGTGGATAACACATTAAAATTGTTGGTTCAGTGTGCTATGGTAGTCAAAAAAGTAAAGAATGTTGGGAATTATTAGAAAGGGAATGGTGAATACAAAGAAAAATGTCATAATGCCTCTGTATCGCTCCATGGTGTGACTGCACTTTGAGTACTGTGTACAATTCTGGTCGCCACATCTCAAAAAATATATAATTGCAATGGAGAAGGTACAGAGAAGGGCTACCAAAATGATGAAAGGGATGGAACAGATCCCCTATGAGGAAAGACTAAAGAGGTTAGGACTGTTCAGCTTAGAGAGGGGATATGATAGAAGTATTTAAAATCATGAGAAGTCTAGATCGGGTAAATGTGAATCTATTATTTACTCTTTCGGATAAAAGAAGGACTAGGGGGCACTCCATGAAGTAAGCATGTGGCACATTTAAAACTAATCAGAGAAAGTTCTATTTCACTCAATGCACAATTAAACTGTGGAATTTGTTGCCAGGGGATGTGGTTAGTGCAGTTAGTGTAACTGGGTTTAAAAAAGTATTGGATACGTTCTTGGAGGAGAAGTCCATTACCTGCTATTAATTAAGTTATCTTAGAAAATAGCCACTGCTATTACTAGCAATAGTAACATGGGATAGACTTAGTTTTTTGGTACTTGCCAGTTTTTGTGGCCTGGATTGGTCACTGTTGGTTGCTGGGCTTGATGGACCCTTGGTCTTACCCAGTATGGCATATTCTTATGTTCTTATGGAATAGCAGCAATTTTACATTGGATGTTTTCCTTCAAATCTTCCACAGTGTGAGGCTTGTTCCGATAGACTTTTTCTTTGAGCATACCCCAAAGGAAGAAGTATGGTGGTGTCAGAACCAGTGACCATGGTGGCCAAAGCCCCTTTGAAATTACCCTGTTGCCGAAAAAGAACTCAATTTCTGCTATGTTCTTTGCTGATGTGTGACACATTGCTCGATCTAGCAAAGAAGGTTAAACGTCGCAACAACTGTCTGGTGCCTACTTCATCACGCCGACATGGGGGCATCCCAGCTCTTTCGAAGCTCCATATACTAAGGAGCACATTACATGTTTCGTTCAGATTGCTTCACCCTACTGAGAGTTATTACAGAATATCTGGGGCCACTTTCAAGGGAATTTCCCTATAGAATTTATACAGATGACATCCAGCTCTGTGTACCAGTAATTTGCACTATAGCTAATAGAGATGTGAATCGTTTTTCAACGATTAAAATTATCGTCCGATAATTTTAATATTGTCTTAAATCGTTAAAGAACACAATACAATAGAAATTCTAACGATTTATCGTTAAAAATCATTAAATCGTGTTAGTGCGCACTAACGGGAGTTAATGCGCACTAACTCCTGTTAGTGCGCACTAACAGAAAATGATACAAATTGACACTTTCCAGGTCAGTAAAGGTCAGTTAGGAATGAATATGTATTCCTATTGGCTGGCTGCCCTCTTATCTATTAATGTTACCAAGGTTCCCACTGAGATGATGGTTGGGGGGATGGGAAATGGAAATGGAAACTCAGGAACACCAACAGAAAATGATAGAAATTATTGACACTTTCCAGGTCAGTAAAGGTCAGTTAGGAATGAATATGTATTCCTATTGGCTGACTGCCCTCTTATCTATTGATGTTACCAAGGTTCCCACTGAGGTGATGGTTGGGGGGATGGGAAATGGAAACTGTTGGTAGTTGACAAAAAAAGTAATGTGATCAGTCAATGTGACTAGAACTTGTGCCCTATTCCTGATACCAGGGGTGTTGTGATCTTCCTGCACTCAGTGCCCTATCTCTGATACCAGGGGTGTTGTGATCTTCCTGCACACAGTGCCCTATCCCTGATACCAGGGGTGTTGTGATCTTCCTGCACACAGTGCCTTAACCCTGATACCAGGGCTGTTGTGATCTTCCTGCATGCAGTGCCCTATACCTAATACCAGGAGTGTTGTGATCTTCCTGCACACAGTGCCCTAACCCTGATACCAGGGGTGTTGTGATCTTCCTGCACACAGTGCCCTAACCCTGATACCAGGGGTGTTGTCATCTTCCTGCATGCAGTGCCCTATCCCTGATACCGGGATGTGTGCAAGAAGATCACAACTCCCCCGGTAACCAGGATAGGGCACTGCATGCAGGAAGATCACAACACCCCTGGTATCAGGGATAGGGCACTGCATGCAGGAAGATCACAGCACTCCTGGTATCAGGGTTAGGGCACTGCATGCAGGAAGATCACAACACCCCTGGTATCAGGGTTAGGGCACTGTGTGCAGGAAGATCACAACACTCCTGGTATTAATAGGGATATTGCACTGCATGCAGGAAGATCACAACACCCCTGGTGTCAGGGTTAGGGCTCTGCGTGCAGGAAGATCACAACACCCCTGGTATCAGGGTTAGGGCACTGTGTGCAGGAAGATCACAACACCCCTGGTATCAGGGTTAGGGCACTGTGTGCAGGAAGATCACAGCACTCCTGGTATTAGGGATAGGACACTTTGTGCAGGAAGATCACAACACTCCTGGTATCAGGGTTAGGGCACTTTGAGCAGGAAGATCACAACACTCCTGGAATTAGGGATAGGGCACTTTGTGCAGGAAGATCACAACACCCCTGGTATCAGGGTTAGGGCACTGTGTGCAGGAAGATCACATCACTCCTGGTATCAGGGTTAGGGCACTTTGTGCAGGAAGATCACAACACTCCTGGTATTAGGGATAGGGCACTGCGTGCAGGAAGATCACAACACCCCTGGTATCAGGGTTAGGGTACTTTGTGCAGGAAGATCACAACACTCCTAGTATTAATAGGGATATGGCACTGAGTGCAGGAAGATCACAACACCCCTGGTATCAGGAATAGGGCACTGTGTGCAGGAAGATCACAACACCCCTGGTATCAGGGTTAGGGCACAAGTTCTAGTCACATTGACTGATCACATTACTTTTTTTGTCAAGCTACCAACTGTTTCCATTTCCAATCCCCCATATATTGTCAGTGGGAACCTTGGTAACATGAATAAATAAGAGGGCAGCCAATAGGAATACATATTCATTCCTAAACTGACCTTAACTGACCTGAAAAGTGTCAAATTGTATCATTTTCTGTTAGTGCGCACTAACAATGGTTAGTGCGCACTAACTCCCGTTAGTGCACACTAATCGGAAAAAACAATTTTTTAACTAAAAAATCGTGCCAAACATGATTTTCTTCTCCTGCCAGATGATTTCGATCATTAAGACGATAGGGCACACGATTCACACCTCTAATAGCTAATGCTAAAATACAATATATAACTTCCTTAAAAGCAATAAAGAATTAGATGAATGAGAATAAATTGTCTCTGAATCTAGGGAAAACTGACATAATAGTTCTTTGTAGGTTTCAATCTCTGGACAGCCCTTTTTGATTATTTCTCTGTTTTTATTTCCTCCCATGTTAGAAATGTTGGTGTTATTCTTGACTGGAATTTTTCTTTACAATTCCATATAAAAGTAATGGTTAATAGTATATTTTCCAAGCTTTGTTTATTGCATATCTTCAAGCCCCTTCTTGACATTGCAAATTTCCATACTTCACTGCAGGCTCTTGTTTTAACTAATCTGGATTACTGTAGTTGTCTTCTCATTGGACTGTCAAAAATTTCCTTAAGACTATTACAGGTATTTCAGAATTCAGCAGCCTGTCTGCTGACTGACACCTGATAAAGGGAATATTTAATCCAATTTTTTTCTCACTCCACTGGTTACCTGTATTACAGTGAATCAAATGTAGAGTATTGATGCTGGTTCACAAGGCATTAATCATGATACTCCAACTTGTACTAGCAAGCTGTTAAAAATCTATCAGCCTTTTCAATCTTTCAGATCACTGGGCCATAATTTACTAAATGTTCTTTCACCAAGATTATTCCACCATGATGAAATGCATAAACAAGCCTTCTCAATTGCTGGCCCAATGATGTGGAACTCTATTCCAGATGACCTATGAAATGAGCCCTTTCTCCATTCATTCAAGAAGAAATTGAAGATCTTTTTGTTTAAACAAGTTTATGAATAATCTGTGACTAATATGAACTGTAGTTTTTGGCATGGTATTGTCTGCTTTAATCTGTTTGTCTTTATCACATAGTAACATAGTAACATAAAAATGATGGTAGAAAAAAAACCAAATGGTCTTTCCAGTCTGCCCAGCAAGCGAGTAAATGCCAATCCAGGCAGGTTATTCTATGTTTCTGTTAAGGGTAGTAACTCCTGCTTTGTGCAGGTTACTCCAATGATTCTGATAAGGGTAGTACCTGCCACTCTGTGCAGATTACCCCTAGACCTACTACCCCCATGCCTCTGTTCATTCATTCATTCCCATCCTCTAGCCTTTAGAGATCCACAGTGTTTATCCCATGCCCCTTTGAAATCCTTCATAGATTTAGTCTTCACCCCTTCCTCCAGAAGGTCATTCCAGGCATCCACCATGCTCTCCGTGAAGAAATATTTTATAACATTGATTCTAAATCTTCCTCCCTGGAGTTTCAAATCATGACCCCTAATTCTACTAAATTGTTTCCAATGGAAAACATCCATTGTTGACCATGGATAATTAAAACCCTTCAAGTATCATATCACCTCTGGTCCTCCTCTCCTCCAGGGTATACATATTCAGGTTCTTCAACCTCTCCTCATAAGTCATTTGATATAGACCACCCACCATTTTGATCACGCTTCTCTGGATCACCTCCATCCTGTCTCTGTCCATTTTGAACACAGTACTCCAGGTGAGGCCTGACCAAGGACCTGTACAAGGGAATTATCACTTCCCTTTTCTTACTAGATATTCCTCTCTCTATGTAGTTCAGCATTCTTCTGGCTTTAGCTATCACCCTGTCACATTGCTTCACTGACTTCAGGTCATTAGACACTGTCACCCCAAGGTCTCTCTCCTGCTCTGTACACATCAGCCCTTAACCCCCCCCAACACATACAGTTCTTTCAGATTACCACACCCCATATGCATGACTCTGCACTTCTTGGCATTGAATCCCAGCTGTCATATCTTTGACAACTCTTCCAGCTTCCTTAAATCCCGTGTCATTCTCTCTACTCCTTCTGGCATGTCCATTCTGTTGCAGATCTTAGTATCATCCACAATTAGACAACATTTGCCATCTATTCCTTCTGCAATGTTGCTCATAGAGATGTTGAATAGAACCGGTCCCAATACCGATCCTGTGGCTCTGCATTTAGCACCATTCTATCTTCAGAGTAGGTTTCATTTATTATCACACGTTGTCTTCTATCCGTCGAACAGTTTGTAATCCATGCCACCCCCTTGGAGCTCACTCCCAAGCTTCTCATTTTGTTGATGAGTCTTCTATGTGGGACCATATAAAAAGCTTTACTAAAATTCAAGTAAATTAAATTGAGCACTCCTCCCTGAACCGGTTATCTAGTCGATCAAATACATCAATCAGATTCATCTGACAGGACCTTCCCCTGGTCAATTCATGCTGCCTCTCATCGAGCAACCCACTGGATTGTAGATATTTCACTACCCTTTCCTTCAGCAGAGTCTCCATTAATTTTCCCACCACCGAGGTGATGCTAACCAGCCTGTGGTTTCCAGTCCCTTCTCTGCTCCCACTCTTGTGAAGTGGGACCACCACTGCTATTCTCCAGTCACTAGGTACCACACCCTTATTCAGGGATCTATTGAACAGGTCTCACAGCGGACCCAACTGCACATCTCTGAGCTCCCTTAGTATTCTGGGTTGAACCTCATCAGGCCCCATAGCTTTGTCCACTTTCAGTTTTCCTAGCTCTTTACAAACATACATTGTGCCAAATTTTGTAGGATGACAAAACATTATAGTATCATTTTATATTAGTCTGTGTTGTAATGATTTTATCCTGTTAGGAGTATGATGCTTGTTTTTTGTACCTCACCCAGCATTTTTGGATGGAACAAGTAATACATATTTTTAAAAAAATAAATCTCAGGTATGACACACATCTCTGCTACCTGTTTAACCTGATGATGACAATTCAGTGTGTTACTTTTGATGTGCCTACAAACCAAAGATGGACTACCTGACTAGAAAAGGATAGAAATGATTAGGAAAATGAAATAAATACCTTTAATAACCATTCTGATACCTTCTAAGGTATTCCCTTCATAAGGATCTTCAGTATTTTATTCAGATACTACAACATTGATCTACCAAACAAGTCTCTCTTGAGATATAAACTTCTTATGTGACATTATATTCCATATTAATATATTGTCTTTGAAACAATTATGGTATAATAGGAATAAATGTGTTGTTCATATATTGGAATTCATACCACTCAGATACTGTTGTGGGCATGGACCCTTGGGCAGAGGTAGAATTAGCACAACCTGCAGGGAGGAGATCTGCAATTTCCTACCATTGGCTGGTGGTACTGATAGAAACAGAGGCCCAACTGGAGCTTTACCAATACTAGCCCATGTTCCCCATATGTTAAACCCTTGGGTGCCAGGGCTGGCTGGACTTAGGTGTGGGCATCTGTGGTGATGAAGATCTGACAAGAAGAGAAAATCAAAGGCCAGGGTCTAGCGCAGGTGGAGGTCAAACAGAGCCAGCATTCAAGGCAGTGGTCAGTGACAGGTGAAGGTATCCAGGCAGTGGTCAGTGACAGGTGAAAGTCAGTTGGAGTCAGTATCCAAGCATAAGTCAAGCAGAAAATCTGTCTGAGGACCTAGGTGTAATCTAGAGGCAGAGAAGCAGCACGGACAGAAGCAGAGTTACAGAAGGTTGACCACAAAGAAGATGAAGACTGAAGACTGACCACAAAGAAGATGAAGACTCAGGAACATGGACCAGACTGCCACACAGGAACCAGGAATGGACACAGGGACACAGGAGCACAGGAAGACAAACAGAAACAAGGCTCAACAGGAATGCAGGAACACTGAGGCAATGCACGGTTCTGGAAAAGATGACCTATTGGCAAGGTGCAGTTAGCAGGAAGCAAGGGTCTTTTAAGGCCAAAACTTGTAATCCCATCAGGGAGGGCCACGGGGCATTTCCCACTATCATTTCTTGTGTACTGCCTTTGAATACACATTTCAATCAGTTAGCACTGTTGTCCAGCCAAGCTTGATGGTTTTGAGTTAACACTTTCAAATCTTATTATAGTACAGGACCCTTGTAAAAGCCTCTTTTCAAAACTTGCCATGCCAGCTATATCAGTCACTGCTGAAGATTCTTATCCTCCTGTTTTATTTATGATACTGCTTTTTCCTCAGTAATATTTTCTGACAAGACCCCAATGTAGAGATCCTACCAGATCTCTACCAGAAGGACGAGTCCATTATTTTAGGGGGGGGGGGGGGGATAGAATAGTATGGGTTTGTAGATCCTCCATGTGGGAGATGAAAATTGGTGTGCTGCCATACTACATAAACCCACACCACCATTTTCCTGTGTGAGATTTTTATTTTACCCTTACAAGGATACCATGTCCATGGCTGTTCCCTGGTTTTTGTTTATTTTTAAGGAAGAAAGCCTCTGAGGTCTCTTGGATTGAGACCTGGGTTTAGAATGGCGATAGAGAATTTTCAGATTTTGAAGGACTGTATCTGAATCCATGAGGCCCATTACTTCAAACCTGGTCATTTTTGTGTTTCCTGAGATATGAGGATTCCTGATGTAATCTAAAATGAGCCACTATTATAATGTGGGGTACATAACATTTTAAATAAATAAAATGAAAAATGAAATGAGTTTGTCCACCCTCCTCATCTCATGTCTGGTTTCCCTTTTTGAACCTTTTGTTTGTATTAACATACCTGAGTACTCACCAGGGGCTCAGCTTATGCTAATGAGAAGACTGGTGACTCTCAACAAGAGAGAATGAGTGAAGTATGTTTAGTTCTGGAGAGGAGTAAGTCATCATCCATTCCAGGAGACATGAGTAGAAAGGCAAGGAGACTTTGTAGATCCATCCTTAGGCTCACCACCATCTCAAAGAAGAGTGGTAAATCAGGTGTCTATTAGGCAGAGTAAGATGAAGGGACCTTTTCTATGGAATATGATGATATTGACAGTATATTCCCTATCAATTAAAAGGAGATTATCAATTGTCCCAAATTGATTGGAACTTATTTGATCAACTTCAGTATAAATTGATTGAAAAAGAGAGAGGTCACACATTTATTCAAGAATCAAATTTTTAACATCATGTTTTGAAACAAACTACATCAACTACATAATTTATAAGTAAAGGTTATATTGGAAACTATCTAAAGCTTCCAGTGTGATTATTGCTACTGTTTACTAAGGTCATAAGGGGGGAGTTTTAAATCAAGTAAAAATTACATCATCATAAAAATTACATCATACAAAGGCAAAAATTGATTATAACATGGTTATGAATAAATAAATGGCCTAAGGATCAAACCCCCGGTCCTAATCTACGTTGTGTTCAGCAAGGTTAATATCGGTAGGCAAGCAGAATTCTATTTTATATTGGCACATAGGATAACGCTTTGGCTAAGTAACATACAACAATGTACGTAACGTATAACAATTTACGGTGTGTTCAGCAAGGTTAATATCGATAGGCAAGCAGGATTCTATTTTATATTGGCACATAGGATAACGCTTTGGCTAAGTAACGTATAACAGCTCCATGAGGAAATTGCGGCTTTTTATTATAGAGAACGAAAATTAAAATAATACACAGACATCGTAGTAGAACCACAGCAGAATAGCGATCATGGGGTTCTCTGACAAGTCCGCAAATAAAATAAATAAATAAATAATAAACCCGTCTAACAGCGGGCTAGAGCCGATCCATTTTTGCAAAAATCTTTGAGAATGCATATATGAAACATATATAAATTTGAGAAAATAGCAGAGAATAAAAATTAAAATAGCACACAGAAGATCATAGTAGAACCACAGTAAATAAAGATCAAGGGGTCCTCTGTCAAGTCCGCAAATAAAATAAAAAACCCGCTTGACAGCGGACTAGAGCCAATCCGTTTTTTTATATATAAATATAAAAATAATTTTGAGAAAAGTGTTTGCATCCGTATATAAGACGAAGAACGATCTGAACATATGGCAGCCGTATTTAGCACATAAGAATGGTTTAAACATAGAAATATATAGGTGACGTCATAGGAGAGCACCCTAGGGTGCTAGCACCTAGGATCAGAGGAGGATATAGTGATTGGCCAAGGGGTTGGCCTAGAGAAGCCATATAAACGCGGGAATAGAGAGAGACACCGGATTTCAAAGTGAAGGCGCCGCTCACGTAAAGGTTTCGGATGCAGTAACAGTAAGTACTCTTTACTTGGACAGTGGTTTTAGTATTAGTTACATATAGAGATAATATGGCAACAAGTGTTTAATGAAATGTTTTGATAGGAGTTTTAGTGCTCTTCTGAATGGCGAACCTGTGAACTGAAACAGCAGAACGGTTTCCCGTGGCCCCTGAAGCAGGCAGTAAAACCTGCCGAAACATGGTCCGTGTCGGGCAAGCAGAAGCGGACCCCGATCAGCAGCGGCAATAGACACATATTAAGCTAAGTGTGACCTTAAGATAAAGATTTACCATTGAAACCGGGTCAGCCTGCATGAATGGGAGCGCCATGAAGCACTATTCTTAAACATTTATAGAAAAAAATAGAAACAAAAAAAGTGATTTTCAAACAAAATAAAGAATAAAAACGCGGAAGCTAGCACGTAGAGTCAAGCCAACACAAAGGCTGACGCTACACCAGCCACCGCACAAAAGAAACCACATAACGAGAAGTTCCCTTTTGAATGGTTGTTGACTGTTTACTAAGGGGCAGATTTTAAAAGCCCTGTGCATGCTAAATCCGGCTGGATTTACGCACGCATGGGGGTTACGCGTGCTGAGCCTATTTTGCATAGCCCTGGCAATGCGCGCATTTGAAAAAGGGGCGGGAAAGGGGCGGGGATGTGGGTGGAGCAATGGTATGGGTATGGTCCAAGGGTGGAACAGAGGCCTCTGGCACAGCGGCCATGCTGAGAGTTCATACACTGGCAGCCAGCCGGCACGCGCAAGTTACGCCTGCCAAAGGCAGGGCAGGCAGGGGGGAATTTAGGTAGGGCTGGGGGGTGGGTTAGATAGGGGAAGGGAGAGGAAGGTGGGGGGAGGGGAGAGAATGGGGAAAGCCATCGGGGCTCCCCTACGGCTTGGCATGTGCAAGGTGCACTAGTGTGCACCCCCTTGTTCGTGCCAACCACAGATTTTATAATATGTACGTGGCTGCGCACACATGTTATAAAATTGGGCATAGATTTGTGAGCGCCGAGTTGCTCGCACAAATCTACGCCCGCACGTAGATATTAAAATCCGGCCCTAAGTGATCATCAGTGCTATTTACAATTGACTTTAAATTGGGAACTGAAGTAATACTCAGGGATTAGAAGAATAGTCTTCACTTCTTTCAGGGTATCATGGACAGCTTGAGAAGATATAAATCTAAGAGATTGTGTTTGAGGTATCAATCCTTAAGCTTTTATGCAGGACTATTTGCATATGGGGAATATTCATCTGAAAGCATTTAGAAAAAAAATGATTTAATTTTTTTCTGAGCCTGTAACCCACATTTGTGCCTATCACATGTGACCTGGGTTCAATCTCTGAAGAATCTATATGGGCATTTCTCCTAAGGATGTGCAGAAGGAAAATTTTTGTTTCAATTCAGTTTCCATTTCACCGGGACCCAAATTCATTGCATTCGTTTCATAGGGGAGAAAACCAATTTGTTGATTAGTTTTATTCATTTTCCGATTTCCCATTAAAGTCGATGGGGGAAGTATTTGCAGCCTATTTTTGGCTGCAGAACTGGAGTTTTCTTATCGATTCTGATGAAACTTCTGGAGAGCAATCATCAGCTACCCTGGGGAGAGTTACCTTTCCTTTGAGCAGGAAAGGGCTCCCCAGAATGGATTGGCCCCTAGACTAGAGCACGACCCTCCAAAACATGGCAATGTAGAGCAGGGTGCCATGTGAACAGCGGTTCAACATGGGTCAACAGGTACTAAGAGATAGGCCAGCTACCCCGGGACAATTCCCTTTCCTTTAATCGGGAAAGGGTTGATTGGAATGGGTTGGCCCCTAAAGTGGCCCTTTGCCCTTACCATGTGACAGGGTATCTGTGCCATTGGCTGGCCCCTGTCACATGGTAAGGACAAAGGGCCATCGGCGTCATCTTTATGATTGGCAGCCAATGGCCCGAGAACAGGAGATCACTCCCGGGACCACCATTAGAGCACCAGGTAATTTAAAAATGTTTTGGAGGGATCGGGAGGGTGGGAGAAGCTAAGGGGTCATCTTTAAAGGGTCGGGTGGGGGTTTTTTTAATCGGGCCATCGGCGCCATTTTTGAGTGGTAGTCAAAATGGCGCCGATGGCCCAAGAGCAGGAGATCTATCCCCGCGCCCCCACTGGACCACCAGGTACTCGTAAAAAGTTTTTGGGGGGGGGGTTTGGGGGGTGGGGAAAGTAAGGGATTAGTTTTATAGTGTCGGGGTGGGTTTAGGGGTTGTTTTGGTGTGCCGGTATTCCCGCCCTCCCCCCAAATAACTCCCATTAGTGGACATTAATGAGAGTAACGATTTGTCATGATAAATCATGAAAATTTCTATTGTATCGCGCACTGTACTGATTTTTGATGATTTAAAAAATATTGGACGATTTTTTTAAATCATCAAAAAATGATTCACATCCCTATTGTATATTGCCTTAACCATGTTTGCACCATTGTCTGTGACAAAGAATCCTACCTGATGATTCCTGTCTCGCTGGTGTAGTTGCCAGCCCACCAGCATCTGCCTGATGCATGCTAGAATATTGGCTGAGGTATGAACCTCATCAATCAGGTGGGTGTGCAGTAAAGCCCACCTCCACCCTGATACTTGTTCACTAATAGAGCTGCTGCCTGCCCCTGCCTCAGCCAGGTCCTACCAGTGTGCTGCCAGGGAGATGTAATAGTGTGCAGCATTCATGGCGGACCAGATATTGCAGGTGAAATGCACACTCCCCTGTGCCTTAGCTAGCAGCGCTTGAATGCAACTGTGACACTGGTTGTACAAGTTGGGGATGACCTTTCTGATAAATGTGGTTCTGGAGGGAAATTTGTAATTTGGAACTAAGACCTTCAGCAAATGCTTGAAACCCACATTTTCCACTATCTGCAAGGGCTGGTCATCAAGGGCAATCATTTCCACAATGCTCCTGGTTACAACTTTTGAGGCTGCCTGCCTCTTGCCCTGGGATAGCATTACCACATACCACCCCATTTCCTGCATGGTGGGTTGTCACTTCTGCCACATGGCAGGGGGCTACTGGCCTGCCACCTGACTGCTAGAAGGGGCTGAGGGTGTGGGATGACTCTGCTCCTTTTCAACCACTTTACGCTGCCTGGAAAAAGGGGTCCCCTGATTGGTACCATCCCCAGATAGCAGTACTGTTGTTGGGTGTTGTCTCTTCATATGGTGCGTCATGCCAAAATTAGATAGATATCCCATTTGCTTGCCTCTGCTAAAAGTCCTGGCACAGTAATTACAGTGAGCAAAACGCAGGACCTCTGTCACTTTTAAGTTGTTCCAGATCACAGGTTTCTTTTGTGATCCATTCTCTATAGCCTTTGGAGTGGATGCTGGCATTGGAGCTGAAGTTGTGGGTGCACCCTGAGAAGCAATGCCAGGGGCATCAGTCACACTCTGTGCCTGCACTGACTGCTCTTCCTCCTCATCATATCAGTTTCATCTCTCCCTTGCTGCACTGAAGTGGAGGCCAAGACAGGACTAACTAATCCTCTTAAACCTTTTTCAGCTATTACTTCTTCCATTTCTGATGATGAGAATCCCACGCAAGTTGATTCTTCATCAGAATCAGAAGCAAACAGTGCCTGTGCTCCATTGTCAATGCTTAGTCGAGTCTGCCGTCGCACTGTTGCTTTTGGCTGTTGCTATTTTGTCTGGCATGACTCGGCCTCCCCTTCCCTCACCTCTAAACCTACAGGGTCACAAACAGGTGGTAGCGATGCATCATTTTTAAATTTCATTTTTTTCTGGATGGAACTGCCTGCCCCTCCAGAGATTTCAGATTGGAACAGGTCCCTTTTTAACTTTAATGGGGGACTGGCACTAGTGCATTTTGAAGTGCCTCCTCTGCCAGTCCCAATTACTCAACTACATCTAGCTCTCCCTGATATTATGGATTTAATGTTACTGTCTACTAGGAATTTCAGTTCTAAGAATTATTTCCAAAAGAGGCTCACAGGGGATTTGTCTTCAGAGAGCACCGCTGTCCCAATATAGGTGAGTGTGCAAAAGCGCCCCCAGGCCCATGAGGCTGTGCCTGGATGTACACTAAAACTGGGACCGCTGTATTGTGCACACACCGAGCTTGTAACTACAAAAGAGGCCCACTGGGGATTTGGCTTCAGAGAGCACTGCTGTCCTAATATAGGTGAGTGTGCAAAACTGCTCCCAGCCCATGAGGCTGTGCCTGGATGTACACTAAAACTGGGACCGCTGTATTGTGCACACACCAAGCTTGTAGCTACAAAAGAGGCCCACTGGGGATTTGGCTTCAGAGAGCACCACTGTCCCAATATAGGTGAGTGTGCAAAAGTGCTCCCAGGCCCACAAGGCTGTGCCTGGATGTACTCTAAAATCGGGACCGCTGTATTGTGCACACTCCAAGCTTGTAACTACAAAAGAGGCTCACTGGGGATTTGGCTTCAGAGAGCACTGCTGTCCCAATATAGGTGAGTGTGCAAAAGTGCCCCCAGGCCCATGAGGCTGTGCCTGGATGTACACTAAAACTGGGACCGCTGTATTGTGCACACACCAAGCTTGTAACTACAAAAGAGGCCCACTGGGGATTTTTCTTCAGAGAGCACTGCTGTCCTAATATAGGTGAGTGTGCAAAACTGCTCCCAGCCCATGAGGCTGTGCCTGGATGTACTCTAAAACTGGGACCGCTGTATTGTGCACCACCAAGCTTGTAACTACAGAAGAGGCCCACTGGGTATTTGGCTTCAGAGGGCACTGCTGTCCCAATATAGGTGAGTGTGCAAAAGTGCTCCCAGGACCACAAGGCTGTGCCTGGATGTACTCTAAAATCGGGACCGCTGTATTGTGCACACTCCAAGCTTGTAACTACAAAAGAGGCTCACTGGGGATTTGGCTTCAGAGAGCACTGCTGTCCCAATATAGGTGAGTGTGCAAAAGTGCTCCCAGCCCATGAGGCTGTACCTGGATGTACACTAAAACTGGGACCGCTGTATTGTGCACATGCCAAGCTTGTAACTACAAAAGAGATCCACTGGGGATTTGGCTTCAGAGAGCACTGCTGTCCCAATAATATATATGTGAGTATGCAAAACTGCCCAGTGCCCACTGATGCCCAGTGAATGCACTGTCTTCTTGGCTTAAAAGAGCACAAAAAAACAGCCTTAGTTCAATAAATATATGTGTCTGCAAAACTGCCCAGTACCCACTGATGCCCAGTGAGTGTACTGTCTTCTTGGCTTAAAAGAGCACAAAGAGACAGCCTGGGTTCAATAAAAAAAAAACCAGTTAAATAAAAAGGATGGCTTGCTTGGCACAGCAGCAAAAATGAAGAAATATCTTTTTCAATGGAAAATTCTATCAAAATAGCTAGCAATTTAATATATCTCCCACCCACAACACCCAGATCATGTTTGCAACCTGCCCCAAGGGGTAAAATAAGCAGAAAAATGCCAATGCTAGCAGCTTCTCTCAGTGGCATAGACAAAGAGACCATCTCAGATCAATAAAAAAAAGTGCGTTCAAAAAAAGCATGGCTAACTGGTGGCTGCACTGCAGCCAAATCAAACAAAAATCTTTTTCAATTGAAAATTCTATCAAAGTAGCTAGCAATTGAATACAGATTTGAGACACTCAGACTAGCTCTGAGTGCGACCACCGCCCCAGACCATCCCCGCCAAGAAAGTGCGTGGCACGCCGCATGCTTAACATATAAATAGTACTACGTCATCAGGAATAGCATCACAGAGCACTGAGTGAGAGTGGTGATTTGCTGCATTACAAAAAACGCTTAGCTCTGATAGGTTGTATTCTGGTCTCCTTGCCAACCTGTCTGACAGGGCTTTGAGGTCACTTATGACTCACAGGAAAGGGCCGCTTTTTGATATCTCCTATTTCAAATGGCTGCTAAGAAATCACTGCGAGCCAAAAGAATGAAACTAATATGATATGTTGTATTCGTGGGGGATCGCAATGCATTTCATGAACCCACGGATACAACAAATAGGGACTTATGCATTGTGGATTGCCAATGCGTTTAAAACAAATGCACATCCCTAATTTCTCCATCATTTATGCTCTTGAATATGATCTCTGTAGATCACTTGTAGAGAAAAGCTTTGCTTACATCTTATTCCATGTAGCTCTTATATCTGCTACTTTTGAATCAATATAATCTCATCCTTGAAAGAAGGCCATTAATTTATTGTGACAATCTTTCATTCATACAAAAGTTTTCTTGAAGATTTGTGACAGCTTTGCAGAGGCACTCAGGATCCATATCAAAGCCAATAAATTAAAAAGTACATTCCACAGTCCTTGCATAGAGGCAAGTTACACTTCACTCACCTATTTCCCCTTCCTTTATTACTGCTATCTGAAATTTGCATCAGCAGTAACTCCACATCTCTTGCTGTTCTTTCAACATTTCAAGGACAGCAGGAGAGTAGTGTCACTGTCCAACGACAGCCAGCAGTAGTTAGAGCAATGGTATGGATTCTCCCTGCTCCTCCCACACTGGTCATGTTCTCCTTTGTTGATATGCAGCATGCATAGTGTGCAGTCATGTATGTGTACAGACAAAGGAATACAGACAGACAGATAATTAAAAAAAATATGTTTGTGTGCTAACCCATCACCTTCTTGACATATAGGGCTATATCTAAGATGCAATTAAAGTGTAAATTGAAGCAAAGTCTTTAAAGGTTTTGCAAATTGTTGACTATTTTCTATAGTAACATCTCTGGGTATTCCACGCCTGGAAAAATCAGACTTAGCATGATTATCCAAATCTGCCATTTATAGATTTTCCAGCTTTAATACTTTTTCGTAGTTGGAAAGTGGTCTTTTATTGTCAAATAGTGCCTTTCTTAATAAGTTTGGCATGGATACATTTACCTATCCTTTAGGGTCACTTATCAACTCGCGTTATATGGCATTTTCACATGTGTTAAGGTATTTTTTGCATGTGAAAACATCTTAACATATGCAAAAAGCACCATAATGCATGATGCAATGCTAATTTTTAAAAGGGGAGGGATTGGGGGGTGGGGATTTTCTGAAAGTGGGCTGGCTTTGCACTTTTCAAAGCTATAATGCATGATATTGCACAATTGTAATACCAAAACTAAGTATACCTTTTTCATTAGCATTAAGCTGTGCAATATGCCCACAACACAAATTGTGCTTTTTTTTCACAAACTTGAGAGAGAGAGAGAGAGAGAACCTAGCTTTAAGGCCCTTCTAGTAGTTAGGTATTTATACCTTTATAGGAGGCCCACCTAGTAACCCGAGGTGAGGTTTAGGTAGTAGTATAAGAGTTTGGGTCCACTTTGACATGCAGAGTTAGACGTACGAACAGAACCATACACTCTTCTGAAGATTTGATGACCTTCGGAGTGAGGAAACTCACACAAAGATGAGATTTGTACAATGTTCTTTCAACCTAGCTTGATGTTATCCAGTATGCACCAGCTTCTATAATGTGCATGGTTTTAGCTGGCTTAATAAAAGAGGTGGATTGAGGCTAGGGGAATAAAACAGCATAAACACATTCAGTTTTGAAATGTGCATGCACCATTTTCGCTCTTACTCAGTAGCCCACGCAAACAACAGGTACAAAGTTTGTGGGAACTCTTAGAGCCAGATTTTGTAAAGGTCACGTGCATAAATCCAGAGGATTTACACGCGTAACTGGTCCTGCATGCGCCGGGCCTATTTTAAAAAGGCCCAGCAGCGCGCATAAAGACCCGGGGAGCGTGTAAGTCCTGGTGCTTGCAAAAAGGGGTGGGGAGGGGTGGGGCAAGGGCGGGGTGTGGGCAGTACTGAGGCAGGGTCAGACTCCCGGCACAGTGGTCATATTTTCCGCTGTGCTGGGGATCGCGTGCTGGCGGTTGGCCGGCGCGCGCAACTTGCGTCTGCCCAGAGGCAGGCGCAAAAGGTAAAACAAAAAATTGGGGGGCGGTTAGAGTAAGGCTAGTTGTGGGAAAGATTAGGGGAAGGGGTGGGAAGGTCAGGTTAGGGAAAAGGGAAGTTCCCTCTTAGGCCGCTCCGATTTCAGAGCGGCCTGGGAGGGAACAGTGGAAGGCTACGCGGCTCGGTGCGCACAAGCTGCACAATTGTGCATCCCCTTGTGCACACCGACCCTTGATTTTATAACTTGCACATGCCTGCACGTGCAAGCTATAAAATCAGGTGTACATGTGCGTGTGCTGGGTAGCACACGCACATGTATGCCCGTGCACAACCTTTTAAAATCTACCTCTTAGTGTATGTAGTTTGCCAATTTTCACTGCAAAACAATGTGGATGGTTTCCCTTTGAAAAATGGCTGCAGTGTAAAGATGTTAAAAATGCCCACAGACTTTGCACCTGCTATTTGTGCCAGCTAGAGAATGAGGTCAAAAGAGTGCATGCTGCATTATTCTGAGCTGGGAAACCAGCTGAAAGCAATTAAGGAAACTGCAGCTGAATTAGAAAAAGACAAGTGCCATGGAAGAGCGAGAGAAGACAGCACGTTGAATGCAGCTATGGATCCAAAAGTCAAACATATTGGTTGGATGTTTGTCTTTTTTAAGAAGTCATGGCTGCAGCCAGCTGCTGGGAAGCTGGCATTTAGCAGGTCCAAGTGAGAAGACTGGGCTCTACAGTGCTTGGAGCCAGGTTAGCCTATAATAGTGGGAACAGTGGTATATATAGAGATGCAATGGGTAAGAACTGATCACAGAAAAGCATTGTTACATCCTCTGGAGGTCTCACCACACACTTGTATGCCAGGGGCACCAGGCTTAATATCAGGAGCTTAAAGACATGTACCTTCTTGAAAAAACCTAGCCTTCCCAGACTGAGTATTGCTTGATCTTTGTGAGCTATGTTTTTTTTTTTTCTTTTTCCAAG
This sequence comes from Rhinatrema bivittatum, assembly GCF_901001135.1. Lineage (NCBI taxonomy): Eukaryota > Metazoa > Chordata > Amphibia > Gymnophiona > Rhinatrematidae > Rhinatrema > Rhinatrema bivittatum. Next base: position 159,163,221 of record NC_042619.1, read on the forward strand.
ACATTTATAGGAATGTTGCTTTTTAGTTGTTTTGGTGTGTTTGTGTTTTGTGTTGCATAAGGTTTTATTATGCAACACTGTGTTTGTTGACTGTAATTGCTGAGATTGGTGGATCAGTGGAAGAGAAATCGTGGAAATAAATAAATAAATCAGATTGCAGAATGTTTAGAAACATTGTATCCATAGCGCTCTAATGCTACATGCCCCATCTCCCTAGTTTAGACATTTTACTCTTAAAAAGTAGTTTCACGTTCCAGGCACATGAAAATGCAGTACATCCCATTCCAAAAAAATCAAAATATAAAGATCATAGTTGATTAGGTCCTGACTTATTGTGTCCTACTGATGTACTTCACAGGAAAGCTAAAAAAAAATATCCATTTTTGACCATGGATTGCACAGTCCATAACACATGCATGTTACATACATTGTCAGTCATTTTGAGAAAATCAAAACAGTGGAAACAATCATCTCGTCTAAACAAGACTTTTGTGTAGTTGTGTAAAATCTATACTTTATGAGTCAAAAGACAATCATAATAGCCACTCCAGGCAAAACACATACAGCCTTCAATTGCCTTATATTTAATCATAGGTCTTAGTCCAAAAATATACTTTTGAAAAGTTTGTTTTTATGTAAATAAAATATGCCATCTTGTTTGGTAGCAAGATTCAAAATATTGGTGGCAACTTCTATAACCCCTTTTGAATGGAAGTTATGCTTCAGGAGTTTTCACACTGCATCTCCAAAAACTTGCTTCTATATTCTGCAAACAAAAGATACACTGCTCTAGTTAGATTTTGTACATTATGATATCAATTTTGGTGCCATAACGTAAAAACGCTGACAAGAACAGTGTGTATTTTGTCTGGAGAATGTAGTAGCATGTCTTTGGAAATTCAGTGTAAAACCCCCTGAAGGAAACTTCTGATTGAAAAGGATTATAGCAGTTGCTACCATATCTGTTTCGTCCGTCGGTCTTCAACGGCTTCGCCCCGCCTACCTCTCTCTATTTGCAGCTCCTCCCGCTCACCTTGGACTGATGGCCGCCACGGTGTCTGCTTGCCGTTCTCTCTGGCATCCATGGACCGGCTTTGGTGCTGCCTCCCACCATTCTCCTTCAAGGTACCTCTAGGGTGCACGCGTGTACGCCGCCCTCATCTTTAATTCTTCGTTGTCACAAACCTCAGGGGTGTCCATCTGTTCTGAAGTCACGACATCCGGGTATATCTGCCTACAGTATTTGCTAGCTCATTGAGTTAGCAACAGGATTCATATGGATGGGATTCGCTCTCCGTTCCTAAGCTACTCTGATACTCCAGCGCTATCTGGAATTCTTACTACCCTTCGGGGTCTCTAACGGGATACCCGCTCCTCTGGGGCCTCTTTGCTTCTTTCAGGTGCTATCAGGAAACCGGTACTCGCTCTTCGAGGGCCCATGCTCCCTGTATCGCTGCCTGCAACCTCCACCCTTCTACTTGGAAGAACTAACTTACAGCTACCATCAGTGAGTACAGAAACCATCTCTTTCCACAGTACTGCTTCACTGGAACCAGGTACTCGCTCCTCGAGGACCTGCTCTCTGCTCCAGTGCCAGATCTCTCGTCTAGTGGAATCTCTGTTACTGCTAAGTGAGTACAACGCTACCGAGTTTCTCTGCTCTAAGGGATCAGGTACTTGCTCCTCGAGGGCCTGCTCTCCCTGTCTCGGAGCTTCTCCTGTTTCTACATTGGGACTCTGAATGCTATTCTCATTGTGTGCTCATAACTCTCAGTCTCTTTCCACTACAGCACTGACCTGCAGAGGATCCGCTGTTCTAGCTTTCTGTGTGAGATGTGCCCATGGCACAATGGCTTTGATATTTTTTGCTTGAATCAATTGTGCCCATTTGCTCATAGTTATTTTGCATAGGCACATCCTGTTCAGTGGGATGGTGGTGTGGCATTTATTTATAGGCACAGGGTTGCAACTTTATAAGGTGGATTTTGCTTTATTACCATCTATTGAGTCTTTAGCTGTCAAGCTTGTGAGCTGTATGATTTGTGTCCTATATCATCTCCCTGGAGCAACTTTGGTGGATATTACAGCAATCACTGAGCATCTGCTTGCTCTGCAGTTTAAATTTAATAAGCTAATAATTATTGGGGCTTTCAATGTCCACATGGATATTGCTGCCTCTGCTCAGGCTAAGGAATTATTGTATCTTATGAAAATAGCTGAATTGAGGCAGCTTATACATATTCCCGTACATAAGGCAGACCAAGCCTGGATTTAGGAATAGGCAACAACATAGACAATTATGTAGGGCACCAAATTTTGAAAGTGCTGAATACTTAGCCAAAAAAGACTGCCACTGTGCCAAGGAGGATCATGATTCAGCAATCCATTTCAAAGGGGCATCACTATGACACTCTGGAACGTTGTGGGGTGCTGGGAGGAAAGGGGCTCTCTCTATATGCCAATATCCAGTGCCTCCTACCCCTCACTCTCCAACTCTGTCTATGAGTGCAAACTCTTAAGTCTGGACCTGGACAGGGCATACATTGGGTTTAATTTTCCCTAATAACCATTAGTTTCCTTTAATTACACAAATCAGGGTTTTGAAGTAACTTTGGTCTGACAACTCTTTGGCTCTTTTTAATTTAAATGAGGAGAAGCTGCGAGCATCTTGCAGTATTATTGGTTGGAAAATTCTTAGGCTATATTTACCATCAAGTGATTTTTGTAGTAAGTGGATAACCGATGTGATCAAGGAATTTGAGACTGATCAATCTATTACTGGTATGATGAATAGTTGGCAATCTTGTTTGACAAAGATATATGATAAAATTGAACCTCTGCAAATGGAACGCAGAAGATGTAAACATGATAATGAACCTTGGTTCTCATCTGAACTAATGCTGCAAAGGAAATTACTCAGAAGAGCAGAGGAACATTGGAGGAAATGTGAAGATAGTGCCCACAAGTCAGATTATGCTCAGTTACTGAATGTTCATAGAATTGCTTGCCAGAAAACTAAATGTGAGTTTTTAGTCACAAAGTTTCAAAAATCACTAAACAAGTCATTGGAATTATTTTCAGCTGTTCACTGGTTGATATCTAAACCAGTTACATAAGCACCAACAGGTGTAAGTTGTGACCAGATAGCTGATCATTTTGAAAATAAGGTTGTTCAAATACAATCTCAATTAGCTACTACTGACTTGGGGAAGTCCACTCAGGGACAAGTGTTATGAATGGCAGGACAAAAGTGGACTGAGTTTAGAATGATCACAGTAAGATAAATTAAGGATGTTATTAGGAAACTAAAGTCCACAGTCTTTATTAGAAATGTGTATAACTTTTAAATTGGCTACTGTATGGCCAGTGCAAAAGAATCTGTCCCTTCCATTTGAACAGCATCTAAACCTTTGGCTGATTTCTAATTTACCATCTTTGACGAAGGCTCTGGGAAAAGTGTGCGCAAGCTCAGCTAGATGAAATTTTAGAAGAACATAAAGTACTGGATGGACAATAATATGTATTTAGAAAATCACACAGTACAGATACTTTGCTGTTATCACTCTTAGATTTTTTATATTGTAAACTGGAGAAGGGTAAAATGGGCATTATCATGCAATTAGACATCACAATAGCTTTTGACACATCCTGGGGATGTTTGAAGTCTGGAGTTCCACAAGAATCAGCACTATCCTCAGTACTGTTTAATGTGTATTTGTTCCCATTAGGAAACATTTTAAGGTCACTTGGCATGACATATTTTTATTTATGCAGACAATATTCAGTTCTTTATACAGTGTTCTAAGAATGGCAGCTTTTCAATGCAGTTTGCAATGCTTGCAAACTGCAAATAATTGGCTGAGTAACAGTAAGTTAGTACTCATCCTAAAATTCTCCTTTGAATAGGTAAAAATCCACCTAAGGATGGGTTGACAAAACTAGAATATCATGGGATATTCTCAATGAGGTGAGAAACCTGGAGGTTATACGAGATTCTAGTCTTTCCTTAAAAGCACACATATACAACAAATGGATACAGTCATCTTCTTCAAGCTTATTTATTTATTTATTTATTTAAAAACTTTTATATACCGGTATTAGTATGCATACATCATACCGGTTTACAATGTAACTTTAAAGGTAGAACTTACAATGAACAGGGAGGGCGAACAAGGAGGAGTATACAAAGAGCAGGAGGTGGAGGAATTAAAGCAATAAATAAAAACTGCAACGGACTATTTACAGGAATATACAAGGCGTAGGCAAGATACTTGCAGAAGTCGGTGTACTTAATCAGGGTAGGCTTGTCGGAAGAGCCATGTTTTAAGTTTTTTTCTGAACTTGGCGTAACATGGCTCTAGCCTGAGAGTGGTAGGGAGGGCGTTCCATTGTTTAGGGCCTGCAATGGATAGTGCACGGTCCCTAGTAGAGGAGAGGTGGGCTTTTTTCAAAGGGGGAATGGAGAGGGTGCCTTTGTTGACAGTGCGAGTGGGTCGTTCAGTGCGTATAGGACGAAAGGGTTCATCCAACCAATTGGAATTGTGCGAGTGGATGGACTTGTGCACTATGGTTAGAATTTTGAAGAGAATTCGGGATGCGATGGGGAGCCAGTGGAGTTCTTTGAGTATTGGGGTAATGTGATCAGCTTTCCTTGAGTTGGTGATGACCCTGGCGATGGCATTCTGGAGCATTTGTAAGGGCTTGGTGGTGGAGGAGGGTAGGCCAAGGAAGAGGGCATTACAGTAGTCCAGCTTTGAGGAAAGGGTGGCTTGGACGACGGTGCGGAAGTCATGATAGTGGAGGAGGGGTCTGAGTTTCTTCAGGATGTGAAGCTTGAAGAAACCTTCTTTGAGGATGGAGTTGATCTGTTTTTTGAGATTGAGTTGTTGATCTATGATAACCCCAAGGTCTCTTACTGTGGGTTGGGGTGTTATGACGTTGAAAGCTGGATCGTTGGAGATCGGTGGTTTGGGAGGGAGGTGAGGAGAGATAAGGAGCAGCTCTGTTTTGGAGGAGTTTAGAGCGAGGTGGATGTTGGTGAGGAAGTCATTGATGTTGGCAAGACATATGTTCCAGAAGGCAAGGGCATCTGAGAGAGAGTTGTGAATGGGAATGACGATTTGAACGTCATCTGCATAGAGGTAGAATTTGAGGCCGAGGTCTGTGAGGAGCTGACATAGAGGTGTGAGATAAATGTTGAAAAGGGTGGAGGAGAGGGAGGAGCCTTGTGGGACACCTTGAGACAAGGGATAGAGTGTGGAGTTGGCGTTTCCTATCTTGACGGAGAACTTTCTGTTAGATAAGTAGGATTTAAACCATAGTAGGGCTAGGCCTGAGATGCCTATTTCGGATAGCCGGTTGATGAGGAGGTTATGGTTGATGGTATCAAAGGCAGCTGAGATGTCGAGTAGGGCGAGGAGGTAACAGTTGCCTCGGTCCATGCCTATGAGTAAGTGGTCCGTGAGGGAGAGCAGGAGGGTTTCTGTATTGAGGTATTTACGGAAGCCGTATTGGGCTGGATGCAGAATGTTGTTGCTTTCTAGATATTCTGTAAGTTGGATGTTTACAATCTTTTCCATAATTTTGGATAGGAAGGGCAGGTTAGAGATAGGGCGGAAGTTAGCGGGGTCTTTAGGGTCTAGTGTTGGTTTTTTTAGGAGGGGCTTGACAATAGCTTGTTTAAGAGCATCTGGGACAGAGCCTGAAGAGAGGGAGGAGTTTATGATGTCTGCGATGGGTTTGGATATAGTGTTCGGGATGGAGAGGAGGGATTTTGTGGGAATGGTGTCTGAAGGGTGGGAAGCTGGTTTGAGTTTTCTGAGAATAGATTCCACTTCTTTAGCGGAAGTCAGGTCAAGGGTTTGGAGGGTGGGTGAAGTGGGGGAAGGTTGGAGGGAGGGGGAAGGGGAGGTGGATGGAGAAGGGTGTTGAAATCTGCGGAGGATGCTGGTGATTTTTGTGAGGAAATACTGGGCGATTTCTTCGCTCTTAGTGGAGGCATAATTCTCAGGGATAGTGGGCTGAGAGGATTTGGTGAGGTTGGCAACATAATTGAAAAGGGCTTTCGGGTTGTACATGTATTGGTGGATCTTAGCTGAAAAGTAGTCTCTTTTTGTTTTGAGGGTGGTTATTCTATATTGGTGAAGGGTAGTTTTGAAACTTGAGGCGAGTTGGGGTGAGGGGGCTTTACGCCAGTTTCTCTCACGCTGCCTGAGGGTATTTTTTAGGGATCTTAGTTCAGTCGTGTACCAGGGTTGATGATTTTTTGTGGGTTGGGTAATGTTACGTCTGGAGATGGGGCATAGTTTGTCAGCAATTTCAAGAGTCATGCTGAGCCAGGATTTGATGGCAGTCTCTGGACTGGAGCAGTCAAGGCTAGTGGATGTGTTGGAAATGGCAAGAGCCAGTTCATCTCCAGAGCAGGGTTTCCTGAAGGTGAAGGTGGTGTTGTTTGAGGGAGTGGGGGTAGTAGGGAAGTTAAGGGGGAGGAGGGCTTTTATGAGGAAGTGGTCGGACCAAGGTACAGGGGAGCAGGTGGGGGGTGGGATGGTAGGAAGCAGTGGTTGATGAATATAAGGTCAAGGGAGTGACCAGCTTGGTGCGTGGGGGAGGCAACAATTTGTCTAAGGCCTAGAGCTTGGAGTGCAGTAAGGAATGCCTCACAAGAAGGGGTAAGGGGGGTGGCATCGACATGGAGGTTGAAGTCTCCTAGTATGATGGAAGGGATTTCAATGTTTATGTTGGCAGATAAGAATTCAATTAAGGGGGAGGGGTCCCGTTCGATGGATCCAGGAGGGGCATAAATGAGACAGATTTGCAGTGAGGGGGCTTTGAAGAGGCCAATTTCTAGCTTGGAGGGTGATGTGGTGTGGGAGAGTTTGAGATTAAGGTGTTTCTTGAAGGCTAGGAGGATGCCACCTCCTCTTTTCTTGGGTCTTGGAATGGATAGGAATTGGTAGGATTGTGTAGGTAGCTGGTTCAGGAGGACAATGTCTGTTTCTTTGAGCCAAGCTTAAAATGTTAAAACCATTTAAATATATGCTCTTGCAAGACCTAATGAGAACTATCATACAGGTTGTAATATTTGGTCAACTTGTATATTGTAACAGCCCTTAAGTTGGGTTGCTGTACAAACTCATTCATATTTTTGCAACTTGCTCTGAATGCTGCTGAGAGGGTTATAGCTGGAAGAAAGATGAATGAGTACATTACCTGGTGCTTTATCAGTTGCACTGCAACTGGTACAATGGAGGTTTCATTTTTAGATTCTAGTTCTTCTACACAACTTTCTATACACAAAAAATAATTGTTCCTTGGCAAATAAGAATATGTTATATGCCCCAACATGAGGTTTAAGGTCTTCACAATCTAAGCAATGGTCCATACCTGCTTTTAAAGATTATAAATTACAAAAGATTTAAAGACGGGCTTTTCCTTACATGGGTTCTGATCTGTGCAACTTGACATCGTTACCCACAAGTCTGAGGGATGAGCAAGACTTGAAGATATTAAGAAAGAACTTGAAGGCATTGTATTTTAATGAAGCTTAAAATTAATTGTTTTATTGTTATAATTGCTTGTATCTGTTATATATTTATAATGTGAATATTATTGATGTAATCTGCACTGAACAATTGTTATTGATGTCGGTGGAACATAAATTATTTTAAATAAATATGTAGATTGCAGGTACTACATGAGCTCAAGGGCTATTTTTGTTCCTCTATGAGAACCAAAACATGATATATTGATTCTCTGCAGTTCTGGCTCATCCTTTACATGAGCTTGTCAAGTTTCAGATTACATTACATTTTTTTATCGCTGGGATTTTCAAAATACAATGGCTGTATTTGGCAAAATTGGTTAGTCTTCATTTATAGGACATTTTAAGCTAGGTAACAGAAAAAAGGCTGAGAAGGTATATATAAATCTAATACCCTCAGCAAAGAACACAATGGGAAAGCTCAATCATGAATTTTATAGGGATGTGAATCGTTTTAGGACGATTAAAATTATCGTCCGATAATTTTAATATCGTCTTAAACCATTATGGAACACAATACAATAGAGATTCTAACGATTTATCGTTATAAATCGTTAGAATCGTGAGCCGGCACACTAAAACCCCCTAAAACCCACCCCCGACCCTTTAAATTAAATCTCCCACCCTCCCGAACCCCCCCCAAATGACTTAAATAACCTGGGGGTCCAGCGGCGGTCCGGAACGGCAGCGGTCCGGAACGGGCTCCTGCTACTGAATCTTGTTGTCTTCAGCCGGCGCCATTTTCCAAAATGGCGCCGAAAAATGGCGGCGGCCATAGACGAACACGATTGGACGGCAGGAGGTCCTTCCGGACCCCCGCTGGACTTTTGGCAAGTCTTGTGGGGGTCAGGAGGCCCCCCCAAGCTGGCCAAAAGTTCCTGGAGGTCCAGCGGGGGTCAGGGAGCGATTTCCCGCCGCAAATCGTTTTCCGTACGGAAAATGGCGCCGGCAGGAGATCGACTGCAGGAGGTCGTTCAGCGAGGGTTCCGGCGCCTCGCTGAACGACCTCCTGCAGTCGATCTCCTGCCGGCGCCATTTCCCATACGGAAAATGGCACCGGCCATACGTGTATGGCCGGCGCCATTTTCCGTAAGGAAAACGATTCGCGGCGGGAAATCGCTCCCTGACCCCCGCTGGACCTCCAGGAACTTTTGGCCAGCTTGGGAGGGGCCTCCTGACCCCCACAAGACTTGCCAAAAGTCCAGCGGGGGTCCGGAAGGACCTCCTGCCGTCCAATCGTGTTCGTCTATGGCCGCCGCCATTTTTCGGCGCCATTTTGGAAAATGGCGCCGGCTGAAGACAACAAGATTCAGTAGCAGGAGCCCGTTCCGGACCGCTGCCGTTCCGGACCGCCGCTGGACCCCCAGGTTATTTAAGTCATTTGGGGGGGGGGGTTCGGGAGGGTGGGAGATTTAATTTAAAGGGTCGGGGTGGGTTTTAGGGGGTTTTAATGTGCCGGTTTTGCGATTTTACGATTTTTCGATTTTTCACGATTTTTCACGATTTTTCACGATATTTTACCCCCCCAAATGGCAACAATACGATTCCCTCCCCCTCCCAGCCGAAATCGATCGTTAAGACGATCGAGGACACGATTCACATCTCTAGAATTTTATGAAATTGCTGGCCTACAAAATGTGATGTGTGCTATTAATTGCACACATGTCACATGAAGAACCCCTTGTAAATGGAAAATGAACAACTGTGAACACTTCCAATTTTTGAATGTACAAGTAGTATGTGATAAGGACCTTTATTTTCAATTTTCATTTTAGTTTTCCTGGAATTTTCAATGCTATATTATAAAAAAACAAGTGAAAAAAATGACTTTGTTATATAACATAAATTAAAAATCAGTGGGGGGGAGCGGTGTGAGAGGTGGAGAGAGACGCCCCCAAACGAACCGAGCACTCTGAGAGGACTGCCCCTTGTAAAATCGCACCGGAGGAACAGCTGAGAACCCGAGAGGAGGCGGGGTAAAGTGACATCATCCAGCAGTGCCTGCCTTTAAAAATCAAGCAGCAGACGGCGCACTGTCGCCGCGGCGCACCTAAGCCGCTCGCACCAAAGGGGCGAGCGGCTTGGTCCGGCTTAGTCCGGAGCAGTCTGGACAATCTGGCACTTGGAGGTAAAGGTGCTTTGGAGTGAATATTGTTTGAAGCTTGTTGTTTATTTATTCCCCATTTCTATGGGGAGGAAAAGAAAAATTAAAAGCTTCCCAATTTCGCCAATAACAACGAGGGGCCCTATGGACGATCACGTGGTTAGACGGATCGATTCACCAGCTGAGGACCATAAAGGGGAGCATTTTTCGGCTTCCCTGAGTCCTGGTGAGGGACCATCTTCTCCTCCTCAACCTAAGACACCATTTCCGGATGACTTTTTACAACTAGAAGCTGATGGTCAGTCCTTTGGAAGTGGCTTTGCAGCTTCAGGAGGAATAAAGATAAGTGAACAACTATCTATATCTGTTACAGGTTCTGAAACAGGGGGGCTGAAGAGGCCTGAGCAATGGCCAATTAACCCCCCTGATAACATAACCTTGCAAGATCTATGGAAATTGATGTCAAGTGTTAATAAGAATGTCTTGCAATTGTATGAGTCTATGTCAGCTGGTGTTAGTTCAAACAAAACACAGATAGAACAACAAATAAAGGAAGTAAATATTTTAAAAGAAGATATGGGAAAAATTACATCTAAAATTAAGTTGGTTGAAAATACTGAATCTGCTCATATTAAAGATAGTATTGTTATACATAGAGAATTAGAAAATTTAGAAAACATAATGAGAAACAAGAATTTGCGTTTAATTAACTTCCCCAAGACCAGGCTGTTGTCTCCACTTGAGATGTTCAAAAAATATTTAAGGGAAGTAATGCAATATCAAGAGAGTGAGATTCCAGCAATTTCAAAAATATTTTATTTCCCAAAAAAAAGAGAAGAAGAGGAGAGTTCAGAATCTCCTAGTATAGGGGTCTCGACCTTCCTCGAGGAATCAATAGATATTATTCAAGTGAGGGCAACTTTATTTGTGTCTTTCTTAATGGAAGCTGACAAAGATAAATTGTTTAGGGTTTTCCTAAAAAATAAAGATCTGAATTTTTGTGGTCAGAAAATTCTAATTTTTCCTGATGTCTCCCGAGCCACTCAGGCTAAGAGGAGACATTTCCTGTCCCTGAAAGTTAAACTGCTTGCAATAGGAGCAAGTTTCTTTTTAAAATATCCCTGTTTATGTTTAGTGAACTATCAGGGTAATAAATATAGTTTTTCTGACCCCCTACAATTGGAGACATTTTTGGTAGATAAGAATGTGGTAGGAGGTAGTAATGATGTCCAATAGAAAAGTAAATACTCTCTCCTTCTCACTTTATTTGTTTTATTAAATTTGATTATAGTAAAACTCCCCCATTATGGGTTATGTAATGAAGATGTCAAATTGTATGATGTATAATTATTTGTAATGTAATAACATTGGACTTACTTCCTGTATTTTTGTTTAAATAACTTTAAATGAAAATTCAATAAAGATTAAATTGAAAAAAAAAAATCAGTGGGAAAGTCATTTTTTCACTGATTTTATTTTTTTATAACATTGAAATTCCCAGGGAAAAAAATAAAAACTGAAAATGAAAGATCCTATATGTGATTTAAACGTACATTCTTAACAAAGTGACAACATACAATAAGTTCTGCCATGAATCTTTAATCCTGTTGTATTTAACTCTTGGATATAAAAATGAATATTAGCTACGTACTGGAGCACATATGCATACTTCTGTCATTCATATCTCATAAGCCCCTCCCTGCTTAATATCTCCAAAGCATAGGCACTCATACCATTAACACTTTTTTTCCTTTCATAGGTGACACAGGATGTGTAGAAATTGTGAAACCTGACTCATGAATCAGTACTAGGGGTGTGCAATGGTTTGCAATGCATTGGCAATCTGCAATGTATAGGTCCATATTTGTTGTATTCGTGGGTTTGCAAAATGTATCGCGATCTGCCTCGAATACAAACATATCATTAGTTTCATTCTTTTGGCTCACTCACAGTGATTTCTTAGCGGACATTTAAAATAGGAGAACGCCATGTGGGTGTATCCATAGCAAAAGAACAGCCCTTTCCTGTGAGTCATAAGTGATCTCACAGCCCTGTCATAGAGTGGGTCAGACAGGTTGGCAAGGAGACCAGAATGCAACCTATCAGTGCTAAGCATTTTTCTAATGCAGCGAATTGCCGCTATGACTCTGTGACGCTGTTCCTGATGACCAAGCACTATTTATACATTAAGCACGCGGCGTGCCATGCACTTTCTTTGCAGGGGTGGTCTGGGGAGGTGGTCTGTGGAAGGTGGCTTCACTCAGAATTAGTCTGAGTGTCTCAAATCTGCAATTGCTAGCTACTTCGATAGAAAAAGATATTTGTTTGATTTGGCTGCAGTGCCAGCTACTAGCCCTGTTTCTTTTGACTGCACATTTTTTTATTGATCTGAGACGGTCTATCTGTGCCACTGAGAGAAGCTGCTAGAACTAGCAGTGGCATTTTGCTGCTTATTTTACCCCCTGGGGTCGGTTACAAGTAGCATTTGGGTATTGTGGGTGGGAAATATATTCAATTTGTAGCTAGTTTGATAGCATTGCCCTTGAAAAATATATTTCATCGATGTTGCTGCTGTGTCTAGCCAGGCTTTTTTGTTAACTACAGTTTTGTTTTATTGAACTCACTGTCTCTCTGTGCTCTTTTAATCCAAGAAGGCACTGGGCAGTGCACTGGGCATCAGTGACAGTGGGCACTGAGTAGTTTTGCAAACTCATGTATATTGGTACAGCGGTGGTCTGTGAAGCCAAATACCCAGTGGGCCTCTTTTGTAGTACAAGCTTGGTGTGTACACCCACATTACATTAGTGCACATCAAGGCACTGTGCCTGTGGACAGGCAGTTTAGCAGACTCACGTATATTGGGACAGCGGTGTCTGTGAATCCAAATCCCCAGTGGGCCTCTTTTGTAGTTACAAGCTTGGTGTGTGCACATATATTACATTAGTGCACATCAAGGCACTGTGCCTGTGGGCAGGCAGTTTAGCAGACTCATGCATATTGGGAGAGTGCTGCTCTCTGAAGCCAAATCCCCAGTGGGCCTCTTTTGTAGTTACCACTTTGTTGTGTACACATATATTATATAAGTGCACATCAAGGCACTGTGCCAGTGTGCCTGTGGGCAGCCAGTTTTGCAGACTCACGTATATTGGGAGAGTACTGCTCTCTGAAGCCAAATCCTCAGTGGGCCTCTTTTGTAGTTACCACTTTGTTATGTGCACATACATTACATTAGTGCATATCAAGGCACTGTGCCAGTGTGCCTGTGGGCAGCCAATTTTTCAGACTCAAATATATTGGGACAGCGGTGGTCTGTGAAGCCAAATCCCTAGTGGTCCTCTTTTGGAAATAATTATTTTAATTGAAATCCCTAGTAGGCAGTTACATTAAATCCATAATGTCAGGGAAAGCTAGACTTGGTTGGGTGATTGGGACTGGGAGAGGAGACACCTCAAAAGGGAGTGCCAGTTCCCCATTAAAGTTAAAAAGGGACCTGTTCCAATCTAAAATCTCTGGAGGGGCAGGCAATTCCATCCAGAAAAAAATGAAATCTAAACATGATATATCGCCCCCACCTGTTTCTGACCCTGTAGTTTTGGAGGTGAGGAAAGGGGAGGCTGAGTCATGCAAAACAAAATGGCGACACCCAAAAGCAGCAATTCGACAGCAGTCTTGACAATGTACAATGTAGCACAGGCACTGTTTGCTTCTGATTCCGATGAATAATCATCTTGTGTGGGATTCTCATCAGAAATGGATGAAGTAATAGCTGACGAAGGTTTAGGAGGATTCATTAGTCCTGTCTTAGCCTCCACTTCAGTGCAGCAGGGGAGAGATGAAACTGATGATGAGGAGGAGGAAGAGCACCAGGGTACCCACCACCAGGGTACACTTTTAGTAACTGCAACTTGGGTCAACTTGTGCCTGCTCCCTTCTTCATAGCAGGGCAGGGATCACTCACAGCTATCACCATCAGCTGAGCCCTGCTTCACTCACAGCTGCAAGGCAAAGAGATACCAGAGGCTGCACCTCCTACTTGTTCTCTGTCTGCCTCTCAGCAGCATACTAGCTGCCATTCTCTGCAGCCCCATATTAGGTCCATAACACCTCAGGATCATGATCTTTTCAGCAAGGGCTATGATAGCCCCAAATGTAGCACTTCCTAGCAGCTCCAATGAATCTATTAAGGTTTATTAAATATTCTATATTTATTTTTCAAGGCTCTCATTGTTCTTCTTTAGTTAAAAAAAAAATAAATATATATATATACCCCCATCTAAGTTTTTTTAACCATAGGTTACATTCAAGAGAACTAAGTTCCCTCCCATAAAACTGTGAGTAAAGTAGGGAAGCAACCTTGAGAATAAGAATGCTTAAATGCTTTGTAATTATGAATTCTTATAAATGCTGAATATTTGAAAAACTGCAAATAAAAACCATTAAGAAAATCCTTGACCGCTAATGCTGTTGTAGAATCCTCTTCCAAATGAACTAAAGCATGAAACATCTTTTTCATGCTTCAGGAAACAGTTTAAAGCACATGTATTCACTGAAATATTCAGGGATTAGTAACATATTTTGGGAAAATGATTGGCATAGAAGATTATTGCTAGCAACAGATTTTAGTAGCTTAAGCTCTTCATTATGATACGATGCTATAGTATGCAAGCTTAAACCCATGTTTTGTGATTAAGTTGATGTTTTTTTAGTTGTTATCTCTTTTATGTTTTACTCATATTTTATATAATTTTTGTAACTTGCCCAGGACAGTGGATGGTGTGGGCTAGAAATATTTTAATAAAATAAATAAATAGGGCTTGCCATGCTTTCAAGTGCAACAGTGTACTTGACAAACTCTAAATATTTCATGTCTGATGATATTTGAGTGGAGAATTATTGTTTAATTTTTATCCCCTGAAACATCATCAATTTTTTTCAAGTGAATTGTTATAAATTGTTGACTATGGTAATAAAATCATCTCTACTCTGTTCTACCAGAGAACATCAATTAAGTTCTGAGGTGACAATGCCTGTGAATGATCTGATATTTTAATCTATGTGTCTGTTTTAGCCGTGAACTCTCTGCTGAGATGTTCATCAAGAGTCAATGTCAGTATGTGACAGTTTGTACAGTGGAAATTTTAATGATGTGGACATTTGCTGGCTATGAACTGAATTTAGAAACCAATTTACTTTATGTGACTTGCTGAACAACTTTTAAATAATGATTTAAAGTCAAGTACCTGAGTCAAATTTGAGCAGGTGACCTAAAAGTGAAAGGCTTTGCATTCCTGTGCCAATGCATTTGAGCCATCGTGTTCAATGAGTGAACTTTGTGCTCAAAGCACTTCAATTCCTGACTTAGAAAACTTCCCAGCTAGACAAAAAAAATTAAAAGAATCATTTATCAGGTTTTGAAAACAAGATATGCTTCACAACTGCTGTCTGAATGGGGCTAGCTTAAGAGTTTAGGACTGGCTTTTCTCTAAACTGTGATACAGAATATCACCATCCTCATTTCATTCTTTCATCTCATCATTATCTCTTTTCAGTTATTCATTCCCTTACTAATGGCTTTTTGTACACCGGAAGAAGGGAAGAATAATGGGCATGCTTAGGCTATAATGTCAACAGTAAGAAAAAGAACAAGAAAAAATGCCTACACTTCACACAAAAATACACCTTTGTTCACCCTTATAAAACACAGGTTCTGCTACTTATCTCTATAGGAATTAATAGGTAATAAGGATATTTGGCTTATAAAACACATAAAATGTTCCTTGATCACACAAAAAAAAATACTATAATTTATAATAGGATATTATATGTCACCTCTAGATATTTTAGATTTTAAAAAACAACTTTGATAAAATTATAGCTCAATATTAAAGGTGACAGCTTTAATGGTGGTCACATCTTGAAATGTCAATCAGCTTACCCTATACTTGCACACACACACACACACACACACATACACAGATTGTACAATACTTTCCAAACACTGTTCAGAAAATAAACATCATTGGCCCGATTTAAAAACGGCCATGCGTGTAAATAATGGGGCTTAAGTGTGGCAGGGCTTTGCATGCACTACGTACATTTTCAGAAGGACTAACCACACGTGTTGCCCCCATTATGCACCAAAGTGTCAGGCCTCTCCAAAGGGGTGGGCAGGGGGGGGAGGGGCGGGGTGGGCCATGACAGAGCAATTCAACTCTATCATGGGGAAGCACTCACCGGAAGTAGGCTGGCGCACGTTAATTACTTCTGCTCATCAGAGCAAGTAAGTTACAGAGCAAAATAAAAATAGGGTAGGTAGGTAGGGGTTAGGGGTTGGATGGAGAGGAGCAAGGGGAGGAAGGTTCGGTAGGTGGTTATGGATGTTCCCTTCTAGTCCACTCCTTAATTGGAGTGGACTGGGAGGGAACTGGAAAAAAGACCGATCGTGTCTCCGTGCATAATTTAAACATTGCCGCGTGTGAGTCGCCGGCGGCCCACACATGCCCATGTGAATATTAAAAACTTGCACGCATGAGCGCATGGACATCTGATTTTATAACATGCGTGCAGCAGTGCACACATGTTATAAAATGATTGCGTCTCTTAAAATTGAAATATTGGACAAGTGCAAGGTGTTGCATATAGGAAAAAATAACACTTGCTGTAGTTACACGATGTTAGGTTCCATATTAGGAGCTACCACCCAGGAAAAAGATCTAGGCATCATAGTGGATAATACTTTAAAATTGTTGGCTCAGTATGCCGCAGCAGTCAAAAAAGCAAACAGAATGTTGGGAATTATTAGGAAGGGAATGGTTAATAAAACAGAAAATGTCATAATGCCTCTATATCGCTCCATGGTGAGACCGCACTTGGAATTCTATGCACAATTCTGGTCGCCACATCTCAAAAAAGATGTAGTTGTGATAGAGAAGGTACAGAGAAGGGCAACCAAAATGATAAAGGGAATGGAACAGCTCTATGAGGAAAGGCTGAAGAGATTAGGGCTGTTCAGCTTGGAGAAGAGATGGCTGAGGGGAGATATGAGAGAGGTCTTTAAGATCATGAGAGGTCTTGAACAAATAGATGTGAATCGGTTATTTACACTTTTGAATAATAGGACTAGGGAGCATTCCATGAAGTTAGCAAGTAGCACATTTAAGACTAATTGGAAAAAATTATTTTTCACTCAACGCACAATAAAGCTCTGGAATTTGTTGCCAGAGGATGTGGTTAGTGCAGTTAGTGTAGCTAGTTTCAAAAAAGGTTTGGATAAGTTATTGGAGGTGAAGTCCATTAACTGTTATTATTCAAGTTTATTTAGGGAATAGCCACTGCTATTAATTGCATCAGTAGCATGGGATCTGATTAGTGTTTGGGTAATTGCCAAGAACATCCAGGGTAGCATTCTCTGAAATGCTCCCTGTTCCACGTGCAGGTCACCAGAGGCAGGCAGAGCTCCGGAGTCTCATTGCATGGATGAAACGATGGTGCAAGGAAGAGGGATTCAGTTTTGTTAGGAACTGGGGAACCTTTTGGGGAAGGGGGAGTCTCTTCCGAAGGTTAGCTGGTGCTAACCTTTAAAAAGGAGATAGAGCAGCTTTTAAACTAGAAAAAAGGGGAAAGCCGACAGTCGCTCAGCAGCGCATGGTTCAGAGAGAGGTATCTTCAAGGATACTAATGATGCATTAGAATTAGGGCAACCTGCGCGCGCCGAGCCGAGCAGTTTGCCTCCGTTCCCTACAAGGTTGCTCTGAAATTGGCAGCGGCCTCGGAGGGAAGTTTCATTCCACCTCCCTGCACCTTCCCCTCCTTTCCCCTATCTAACCCACCCCCCAGCCCTAACTAAACCCCCCCCTGATCTTTATTGAAGAAGTTATGCCTGCCTCTCCATCCCCCGGCCCAGTAGCTGTTCAGGAGGCCTCTGTCCCGCCCCTGGAACACCCCGGGCCGGTGCCATGCCCATGGCCCCGCTCTCAGAACACCCATTTTTTCAAGCCCCGGGACTTACGAGCATCCCAGGGCTTGCGTGCGCCGCCGAGCCTATGCAAGATAGGCTCGGCACGCGCAGAGGGAGGCAGGGGTAGGTTTTCAGGTTTTACGCGTATATCTTACGCGCGCAACCCTTTCAAAATCTACCCCACTATCTTTTACGGGTGTGCATTCGTTTTGAACTTAAATGGAAAACGCAACTTATTTTTTTTTTTAACTTAATAAAAAGATGAGGCTTAAACGATCGGATTTCCAACGTATTCAACATAGCTATGTTGAATACGTTGGAAATCGCGATTGTTGATCTAAATAGTGGGCCTGAACCGAATGGCCAGAGCCCAACAATAACCGACGCGACGCCCCCTCCCCCAACGCGGACGGCGTCCAGTCAAAGGAGGAAGAAGTGTGCGCCGACGCACCGGTGCGGGAAAAGGTCCATCACCCCCCCCGTACGCGCGCGAGCATGAAAGGTGGGGCTAGGCCACGCCCCCCCGGCGCTGGCGCATAGGGGAAGCATGGGCGACGCCGGCTGATGACATCAGCGGCCCGTTAAAGGGCCGCGGCAGAGACCAGGACCCCCCTTTTCTTGCCGCGGCTAGCCACTGAAATACATGGAGCTATCCGATGCGGTCAGGGCGAGGAACACCGATGTTTCCCGGCACCGCATGCATCAGCCACCAGCCAGGCAAGAGAGAGGCCTGCCTCTCCAGCCTGGGAAGGACTGCTCGACAAGAAGTGGGTGAGTCTCCAGGGCTGAGTGCCGGATCCTTTCCAGCATGCGCCATGTGGTGCGTCGGGCTCGATCGGCCCGACTTCTCATGTGGCCTCACATCGGGCCAAGCGCTGGATGTATTCCATGGATGGAGGCAGAGGCGGGTCTTTCTGCCCCATCACATGCCCTTAGCCCCACGGGACGCGAGCGGCCTGAATGGAGCTACCTGATGCGGCCAGGGTGAGGAACGCCGGTGTTTCCCGGCCCCGCAGGCATCAGCCGCCAGTCCATCATGATAGAGGCCTGCCTCTCTAGCCTGGGAAGGATTGCTAGACAAGAAGCGGGTGAGTCTCCCGGGCCGACCGCCGGACCCTTTGAGGCGGGGTGGGCTTTTCCGCCACAGCATGTGCCACGTGGTACGTCGTTCTCGATTGGCCCGACACCTCGGGCAGCCCCACACCGGGCCCAGCGCCGGATGATTTCTATGGATGGAGGCAGGGGCGGGTTTTTCCCGCCTCAGCACATGCCCTTAGGCTCACGGGACGCGAGGGCCCGATGACAAAAAAAAAAACAAAAAACGCCCGGATGCCTTTCCATTGCCGAAGGTTGTGGGGGTTGTTCCATCCCAGTGCGCGCCCTTGAACCCATCAGCCAGGGCGAGGGGTGCCGATGGCACCCGATCCATACCCACCAGGCATCGGGACGTCGGGAGAGAGGCATGCCTCTCCCTTCTTAAAATAAATAAATAAATAAATAAATAAATAAATACACACACCGTGGCTCAGAAAGGGAAAAATGTATTGCCTTATCAGGTTCAAGGCCTGTCAGCACCTTTGGCGAGTCCCGGTCCGGGTGCCGGACCCTTTCCATAGCG
This sequence comes from Rhinatrema bivittatum, assembly GCF_901001135.1. Lineage (NCBI taxonomy): Eukaryota > Metazoa > Chordata > Amphibia > Gymnophiona > Rhinatrematidae > Rhinatrema > Rhinatrema bivittatum. Next base: position 159,182,443 of record NC_042619.1, read on the forward strand.
GAGGCGGTGTGGTTAGTGAAGTGAGGGTAGTTGGGTTCTAAAATGGTTTGGGACAAATTATTGAGGAGAAGTCCATTTCTATTAATCAAGTTAAATTGATAAGGGGAATGAACAGCTCCCCTAGGAGGAAAGATTAAAGAGGTTAGGACTTTTTCAGCAAGGAGAAGAGACGGCTGAGAGGGGATATGATAGAGGTGTTAAAATCATGAGTGGTATAGAATAGTTAGATGTGAATCGGTTATTTACTCTTTCACATAATGCAAAGACTAGGGGGCACTCCATGAAGTTAGCAAGTAGCATATATAAAGCGAATCGGAGAAAGTTCTTTTACTCAACGCACAATTTAACTCTGGAATTTGTTGCCATAGGATGTGGTTAGTGCAGTTAGTATAGCTGTGTTTAAAAAAAAAAAAAAAAAAAAAAGGGATTGGATAAGTTCTTGGAGGAGAAGTCTATTACCTGCTAGTAAGTTCACTTAGAGAATAGCCACTGCCATTAGCAATGGTAACATGGGATAGACCTAGTTTTTGGGTACTTGCCAGGTTCTTATGGCCTGGATTGGCCACTGTCGGAATCTGGATGCTGAGCTGGATGGACCCTTGGTCTGACCCAGTATAGCAGGCCCTTATGTTCTTAAGGAAAAGACAGTGCTATTAATTGCAGCAGTAGCAGGGGACACTGATTAGAACAGCATGCTGAGCTTATATGGCCTCAAACTAATGAGAGGGAACCACAGGGATGGCGTGCCACAGACGCAGGAATTTGAGGTGGGAGGTGCGAGGCCTACGTCGACGGAATGGGACTGAATGGCAAGTGGGAATGCTCAGCAAGTACTTACGATCGCTGCTGCGTCACACTTGGATTGGTTTAGAGAGTCATGAATCCGTGGCTTGGGGCGGATCCTACGCACAAATAACCATCTTTGAACCTGTTTGCATAGTCCTAGTGTGTTGGTAAATTTTGGAACACATCAGAATGTCGGCAGGTTATACCCGGAAGCACTGACGCTGCAGGTCCGACAGGATCTTATCTATAATATAGATACACGCTGGTGCGTGGAGTTGCTGTATTAAAAGGCAAGGGTCACCGGCCTACATAAGAGTCTCGTTCAGACCCCTGGGATTGAGGAAGGGTACGGTACTGTCCCTACATATATTTAAAAATTAATACATAAATAAATAAAAACCCTGCGCTGGCAGCAGTGGACTTGGAGGGTCGGATCAATCCCTTCTGCAGGTTCTCTGGTATTTCGAGTGCATGGTCTTAGTATATTGCTGAGGAGAGGGGTTAAACTCTTCCCTGGGGAGGGAACCAATTGGGGTGAAAACGAAGTACATCACGGTTCGTCTCAAGAACGTATCCAGGAAGACGTATTGTAGGCCCGATAACATGGTAATGCAGGGTGCGGGAATGACTGCTACTGCCATTACAGCCGGACATTTCCAATGTGGCCCAGCTGAACTGTGGCATATGCCCTGCTAGCTAGGGCTATCCAAGCACCACACTGTGCAAGGTCGGTGTCCCGTGGCCGGGGCAGTACGGATTGATTCCTCAACGATCCCCCCCCCCCCGCATACAATATGGTAGTAATGACATGAGCGGGGGCGTTCTTCAAATACATATATGTTCAAGGCTTCCTAGGTAGCCTAGAGCACCTGGCTCAAATGCAGCGAGACTGGGGTTTTGTTTCCCATGCTTCTCCTTGTGAGCTCGGGAACTTCGTTTCAACAATAGTCTAAGATGATAAGTCCTCCAGTACCGAAGTACACGAAGAAAAAGATTTAGAGCAGTGAGACTGTCAAAAGATTATGGGGGATGGGGGTGGTTAGAGCTATGAAGAGTTCTCCTGCAGATCATTCGTTTGTTGACTTGAGCCCAGGCACATTGGACAAGATGGACGGCATGGCCGGATCATCTCAGCGCACGCACAGCCACATGCGCATGCGAAAAGTCGCTCCTTCAAAGTTAATTCGTTACGCCTTGAATGGCAGAGGCTCCTCTTCTTCAAAAAAAAAAAAAAAAAAAAGAGGGAAGGAGGCTCACAGTATGCGGCTTGCTACTTCTACTTCCATGGACATGTTACAAGGACACTTTGCCCCTAAATATGGGAATCTTACCTTGCAAACTAAGCCTACCTTTCAAACTTGAGTCACTGCTTTCCCATAATGCAGAAGCCCATGCCAGGGTTTTTTCCATCAAGTAGTGGTAAAATATAAAAAAGGGGCTCCGAGATCGCTGTGGGGAAGTAACTAGGCCGCTAAAAAGAATAGCTTACTACAGGGGTTCATAATTCTTCTCCACAACCGTACGTCCCCCTACAAAAAAAAAAAAAAAGGCACACCTTTTTGACCACATACCAGTTAGCATGGCATTCAGAGCCAGAAATTAATAGTTGAAAGTGTTCTAGGTATCAAAATCGCTGAACATATGGAAAGACATGGTTGGGAGGAACAAGGTCCGCATGTCTTTGACAGGGGCAGGCTTGCCTTCACAAATCTGCTTCACCTTGGAGGGAGTTAAACAGGTGGAGGGGTGAACAGGAAGGAGGCGAACAGGTAGATGTAGGGTGCTTTGGATTTCAAAGGGCTTTCACAAGGTTCTTCATTGAGAGGCTTCTTGGAAGAGCGGAGAGTCGTGGTATGGGGAGCGATGTCCTTTTTATGTATTGCAGACTGGAAAAAGGGTGGAAAGCAGAGAGCGGGATTGGATGGACAATTTCTTTGTGGTAGGGAGGGGGCAGTTTGAACTGCGCTTCTAGGATGGTATTTTTAACATTGACCGCACCTCCCGCACTCTTTTACCATTGTACTGGAGATACGAGTTCTGTAAGTGAAGCTGTCAAGGTGTTCAGGTGAGCAGGCAACGGAATCTGTGCTGCAGCCAGATTTTCAAAGACTTGTGGCACGTGTTCTAATGGGACTTGCAAGGAATGGCCTGCAAGGCCATGAGCCGCGCTGAGTCCATGGAGTTTGGCAACCAGTGGTATTGGAGAAAGTGTTGTGGTCCCTTGTCAGAAGGCGAGGAAACCACCCACGGGGCTCCGAGAGCTCGCCAGTCACTGGGGTAATCACCCCCAGAGGAAGTTAAGCTATATGATTCAGCAAGGGACTTATGTATTGCAGACTGGCAAAAGGATGGGAAGCAGAGAGCGGGATTGAATGGACAATTTCTTTGTGGTAGGGAGGGGGCAGTTTGGACTGCGCTTCTAGGATGGTATTTTCTAACATTGACCGCACCTCCCGCACTTTTTTACCATTGTCGCTGCTCATTTCAGTGTAAGTTTAATTTATTTTAACATTCACTACTGGAGATACGAGTTCTTTAATTGAAGCTGTCGAGGTGTTCAGGTGAGCAGGCATCGGATACTATTCTGCAGCCAGATTTTCAAAGACTTGTGTTGCTCATGTTCTAATGGGACTTGCAAGGAATGGCCCGCAAGGCCATGAGCTGCGCTGAGTCCATGGAGTTTTGCAACCAGTGGTATGGGAGAAAGTGTTGTTGTCCCTTGTCAAAAGGCGAGGAAGCCACCCACGTGAGCTGCACTGAGTCGATGGAGTTTTGCAACTAGTGGTAGTGGAAAAAGTGTTGTGGTCCCATGTCAAAAGGCGAGGAAGCTACCCACGGTTAGGGGCTCCGAGAGCTCGCCAGACGCTGGGGTAATCACCCCCAGAGGAAGATAAGCTATATGATACAGCAATGGACCACCCAAGGAACAGACTCGAATGCAGATGTGGCACGCGTTCCGATGGTGGTCCGCAGAGCAGACCAACTCGACAGCTAGATCAGACGGGGGTCCGCAGAGCGTGTTAACACAATAATCTGGCAGGGTGAAGTGAGAAAGTGGTAACCACAGGGTAGTAGCTGTAATCGACAGGTTAACAACTTCTCTAGAAGGTGAGCCGAGGAGCGGGACCCGAAGACCGTGGAGCAGGATACCCAAGGTGGTAAGACCGCGAAGATATATATATATATATATATATATATATATATATATATATATATACCGGAACCGCAGAAGGGCCCAGAGGAGTGGCACCTGGACTTTCTGATATTAAGCAAAGGACCATGTAAGGATTGAGGGTCTGCTGATATTAAGCAAAGGACCAGGTAAGGATTGAGGAGGTCTTCCCAGCGGGCAACGGGACTTAATGGCCTAGCCATATCATGGTGCCGATAGTAATGGGGGTCTACCCAGGATTTTCTCATCATGAGGCAATGCAGGGACGGCCTTATGATGGACCCAATGGGCTAGCGATGTGTGGACACCATTCATAGACAATTGGTACAATGAGACACCAGGGTTTGCCTCACATAAGGACTAAGTATTCCTTGCACATGCACTGTACATTCAGTGTTTAGATCGGTCCTTGAAAACAGCTATTTCCGCAGCTACGGCGTCCCAGAGACTTTGGGGCTGCTACATGGATAATAACAATAATAAGGATATTCCTGGGGGTAAGGACCTGCTACGCCAGTGATAATAATATGGACACATCTGGGACGTACGGACACATCTGAGTTTAAGGACCTGCAACCCAACAGACCTCACTTAGGGACAGCACCGCCAAAGAGGGGCACCGCTAAAGTGGGGTGCCAAAGGGATGTGAATGCCTGGCAAGTGTCAAGTACAGTTACCGCTCCTACTATGGCACCCGAAGATTTGAGGGTTGCCAGGGGGAGGCAATCATAAATGAAAACCGGGTTGCCAAGGGGAGGTAACAATAAGGGGAGGTAACAATAATAACAGGCGCTTCAAGGATGGATTCAGATTTACTAATGTTCTACGGGAGGCAACGGTTGGCAATATATGCGATAAGCCCCTACGGGATTACTGGCCGCAGCTTATTCAAGAAGTGGGGGACACGAGGCAAGGGTTCACCCTACCTCGTGTTTTGGCGGTTACCCGGGCCGGTTGGGCATAGTGCAAGTGGTGCTGGTGACATCACCAGACGGCGTGGTAGCCGATCAGCGCCTTGGGCGGCGTAAAAAGGTTGGAGCGCGGAATGCGCGGATGGTCGCGGCCCCCTGGCTGGCGGACAAGGTGGGGGGCCCAGGGAGTAAGACTGCCTGGCTTGGTACCTACGGCGGGCAGGGGTGGAGACGTCATACCGGCTCGGGTACTCAGGGAAGTTGCATTGATTTGTTAAATAAATGCTGCGGCCTTATTATACCAACAACAGTTCTCTGTGTTGTCAATGCGTATAAAGTGAATGCTTATGAGATCAAGGAGAATAAAGGGACAGCGGGTAGGGACGACGGACAAGTGGACAAAGTGGCGGCTGCTAGGGTTAATAAAAATTTAAACCCCTCACCCTCCTTAATCCCCCCCCAAGGCTTACCAAAGCTGGCCAAAAGTTCCGTGAGGGTCCGGGAGCGGACGCGTGGGGAATCACGTGACGCCGCGTCACTCTGACGTGGCGCCGACGTCACGTGATTCCCCTCGGGTTCGCTCCCGGAACCCTCGTTGGGCCCAAAAGGCACTTTTGGCCAGCTTGGGGGGGTCAGGAGGCCCCCCCAAGCTGGCCAAAAGTTCCTTTTGAGCCCAACGAGGGGTCCGGGAGCGAACCTGAGGGGAATCATGTGACGCCGCGTCACTCTGACGTGGTGCCGACGTCACGTGCTCCTTGCAAAGGAGTTCAGGAATGGCGTCCTGACCCCGCTGGACCACCAGGGAGTTTTGGTAAGTCGAGGGGGGGGGATTAAGGCGGGTGAGGGGTTTAAATTTTTATTTGCACATATGGACATAGACTCAACTTATGGAATTCTCCATATGTCCATATTGACCGCAAATGGGACCCCCTTTCGACTTATGGACTTATGAACTTAAACTTTTGGTCTGCACATCCCTACTATCTTTTACTATCTCAGAGAATCAAAGTCCATTTTTCCACTACATAAACAATTTTAACACTGGCAAATACTAACCTTAAAATCGGTTCTCCTAACACTGGCAAAAAGTTCTAAAACTGGCAAGAAAATACTATCCTTTAGTAGTTTAGAGAATCAGTCTATTTTTCCACTACAAAAACAATTCTAACACTGGCAAGCAAATGCTAACCTTAAAATTGTAGACAATATAAACATCCAGTAATAGTTTAAACCTACAATCATTTTTGTAAATATTGTCTTAAGATTTAAGCACTTTTTTCAGCAAGTCTAAACTTACCAACAGAAGATGAAGGTTCTACTGTCAGCACTGCCTTTGTAAAAGAGCACAGGAGCACCATAATTAATTTAACTTTCATAATGTTGAAAGTGGCCAAGTTGTTAGTACTAAGGAGATCTTTCAAAAGCTTAAACACTAATATTTTCCTGGACTTGAAATGTCCAGAATGAAAATCTGAGAATTGAATAATTATGTTTGATGTAATTGGTAACTGAATGTTCTTGAAATGGTCCTAATAGTCCTTGAATATGAAATTGTAAAACATTTATAGCTTTCTAACATGCAAATAGTTGACAAAATATCATTTAAGAAATATAGTATGAATATTCTAGTAGCACTTTGCTAACACTAAAATCATGGCTCAAATATATAAAAAAAACATAACAACATGCTAAATGCAAGGAAGTGAGAACATGTTATCAAACAAATTAGTTACATATAGGTAACTCTATTACAGATAACCTACTAAAAACTACTAGAAACATTAAATCAGCTGGGGAAAAGCTACTTCTTGGCACCACATAGCAGTATGATGTACTTTATGTAGAAAAACCATTTGTTGTCAGGCCTCTCCTGCTGTACCTGCTGTCCAAATGAACTGTTGTTGCCTGTCTGGTAGGGAATGGCATAATCTTTCCATCTAGCAGTAGAGTCATTAACATCCATTTGGAACAGTATTTTTCAAGTATTCCCCACTTCTGATACTACCAGTAAGCATCCTGCAGCTTCAGATCTCCTTCTGGTATTATAGTATTTGAAACTGAGCAAGGTATGTTATAACAAAGTTTCTTTTATAAACTTTTGTTTAATGGGAGCTGAATTTGTAAAGGTCCTTTAACTCCAAGCTAGAACAAACAGATTTTATGTCTCAGCATTATTGAATCATTTCCTATTTTTATGACAAAGACATCCGTACTTAAGCATTTTGATTCATGCACTGCAGGTGAAATCTCTGTGAGCATTTTATCTCTTTGAACTCATTCTCTGATTTACCACTCCATTTCAGTTAGAAATGAGAAAAGAGAACCTCATCTTCTAATAATGTTTAAACAGTGCCTCCCTTTGACTGAGACCTTTTCCCGCTATCATGGCTGAGGTTGGTGGGGTGTTAGTTATTTTTGTATTGCAAGGTCTCTAGTTGAAATCTCACAGGGTGTACTGAGTCTTCTGTGCAGAAAAGAGGTTCCAGAACTCACCCTGCAAAGTCTCACAGGGGTAGAGAGGGGAAGCAGGGATAAATTTAGGATAAACATTCAAAATGAGGATGTTGTTTGGAGAACCACTGTAATATATAATTCTTGAAGTAAAATGTTAACAATTGTATTTTACTAAAGAGATTAGGAATTAACTGACATTATAAATACCCCAAGTATTTAAAACTTGGTGTAAAACACTTTTCCCCCCCTTTTCTTTATAGGTATTAGATAACATAAGAACATAAGAAATTGCCATGCTGGGTCAGACCAAGGGACCATCAAGCCCAGGATCCTGTTTCCAACAGAGGCAAAACCAGGCCACAAGAACCTTGCAATTAACCAAACACTAAGAAGATCACATTCTACTGATGCAATTCATAGCAGTGGATATTCCCTAAGGGCCGGATTTTAAAAGGGTTACGCGCATAACACTTTTAAAACCCCCCTGCGCGCTCCGAGCCTATTTTGCATAGGCTCGGCGGCGTGCGCAAGCCCCGGGATGCGCGTAAGTCCCGGGGCTTTGCTAGGGGGATGTGTCGGGGGTGTGTTGGGTGGGTGGCGCGACGATCGGGGCGTTCCCGGGGGCATGTCGGGGGCGTGGTGCCGGCCCGGGGGCATTCTGGGGGCGCAGCTGAGGTCTCCGGAACAGCCCCTGGGTTGGGAGATGGTGCGCCAGCAGCCCGCTGGCGTGCACGAGTTACACTTGCCTCTCGGCGAATGACGAGAGAGCAAGGCCTGTGCAGTCGGCGCCAAAGACCCGCCGGGGGGTAAGGCCTTTAAGTATTTCACTTAACCCAGCCTCTCCCAGTGCCGACCATGAGGCAGCACTCGCCATCCACCCTAGTCTGACTCAGGGGTCCCTCCTCTTCTGATTCGGGCCTCTTCCTGTTCGGCGGCCAATCCCTCGAGTTGAAGCAGGGCAGCCAATTGGAGGACAGCTCCGATTGGGCTTTAAATTCTCAATTGCAGCTAGGCACCGCGCACTGAGCGTCGCGCGCCTCTGGCAGGCGTAAATCCATGGATAAAGTTAGGGGGGGGGTTAGATAGGGCTGGGGGGGTGGGTTAGGTAGGAGAAGGGAGGGGAAGGTGAGGGGAGGGCGAAAGAAAGTTCCCTCCGAGGCCGCTCCAATTTCGGAGTGGCCTCGGAGGGAACAGAGGCAGGCTGCGCGGCTCGGCGCACGCAGGCTGCCCAAAATTGGCAGCCTTGCGTGCGCCGATCCCGGATTTTATAAGATACGCGCGGCTATGCGTGTATCTTATAAAATCCAGCGTAATTTTGTTTGCGCCTGGTGCGCGAACAAAAGTACACGATTGCGTTATTTTTTAAAATCTACCTCTTAGTGAAGGTTTCTATTTCAACAAAATCTTGACTCAGCTTAATTGCTTCCATCTATCTAGCTATATTTATGGAAAGCAGGTTCTGGTAAAATTCATAGCCTTCTTCTAGATCTCAGGAGTTCATCACTGTTTTTTACAGTTTAATCTATCCCTCATTTTTTCTTTTTTTTTTTTTTAATTATTTCTTTATTCAATTTTCATTCAAAACAATTTTCAAACAAAAATATAACATAAGTAATTTGATACAAAAATAATACATAAAATCAATAACTCAACTTATACTAAAACTTAGTATCTAAATTACATCCAATACCTGGGGGAAAAAATCAAATAAATATGTTTTTCAAATAACATAATTCAGTAATTAGAGGAGAGAGAGTACTTTACATTTTTTGACCATCTTCATTTCCTCCTTCTATATTTTTATCTTGCAAAAAGGTTTCCAAATGAGTGGATCAGAAAAACTAAATCTATTTCCTTGAAAAGTAATATAACATGTACTTGGATATTTTAAGAAAAAACTAGCACCTATTGCTAGCAGTTTACTTTTCAAGGACAGGAAATGTCTTCTTTTGGCCTGTGTGGCTCTTGAGACATCAGGAAATATATATATTTTCTGTCCACAAAAGCTAAGATCTTTGTTTTTGAGAAAATCTCTAAACACTCTATCCTTGTCAGATTCCAATTGCAAAGATACAAATAGGGTAGCTCTTTTCTGGATAAGATCTATAGATTCCTCAAGAAACGTAGAGACTCCTATTGTAGAAGTCTCTACTTTTTCACCTTTCTGTTCCCCAGATCTATCTGGGAAATAGAAAATCTTACATACCACAGGCAAGTCTTTATCTTCATATTGTAGTATATCCCTCAGATATTTTTTAAACATTTCCATTGAGGATAATAGTCTGGTCTGAGGGAAATTATTTATCCGCAGGTTTTTAAACCTCAGCATGTTTTCTAATCTTTCCGTTTCCCTATGCAAAACTAGACTATCTTTTATATGTGCTGTCCCAGTATCCTCCAGTAATTTAACTTTAGATGTCACTTTCACCAACTCTTCCTTTAAACAGGATATACCTAATTTTTGTTCTCCTATTTGAACTTTATTTGAATTCACTATAGCTGACAATGATGAATTCATTTGGATTACATTTTCATTCATTTTTGCCATTATTTTCCATATATCCTTTAATGTTACATCTTCAGGTGGATCAATAGGCCAACAAATTGGCTCTTTTGGCCCTTCTTCAGAGTTACTTAAAGTCTCAACATCTCGAGAAACTGCACAGTCTCTCCCTTTAGGTGGACTTGCAGTTTCTAAGTATAGAAACCCTTCTGGTAGTAATGGCAATGGCTGTAGGGGGGAGGATGGTACCACGCCGGGGCTCAGCGAGGCAGAAAACTGCCCTCCTGATATATCCCCCGATGGCGTCTCACCACGTCTAAAAACGTGGTTATCCATTGGGCCCCTAGGTGTTATAGGAGATATAGGAAAGCTTTTAACCTTTCTCTTCCTTCCCATTATGTGGTTTAGAAGAGAAGATATAGAGCTCTCAAATCAACAGTGTCAGGACTTACTGGCAGGACTCCCAGGCTTCCAGGCTTCACCGGGCTTCACCGGGCAAAGCCACGCGCCCCTTCGGAGCGCGCAGCTTAGGCGCGCGCCGGCGGCGGCACTGCGCCGTTGTCCTGGCGATTTTAAGGCAAGGAACCTTTGATGATGTCACTAGCTCCACCCCCTCAAATCGGGGCTCAGCTGTTCTTTCAAGCGCAATCGATGTAACAAAGTCCAAAACCTGTCCAGGATCACTGGGGGCCTCTCTCTCTCTCCTCCACCGAGGTTCCCCAGGCAAAAACGCCGCTGTCCTGGCGATTTTAAGGCCAGGAACTTTGATGACGTCACTAGCTCCGCCCCCTCAAATCGGGGCTCAGCTGTTCTTTCAAGCGCAATCGATTGTAACAAAGTCCAAAACCTGTCCAGGATCACTGGGGGCCTCTCTCTCTCTCCTCCACCGAGGTTCCCCAGCAAAAACGCCGCTGTCCTGGCGATTTTAAGGCCAGGAACTTTTGATGACGTCACTAGCTCCGCCCCCTCAAATCGGGGCTCAGCTGTTCTTTCAAGCGCAATCGATGTAACAAAGTCCAAAACCTGTCCAGGATCACTGGGGGCCTCTCTCTCTCTCCTCCACCGAGGTTCCCCAGCAAAAATGCCGCTGCCCTGGCGATTTTAAGGCCAAGAACTTTTGATGATGTCACTAGCTCCGCCCCCTCAAATCGGGGCTCAGCTGTTCTTTCAAGCGCAATCGATGTAACAAAGTCCAATACCTGTCCAGGATCACTGGGGGCCTCTCTCTCTCTCCTCCACCGAGGTTCCCCAGCAAAAATGCCGCTGTCCTGGCGATTTTAAGGCCAGGAACTTTTGATGATGTCACTAGCTCCGCCCCCTCAAATCGGGGCTCAGCTGTTCTTTCAAGCGCAATCGATGTAACAAAGTCCAAAACCTGTCCAGGATCACTGGGGGCCTCTCTCTCTCTCCTCCACCGAGGTTCCCCCCCTCATTTTTTCTAATGACCAAGTTATTCATTCCCTGTTTTATTGTAACTTTTTGTAAAAAATTTTTTACAAAAACAAAAAAATTTTTTTTTTACAAAAACAACAACAAAAAAGTTACAATAAAACAACTGTTTTATTGTAACTTTTTGTAAAATTCATAGCCTTCTTCTAGATCTCAAGAGTTCATCATTGTTTTTTACTGTTTAATCTATCCCTCATTTTTTCTAATGACCAAGTTATTCATTCCCTGTTTTATTGTAACTATTTCTAGGCCTGCTGTGTTAATTGGTTCTCCCCTTGTTCACTGTAAACTGGTTCGATAAGACTCGTCTTGAGCATCGGTATATTAAAAGAACTTAAATATATAATAAATAAATAAATAAATAAATAAATAAATAAATAAGGGAATCATTTCTTAAAACACTGAACCATAGTTAGTTTCAAGAAAAGTAAGTGGGTTATAATCCCACTGAGCCATTTCACTGCAGCTACGCACTGATTCAGAAAAGAGTTGGATTTCTCTGGTTTACCAATTTTCCTAATTTTAGAGGGAATTTTTCCCTATTCAGGGCAATTCCTGATAGTTCACAATCACCACTTCAAGAGCAGAATAAAAATGCTTCTTACTCTAAAGAAAATTTCTTTTCAACTGCTGCTACAGGCTGGATTTCTCACAGAATGTTCTGTGAACTCACACAACATGGACAGTCTCAGAACATAACCAGAACTCTTATTGAGTACTGAAGAGGTATACTAGGAATGTAGGGCACTCTTTTCCCCATTCTATGCTTATTTACTCAAACTTTTTTAAATGAGGCAAATAATATTTATCACTCCTTCACTGTAGGTGTTGCCTAACTCCTTCCCATCATTTGATTCTTCTCTTTTAATCTTGCATATATACCTTCTAAACCAGTGGTTCTCAACCTTTCTAATGCCGTGACCCCGTAATACAGTTCCTCATGTTGCGGTGACCCCTCGCCCCGCCCTCGCAGGGCGGGGCGAGGGCGAGGGCGGGATGAGGGTGGGGCTTTGGTCATGGGGGCGGGGTTATGGATGGGGTTGGATTTTAGTGCATATTTATTTATTATGACATTTATAAACAGAACCACCATTCCTCATAAAACAATACAATTAAGAAACATAAAGCATCAGTTATAATAGTAAAACCATACTAATAAAAGAATACTTTAAAATTACTGATAAATAGAATTTCTATTAATTAAAATCATATACATTTTTATAATTTCCCAAACACCAATAAAATATTTCAAAACAGCACATATATCAAATAACACACAATAATTAAAACTAATAAGGATTTTAAAAAAGCCCCTGCTGTCCATACATGGGAGCTCTTGATTTCCAGTCACCCTGATATTGTCGAGGATTAGGAGGTTATCCTCTCTCTCACACACATACTCACATGTCCATTCTCTCTCACACATATACTGTCACATACATACACATTCATGCTCTTATATGCACCATAACCTCTCACAGACACTGACACACTCTCAGGGTGTAAGACACTCTCTCCCCCCCCCCCCCCCCCCACTCACACACACTCTTACTCCCCTGGATTTTCTCATACACACTCATGCTCTCACTCTTACTGGCTCCCTCACAACCTCAGAGCCTCTCAGATAAAACTCTATGCGGCAGAAATAATGCTGAATGTTGAGAATTGTGTTATGCAGACTAATCTGGAAAATGCACTAATTTCTACATGAGTCATAATGAATCAGTCCTCAGCTGCAGGCTTCAATTGATTATCCTGGCTCCCTTTAATAAGTTTAATTTAATGTTTGCCAAATACAGTTCATGTGTAACAGCAATCCTAATTCTCCACCAGATCAAGCTGATTTCACATCCCACTTCATACTTTGTCACCTCCAGCTGAGTCAAACAATTAATCTAATTACTGCCACTGCTGCCCACGTGGCTATTGGGGAGGCGCTGATTGCTGCTATTGGCACCAGTGTTGCCAACCTCGCTTATTTACCACGAGATTGGGCTTCTTTTTGTAGTCATTCGCGGTTTTTTTTTCCGATTCGCGGGTTGCTTTTAATTGGGCTATTTTTTCTGCCAGTCGTGTTTTTTTGGGCTTGTTGGGCGGGACTTGTGCTCTGAATCATGTTACAGTGATTGGCTGCTGCGATGAAGCCTGTCCATAGCAGGCGCACCCTATCCCTATATTGCAGCAGTAAGCCAATCAGAGCAGGAGCTGCAAGCCTTGTTGATGCACACGTCAGGAGCACATTTTGTGGGCAGACCTAGCCAGCACTGCACAGCATCTCACATGGGCGGAACGGGAAGAGCAGCACGGCATTGGAGCGCAACAGCAAAGGAATCCAGAGTGTGTAGCTACAGCCAGGTAGCAGGAGGGGAGGAATTAGGATGTAGGGAGGGGGAATGAGTGTGTGGGAGGCCAGAGATGTGCTTGGAGGGGTTAGAGAGGTGGGAATGAGTGTGGGGGCCAGAGATGTGCTGGGAGGGGGCTGGGGAATGAGTGTATGGGGGGCCAGAGATGTGCTTGGAGGGGGGGGAATGAGTGTGTGGGGGGCCAGAGATGTGCTCGGAGGGGTTAGGGAAGGGGGAATGAGTGTGTGGGGGGCCAGAGATGTGCTCGGAGGGGTTAGGGAAGTGGGAATGAGTGTGGGGGGCCAGAGATGTGCTGGGAGGGGTTACGGAGGGGGGGAATGAGAGTGTGGTGACCAGAGATGTGCTGGGAGGAGGGAATCAGCGTGTGGGGGGCCAGAGATGTGCTCGGAGGGGTTAGAGAGGTGGGAATGTGTGTGAGGGGCCAGAGATGTGCTTGGAGGGGGCTGAGGAGAGAGGAATGAGTATGTGGGGGCCAGAGATGTGCTAGGAGGGGTTAGGGAGGGGGGAATCAGTGTGTGTGGAGCCATAGATGTGCTCGGAGGGGTTACAGAGGGGGGGGGAATGAGAGTGTGGGGACCAGAGATGTGCTAGGAGGGGTTAGGGAGGGGGGAAAGAGTGTGGGAGCCATAGATTTGCTTGTAGGGGGGTGGGGAGGGGGGTATGAGTATGTGAGGGCATTAACTGCTATAAAAAAATAAAATGGTTTTTTTTTACATCTGCTTCCCTTTCTAATTTTTTGCCATTTCCTTTAATATTGCCTTTTTTTCTATTTCTTTTCTCTCCACCTGTCTTCTTCCCTCAAACACACAGTCAGGTTCTCATTCTCACATGCATTTCTCTCTCACACACACATACACAGGCTCTCACTGGCACAGGCTGTCTGAGTCTCACACACAGGCTCTCTCACACCCCCACATGCTGCCTTGCTCAAGCACAGGCTCTCACTCTTACATGCTGTCTCTTTCACACACACAGAGGCTCTCACATGCTGTCTCTGCAAACACACACAGTCTCTCAACTCATCTCATACTCGCACACACCTCTCTCTTACCTCTGGGCCTCTTCTTTACGGGTTGCCACAGGATGGGCTCTGCAGCGGCCCTAGTCTTCCCGGCCCGCTGCTCCTCTTCTGCACGCAGCTGAAGCGCCTCCTCCTTCCTGCCCGTGTGGCTCCGGCAGTGTTGCCAGGTTTTCATGAACGAACAAGCACTTTTTTCCAAAAAAGCAAGCCCAAAACACATGAGATTGAAACATTTTATTTTTTTATAGCAGTTAATGCCCTCACATACTCATACCCCTCTCCCCAGCCCCCTCCAAGCAAATCTCTGGCCCCCCACACACTCATTCCCCCCCCCAGCACATCTCTGGCCCCACACACTCATTCCCCCCCCCCCCAGCACATCTCTGGCCCCACACACTCATTCCCCCCCCCCAGCACATCTCTGGCCCCACACACTCTCATTCCCCCCCCCCTCCCTCCCAGCACATCTCTGGCCCCCACACACTCTCATTCCCCCCCCCCCCTCCCTCCCAGCACATCTCTGGCCCCACACACTCTCATCCCCCCCCCCCCCCAGCACATCTCTGGCCCCACACACTCTCATTCCCCCCCCCCCCCTCCCAGCACATCTCCGGCCCCACCCACTCTCATTCCCCCCCCCCTCCCTCCCAGCACATCTCTGGCCCCACACACTCTCATCCCCCCCCCCTCCCTCCCAGCACATCTCTGGCCCCACACACTCTCATTCCCCCCCCCCCTCCCTCCCAGCACATCTCTGGCCCCACACACTCTCATTCCCCCCCCCCCCAGCACATCTCTGGCCCCACACACTCTCATTCCCCCCCCCCCTCCCTCCCAGCACATCTCTGGCCCCACACACTCTCATCCCCCCCCCTCCCTCCCAGCACATCTCTGGCCCCACACACTCTCATTCCCCCCCCCTCCCTCCCAGCACATCTCTGGCCCCACACACTCTCATTCCCCCCCCTCCCTCCCAGCACATCTCTGGCCCCACACACTCTCATTCCCCCTCCCCAGCACATCTCTGGCCCCACACACTCTCATTCCCACCTTCCTAACCCTCTCCAAGCACATTTCTGGCCCCCCACACAATCATTCCCCCCAGTACACCCCCAGCCCCCACACACTCATTCCCCCCAGTACATCCCCGGCCCCCACACACTCATTACCCTCTCCCAACATACTAACTCCTTCCCTCCTGATATCTGGCTGTAGCTGCACACTCTGGATTCCTTTGCTGTTTTTCTCCAACGCTGTGCTGCTGGTCTTCCCGTTCCGCCCACGTGCGATGCTGTGCTGGCTGGGTCTGCCCACAAAATGTGCTCCCGACGTATGCATCAACAAGGCTTGCAGCTCCTGCTCTGATTGGCTTACTGCTGCAATATAGGGATAGGGTGCGCCTGCTATGGACAGGCTTCATCGCAGCAGCAGCAGCCAATCACTGTAACAGAGCACAAGTCCCGCCCAACTTGTGCTCTGTTACAGTCCGCCCTGATTCAGAGCACAAGTCCCGCCCAACAAGCCTGAAAAAACGCGACTGGCAGAAAAAATAGCCGCGGACCGGCAAAAAACCCCAACGGCCCGGTACCGGTGGTTGGGGACCCTGCTTTAGGCGACCCCTGTGTTGTGGGCGTTCGACCCCCGCCGGGGTCGCGACCCCCAGGTTGAGAACCGCTGTTCTAAACTGTTTTAGGCCTTGGTATGGTATAGCCAGAGAGAATAATAAATTAATAAAATTGTATTTATTTTATGTACATGTGTAAAGAAGAGTATCCCATTTAAACATAGGTTGCATACATCTATTGCAATAAGAAGAGGCTGGAAAGACAGTCATCCCATCACATAGCAATAGGGTACATAGGAGGCAAAAGGCAGTTTAGTTATCTGTATGAGTGATGTAAGGGGATATAAGAACAGTAAGTGCCACTTAGTAGGTTTCATTGGGAGGCATGTAAAGATAACCATATCAATGACATGAAATGAGATAGTGATGGGAATTGCTTGGGTGAAGACAACAATGGGCTGCGAGCATTGAGTGCTGGCTGTGAATATATTTCCATTGTAGAAAAAGACCACATGTCAGAGATACAGGAAATCCTGGTCTCCAAGCTCTCCCAGGGGAAGATCTGGTATTTGATAATTGAAGGGCTCTGGGCCTGAAGAGAGGTCCTGGGAGTCAGCCCAAAATAGCTATGTCCTCAGATTCCTCCACAGTTCCACCACCTCTTTCCTCATAAACCCAAACCCAGCGTGAGGGGAGGGGCTTAAAGGGGGTACTGTAATGCCCCTTACATTAAAGTGGTCTGGCATAGTGCCCCGCCCTTTGCAGTTCTCCAGGTTTTGGGTAAAACCTCCTATTATCAAGACATCTTTTATAGGCCCTGATACTGGGGGTAATGGCTGATGACATCATATCCTGTCTTGGTATATTAAGAAGTCATCTTCTATCAGCCATCACTTCAGTAACAGGTCTCCTGCCGTGCTCTTGCCTTCAGTGTGTGTTACCTTGCATCCAGATCCAGTCCTTGTCTCCCGCTCCTGCCTTCACCTTCAGTTCTGCCTCATCCCAGCCTTGCCTCTATCTTGCCTCCCTATCCTGCCTATCCTGCTTCCTGTCAGTCTCTTTGGACTGTCTTCTCTGTGCTGGCTAAGCATGGACCTTGATTTCATCTGAATGCTGCTCGGCCCTGCCCTTCACTTGTTCTTCAGACTCTGCTTGGACACCGCCTGACTTGACCTTAGACCAGACATTGATTTCTCTGCCTGACATCTGCCCCAATTCCTGATCCTGGACCTTGCCTTTGACTTGCCCCATCTTGACTGCATTCTGCTGGGATCTTGCCTGTGCTTACACAATCCTGGTAGCGTCAATCTAGCAGCAGCAGCACAATAGCTCACTTCCAAATTTGTGATACACAGTAACAAAAAGACCAGAAGATATAGAACATGTATAAAGTATTGGATTTGCCTGATAATCAGATTGATATGATTGTCATTACTTTTACTATGTTGCTTGGTTGAGTCAAAGTGCACTGTAGGCATTTATAAGCTTGATTCTTAATAGCTTGCATCAAAAAATACAATAACTTTCTCAATGTGCATATTAATGTGTATAGCTGAAGCTATGGAAATTATTTGAACCCTGAGGCAAGCAATTCTTTTGCTGAAACCATGGGCCTATGTTGGGTTGGGTTTTGATGTATTGAGGTCAACATTGGTGGTGTCTTATAGCACAATTGAGCTGAGTACCTTCAAAACCTTTTTCTTTTACATTACCTGAGATTATTGAGCTAAGTCTTAATATGCATTTGATTTGACTCATGTTTTTCATCTAATCTTTATTTATTTGCACATTGAGAAAGTTTATTGAACCAACAAATGAATGAATTTGAGGTGCTTTGTCTGACACCATTTATAGCACATTGTAAGACAAGAAGTGGGTTATTGCAATACCAAGCACCATTATTTGTCTAATGCTGTGTTTGTATTAGAATAATGGTATTGAAAGTGTTTTGATTTGTTCATTTTATAATCTTCTTTTATTGAATTTTTTAATACTGTTAGAAGAGGGCTGCACTTTTGATTATACATTTTATTTGGATGCATCCATATAGCAATTGAGACTAATAGTCAATAAGTACCATAAGGTATTTGAAAATAAGTTTGAAAAAAGAGTGCAAGTGAACATGAAAACATTAGAGGTAAATAGGAAAGATCCATGCACTATGCTTAGAAGATTCAATTAATGGTACAATTAGTCAGATCAGGATGAAACCAATCTTGACATTCAAGACATTGAGAAAGCAAAAGCAGTAGAAATGAAAACAAAAACACTGCAAAGCAGAGAAAGAGAGGGGCACAGCATCAGGAGCACTGATATTAAAATCCCAAAACATAGGTGCAGAGTAAGGCAGCAAGATGAGTGGCATCAGTACCACAAGGCATTGAATACAGAGCAAGGCAGGAAGCACAATGGCATCAACACTGTCAGGCAGTGAGTGAGCGGTAAGCCAGTATGAGGAATGGAATCAAAATCCAAATACAGAGAGTGCAGAGAGAGGAGGGAGGCACAGATATATCAACAGACCAAGGCAGGGAATGAGGAGTAAGGCAGGACACATTGGCATCAACATGCCAAAACATAGAGTGAGGGGTAAGGTAGGAAATACTTTGGTACGAACAACCAAAGACAAAGAACGCAGAGAAAAAAAGCAAGCACAGGGACTTCAACAACTCAAGATATACAGTGCACAGAGATGCAGGAAGCAGCACAGTGGTATGAACTCCACAAGACATAGACAGGCTGATGCAATACCATGCACTGACTGCAGTGCATGGCTCAACACATGATCGGATGCATGTTTTGAATATGCTTCCATAACCCTTGATGCAAAAAAGGGGTTAGCATGTCCAAAACACGCGTCCAACTGAGCATGTACCTAATAGCGCTTATCACAGGTAAATTCATGTTGATGAGGCTATTAACTATTCCCCCCTGATTCAAAAAGAAAAATGTACACCTGGCGCACACATTTTTACCCTTGGAGCAGGCATTAATTCTTGAGGAGTCCAAAAAGTTTACAGAAAAGAAGAAAATACTGCTTTTCTGTAGTTCCTCCAACTTAATATCATGGCGCTATTAAGTCAGAGGAACCGAAAAAGGAGAACCCTAAAAAAAACATTAAATTTTTTTTTTAAAGTGTTCCAGCAGTCAGGTTAGGAAAAGGGCTGCTCAGTTAATGAGCATACATTTTCCTAACCCATGGCTGTGCACAGGTTGGGAAAATGGACATTCATAAAATTGAGTGTCTATTTTCCTTACCCGCTAACAGCCACTTCTCCTGGGCCCCCGATGCCGAGGAGGCACTAGGGACAATAATTTTTTTCTTAATGTCTCCTTTTTACCACGGTAGCCAATTTATATATTAAATCTGGCACCCTGGAGATGTGGATCAGCTCGCATTAAGAGATCAGGTGCTTAATTATGAGCACCCGTTTAACACATGCCGATATTGCATCGGCCTGCCAGAGTGCAGCATGAAACAGGAAGCACTATAGTATGAACACCCCTAAGCAAAGAGTATAGAGTGAGGCAGCAAGCAGCTTTTAGGGCTTTTGGGGGTGTATGACCTGTACATTTGCACAAAGCAACTAGCACTAGAGGGAGCTAATGCCCTCTTCTGATGCACTGTGCTAACAAAAAGCAGCGGCTCTCTTTTAGTAGAGCCTGCAGGGCCACAAAATGGCTGCTGCCATCTTCCACCTCCCTCACCTGTGTGGTGAGTAAGAGAGGAGGATGAAAGAAGAGATAAGGGCAGGTAGTAATGGAAGGTGTTGGGGCAGAGATGGAAGTCAACGGCAAGGAGGGAAGGATGAAAGTTAATGGTGAGGGTGCAAGCAGTAGCATAAATGAAGTAGATATTAATCACTAGTGGGGTGAGAGAGGGCACAAATTTCAATTTTCACACAGTGCACAGGTTAGCCTAGAGACAACCCTGGCAACAAGAACCATTGAGCAGTTTCCTTGTACTACAAATCTTCAGTACAAATAGTAGTACCCAAGTCTAAAGAGCATCACAGCTCTTCAGTACTGTATCCTGAATTCCTGACCAACAGCAAACTTCTCAAGTGTTTTTTTTTTTAAATAGGATTCTAGACACTGAAGCAAAAAGTTTCAGAACCTTTGTCTGACTCAAAATCTAACTCAGTAAGGCTGAGTGAATATGTTGTAGTTGCTAATCTTATGTTTAGCTTTCACTTTCAAATAAAAAAGGAAAATTGAGGAAATCATGCTGGTTGGAAAACTGCTTCAACTTAATTGGTCTTGCTTCTTCCTTTACCCCTCCCATACTGGTTCCACTCTTTCTGGCTTGAGGAAAAAAAAAAAAAACAGCAATGCATTTCTTTGCTACCTCCATTGAAATTTTTGGAACCAAACTGTATGAACACAAACGGATTTGGATTTTATCAGGTGACACATTATTTTGGTTAAGTTGTGGCAAACCAAACTAAAAAATCAACACATTTATCACATTTTCCTATTCAAATTCAAACAGATGCACATTACTACATGCTAATTTAAATATAGATAGTGTTATTTGAAACTGTGGGACAGAGTCTTTGAAGGATTGCCATGGAGGCATCAAATGATCACAGGATCTACAGCTTTAGCAGTACCTTAAAAATATGTGAGTTCCCAACAAAATACAAAGATAATTCTGAACAGAATTATCTTTGAGATAATTTGAAATAATTTTCCATTGTGTTCTATTAAGTAATATGTTTGCTGAGTTGGTTTGTTAATGTTGTTGAGATCCTGTGGGAAAAGATAATGTTCAATCATAGAAACATTTAGGATACATTTGGGAGACAGAAAAGGGTAAAAAAAAACATTGTCATGTATCTATTTTGTGGAGTTAATTTATTGCTCTGTGAAAATAAAGATGGCAAAGAAAAGTTGGCCTTGATGTTTAGAACTTAATTTATGCTGAAGTGTGAAAACAGAACTTATCTAATCAACTTCTTCCATTTCACAGTTACATCAAAGTGAAGTATTCCAGAAAAATAAGCACAAAAAGGGTTGAAAAAGGACAAGTGTGAAACTTTGAGTGATAACACCAATCATCAAGGTTTCAACCAGCAGCTGTCCATTCACACATCTTTCATATACGTTCAAATTATGCATGTGTTAGAGATAACTGAATTATGAATTCACAGAATTATGAATGTATATGAAAGATATTTGAATGGTTCATTGCTTCAGTTGATTTATTGACAATTGGCATTTCTGCTCTCAAGCTTAAAATTTCTGCTAATTCAACCTCTTTATTTGTATCTCTGACATTGTGTTTTAAATAAGTATACTTATTATAAACCAGGGCAGAAACAGACCAAAGTAATATAAACCTGGGTTACTTAGCAGCTACTGTGCTATTCTGCCCCTCTACCTGCTCTCTGTTCTTGCTAATGCTGTAAAAACTGAGAAAGGCTGCTGTTTTCTGTAATCTATAACTCCCTGTATGCAAGCTTAAGCAGAAACAGGACAGGAGATATAGCCAATAGCCATTGAGGACCTTCTAGGGGGCATGGATAAAAGGTAATGCTATAAGGGCACCAGAAGAACTGGAGAAACTATTTTAAACAGACTTGTAATATGTGTGCTGTCTTGTTAATTATAAGCTATTAGTTTATTGTAAATTTATAGAACCTTCATTCTTAGAGGAATGAGAACCTGCACTTTACAGGTGGATGACTGGGACCTTCTGCAGGAGAAGTCCCTGAACTTAGGAAACCTCAAGCTGAGTAGAGTGAGAGGGAGGGGAGGGCACCCCAGGGAAGAGTTTGGGAGATCCAGTCAGTAATAAGACCATAAGGGGTATCTGTACTCAGGAAGGACTGGTGGCATCCACTCTGCTTGAGTACCACTATAAGTGAACCAATGTGCAGCTATTATCAGCTGGATCTTTCCAGCATCCCCAGTACTTTGAGATGGTATAGCAATGAGAAATCTAAGTGCCTAGTGTTTTGGGGAGACACAGACTGAATTGCAGGCTTAACCTATAAGGGCAACCAAAATTATAAAAGGGATGGAACAATTGCCCTATGAGAAAAGGCTAAAGAGGTTAAGACTCTTCAGCTTAGAGAAGAGATGGATGAGTGAAGATATGATAGAGGTCTATAAAATAATGAGTGGAATTTAACGAGTAAACTTCAATTAGTTGTTTACTCTTTCAAAAAGTACAAAAACTAGGGGACACACAATGAAATACTAGGTAATACATTTAAAACTAATAAGATAAAATATTTTTTTACTCAACACATAATTAAGCTCTGGAATTTGTTGCCAGAAGATGTGGTGACAGCTGTTAGTGTAACTGCATTTAAAAATGGTTTGGACACGTTCCTGCAAGAAAAGTCCATAAACCATTTTTAAGATGGAGTTGCAGATATCCACTGCTTATTCTTGGGATAAGCAGCTTAGATCTATTTACCCCTTTGGATCCTGCCAAGTGCTTGTAACCTGGATAAGCCACTGTTGGAACAGGATACTAGGCTTGATGGACTCTTGGTCTGACCCAGTATGGCAAGTCTTATATAGGGATGTGCATTGTTTTTTTGATGGATGAAAATATTGTACAATATTTTCTAATCTGTCAAGTATCGGGGGTCCCTGAAAATGATAGGAAAACCCCACAAAATTTTCGTGTGGTTTTCTTATCATTTTGGGAGGGGGAAGAAAGGACACACAGAAAAAAACCCAAACAAACCCACCCCGACCCTTTAGATCTAACTATTTACAAGCCCCCACCCTCCTGACCCCCCTAAAACTTTCCTAAAGTACCTGGTGGTCCAGCGGGGGTCCTGGGAGCGATCTCCCACTCTCAGTCTATCGGCTGCCACTAATCAAAATGGCGCCGATGGCTCTTACCATGTGACAGGGGCTATCGGTGACATTGGCCGACCCCTGTCACATGATAGGAGCAATGGACGGCCGGCGCCATCTTTTTTTTTTGCACCGATAGCCCCTGTCACATGCTAAGGGCAAAGGGCCACCGGCACCATTTTGTTTACTGGCAGCTGATGGCCCGAGAGCAGGAGATCTCTCCCGGGTCCCCCACTGGACTACCAGGTACTTTAGGAAAGTTTTGTGGGGGTCAGGTGGGGAATTTTAAATAATTAGATTTAAAGGGTCAGGGTGTTTGTTTTTTTTTTTCGGCTCGGGACAGACGAAAACAAAAAACGTCTAGACCCACGTGAAACGGAATTTCCCGCGGGTCCACGATCCCGAAACCGGAACCGATTCCTGCACCCGATTCACATCTCTAGTCTTATATTCTTATGTTCTTGAACAAATTTTGTTATATGCCATGACCAAACCTATAGCCTTAGGGGAAGGAAGGGAAGAATAATCCAAATGTGTACAATATGGTTTCAGAAATGGGATTACTAGCACAGAATCACCTGATTAAAACTCAAAATGACTGAAGGAAGTCAATGTGAATGGGATCACAACAAGGCCTGAGACAGAACTCCCTATGGTCAGCAACAATTGGAAAAGATGAAGATAGCGAACAGATATCTGCTTGAAATCCCTTTACATAGTCAGTACCCAGAAACTGATCAAATAGATGGACTCACAATGATCACTGGATTTGAAGAACAACTCCCCTACCACATGAAGAAAGGTAAGATAAGTATCAAAAGATCTCCATGTGGGAAGAATCTGGAAAGAATGACTAGTCTCATCAACCTTCATGTAAAGGATACCTGTCAAGGGGAGACAAAACCTATGACTACCTGTAGCAAACCTATTTGGCATCTTACCATTGAGCTTACCACACTGGGTTACTGAATATCCTCCTATGCAAAATCCCAAACACACTACACAGCTTCTGAATATTTACCCATTTACAGCTACCCTATCAGCTATCCAGCAGAAAACTAAATATCAGAAACATCCACCAGCCCCATCAGTTTCTACTTCTAAGATACAATATGGTCACTTATGATAATAAGAAAGACTGGGAATCTTTTATGGTTCTGTTTGTTTTCATGGCCCAGGAATACAAGTGGAGATCTGCAGAGAGAGTGGACCACCTCTATGAATGTTCAGAAAGCCATCAGAGTGTGGAATCAATAAAGGTCCTTGCAAAAGTCTGGTGATTCACAGCACTTTATTTAAAGAACAACTCCTCTATAAACATTCTCAGTTAAAAGTCTTAAAGATTGTCCCCTGACACATTTCTTTTGGAATTCCACCTCTATGAATGCTTGAGGAGAACTTTCATCTGCTATGCCTACTCACTCCTAGACTACATCAGGGAAAATTACATCTTATAGATAGAGCAGCTAGACCAACAGTTTGGTTATTAGGATCTGCCCATTATTCTTTTCTATATAGTAATCTCACCAGAACAAAGAACCAACCAGAATTTTTCAAGGAGGTACATTAGATAGTCGCCAGAGTCTGTAATAAACCTTGAAATGCAGGTTCAGCTTGCTTCAAAAGGCCTTAAAAATCAGTGGGAAGCCTATGAAATTATGAATTGGAATCTCATGACATTAGGAGAGTGCCAGCAAGTAATCGAGGCATAGGAACATAATGTTTTGGAGGCGTCAGGATAAGAAGGCAGAAAGGAGAAGCCACATCTGAAGCATCTACTGGGCAGACAGTTACGCAGATGATGAGGCCTACCTCAGTAGGCAGTATAATTTGAGTGCCCAAAAGACGCAGACCCCTGCATTAGAACAGGCTGCTTAGCAAGGAACACTGCTGAAGACTATGAAATAGTTATAATAACTCACCCTAAAGATTTATGAAAACAAAACCTGGTAGCAAGACTCAGTTACCAACATCATATATTTGCTAGGTGGATAAGGAAAAGGAATTCCTCTAATATCCTGGAGTCCCTGTTTTTAGTGTGGACACTGGAGAAGAGAATGCTTCTGTAAGCCTAGCCATTTGACAGCTGGGACATCAGTTGCACAAGTGACCCTTGAACCTGGTAACCTGGGCCAAGAGAAAAATGACAGTAAGTTCAGTTGCAAAATCACCTTCTGTCAACATCTAGATGATCAAACAAGGGCTCAGAATACATGAGCCAACTCTCTTTGATGGTATGTTGATATAAACTATTCTGAACACTGCATTATATATTACAATTGTCTCAGAAAAGTTATATCACCAGATTCCCCAGCCAGAAGACATCAAAACCCAGCCTGTGACCAGTCATATTCCAGAGACTGGAAACATGATGAAGGGCCACTACATTAGTAGTGTTAGCAGACTCAATTTCTGATTTTGATGCTGCTGGAATTAGATTTCATCCAGGCCGCAGATTATTTACAGGCCTGGGGAAAAGTGTACCTTGGGATGGACCCTGTCCCTGCACTCCTCATTGAAATAGCTGAAGCTGGCTATCCAAATGATATTGAAAGTGACTGCCTGAGTTAATGTGTGTTTTGAAAGACTTTAGAGACTCCCAAGTCCAAAGCTGAAGCTATTTTTGAATCCTTGAGTTTGAGAGACAGCAGCCTGAAAACTAATGTCAATAGATTTGGACTATGGCATGGTGCATGCTTAGGGATCTTGATAGAAGCATACCTTAATTCAATATTTGTTAAGGTAAAAAATATTGAAGCTGGCCATGGACCAGGGTCTGTTCAGTTCAGGGCTAGTGAATGGCTCTGAGTAACCATGCTGAGATTACTGATAGATTGATATATGGCCCTGCCCCTAAGAATACAGATTGGTTCTCAGGGGACTCAAAAGGTATGCTGGGGTAGTTGGAAGGTATTTCCAGTATTCAGATGGCTAGGAAGACAAATTATGTTATGGGATTCTGGTGGTAGACCTGCAAGCTTTTAATTCCATGTTCATTGTTGATATGTGATGTGAAAGTTAGACCTTTAAGTAAAAATTGTGTCTTAAGCATTGACCGTGTTTTTTCATGAAGAGGAATTACTGTGGAACCTGACCTGAACTGGAAAAGTGAGCTAGATTTAAGCTTTCTCCTAACCATGAGTACTTTTATCCTTTACTAAAGTTACCTCTTGGTTTACTGTATACTTGCAGTAATTCATAAGTCTTGGAATGTTTATTTTAACATCTAATCTATTAATAAATCAGCACTGAGTGTGGTTTGTACTGTAAGGGCTTCCAATATGCCAATATATGCAGTTGGAAGAGAAATAAATATCAAATAAAAGGGGGCCCTTGTCAGGTACCATGAAGTGACACTGTGACTCTTTCTTCCCATTTGGAAGAATTTATTATTATCTCGACTGGATCCCTGGCAATATCTAGCAGGACCAATTGGCATTCATTTTGCTGTGCTACCACAACATATTTGCTGCCAGTAAATGAAACTTGAGAAGATACCCATCTTGCAGGCCACCTTAAGGCCCCTACTAATGTTCCAAGACAAATAAAGAGCAGCAGCTAGAAACTTTTGGCTGCCAAACTGAGAATGGAGCTGGACACGATGGTAACAGTGGCAGGAACAGAAGGAACTGTCTTGCAAGGATCACACAAATTGAGAGCCAGGTAGGATGGACATAGGTCTTAACAGCCAACTATTAGGAGTAACTCCTAGTAAAGTGTGGGAATCCTTAATGGGAACATTTATACCCAGGAGCCATCTAGGAGTCAGATAGTTTATCTTGGCTTTCCAGGATAAGGCCTAGAAGTGGGATTGCCATCCACACATCCTGATAGCACCTGATGGTAGCCAAAGTGCAGAAAGGGCCTGTGAACTTTGAATGGTAGATGCTATTGGAAAAGTTGAAAATGAGCTGTCAATAATGTTATGTATGCTATATTTACTTAAACAGTTATCTGTTAAATGCCTTATTAAGTTGAGGATATGGAGGGACCTTCATTTTCAGTTTTTATGTTTTTTTGTGGGGAATTTTACTGTTATAACAAAACAATATCTGTGGAAAAATGTCTTTTCTGATGATTTTTCTCTTGTGGGTAATATCAAAGTAATTACTTCATTGACTTTTTTTTTGTTAGAACATTGAAAACGAAGGTCTCTAAGGATATGCAGTGTGCTGAAGGGACTCAGGACAGCAAAAGGGGCACATTGTAAAGCTGGGCTGAAGCGCATTCACTCCTACCATTACCCTTGGGCAAGACATGTAAACGTTTCAGGCCATTATTTTTGGCAGGTAATTATTTATCCTTCTTCCTTTCAGGTCCTTAAAAGTTCAGGAACACCTGGGCATGGTGAAAGCCTATTTACATAAATGATTTTCAGTAGACTGAGAGATTAACCATTGAGGTGACGTAATCAAAGAGTGAGAATTGGCAGACATGGGGTAAGGTGTATATGCTAAGTGTTACCAGAAATTAAAATGGTTTTATAGCCACTGCCATGAAGCCATTCATGAGATGATGTGGGGTGAGAGGCTGGCCACAGTGACCACTCATGTTTACTTAATAAATAGCAGGCCCAGCCTGCAGCATTCCTGCTTGTTGTGAATTCTGCATGTAAAACAAAGTTTGTTGAACATTTTCTCCTTAAACCCTTTATGTTACATACCACCACTGAACCCATGGCCTCAGGGTTAGGAAGGAAACCCAAAAGTATAACAGTATTTTCTGAGAAGTAAAATGTAGAGGCAGGTATTAAAAAATATGCCGAGCACCTAAATTTAGGCCTCTAAATTAGAAGCCTAAGTTTTCAGCTGAAAATTCACAAAAATTTAGCATCCTAAAAGATAGGCCCCTAAATTTTGGCCTGCTATTTATTTGCTTAGATTTAGGCTCTTAAAATATGTGCCTATTTCTGAAAATCAGTGCTAAAATCCTAACTTTGTTTTCCTTCCCTAAATCCGTCCTGTAGCCACCCCTTTTTAGAACCCTAAATTTAGGTGCTTAATGAAACTAGAAGCCTAAATTTAGGGATTCAGCCCTATTAAACTTTCAAAAGGGCCAATTTAGGGGCCTAACTCCAAATGATAGGAGACTAAACTCTTTGAAAATTGTCCCCATAGTGTTTGTAACATCTTGTTCACTTTAATGCAAGTATACAGTAATTATAATAAATGGATTTATCATATAACTAAATTGAAACCTTTTTCACCGTAGTTTTCCGGCCTTAATTCTGGAAGATCCATTTAGGCCGATGCAATAAAGGCGCGTAGAAAGCAGCCACTGAACAGTTAGCGCCCGCTCTCTTAACGCGCGCATGGTGCCCCAAAGGGGGGGGGGGGGGCGCCATGCAATATTTAAATTAGGGGGTCGTGTTTTAAGGGGTCGTGTTAGGAAGGATGCACTAAGGTCGCTTGCGACCCTTAGCACATCCTTACTAAAGCAAACCCAAAAACAGTGGGGGTGGGGAAGAAGAGTTAAGCTCACTTCAGGGGCAGGACAGAGATACGAAATCTAACTTGTAGCTGTTAAACAGCAGGAGGAGTGAACCAGAAATGAAACAGGATCTCAGGGACTTCCAAAAGAAAAAATCACCCCACCCCAGGATGTGCATTTCAAGCAGCTGCTCTTCAAGAGACTGGAAGACAAGTCATTCACCAATCCCTGAGAACTTCAAAGGAAACGGCAGGAACAAGAGCCAGCCTAAAACACAGCTCCCTTCATATGTGATGCTAGAAGTGTAACTGTTCACGTGACTGCCGGACGCCGGCGTAGGTTTTTGTGACCGGCGTACGGCAGTCACAAGAATAGTTACACCTTTAGCATTACATATATGCAGGGAGCTGTGTTTTAGCCTGGCTCTTGTTGCTGCCATTTCCTTTGAAGTTCTCAGGGATTGGTGAGTGACTTTTCTTCCAGTCTCTTAGCAGCTGCTTGAAATGCACGTCCTGGGGTGGGGTGATTTTCCCTTTTGGTAGTCCCTGAGATCCTGTTTCATTCTGGTTCACTCCTCCTGCTGCTTAACAGCTACAAGTTAGATTGTGTCTCTGTCTCACCTCTGAAGTTTTAGTCAACCAACGCCAGGTTTATCAGCATCGGTTTCCCTTACTGCTGTAGCGCAGTCACGAAAACTGATGCCGATAAACCCGGCGTCGATTTTTGTGATGGGTCTGACTGTCAATTTTTTTTTCTTTTATTTCTTTTCTTTTTCTTCTTTTTTTGATGTGCACATTTATAAACGTCTGCTCCTGGCAGGTGTTAATAAATGACAGTTAAATGTGTGTCAGAGACGCACATTTTTCTTTTTGCATTGGGAGTGAATGCCTAATAGCCTCATTCACATGCATTTGTATGTGAAGAGCGCTATTGTATTCACTCCGCATTAGACGCGCGTTGAATAGGTGCTAATCCCCATATTGCATTAGGGGATCGATTAGCACCTATTTTACCCGCATCCAACAGCACGTTAACAGTGAGCTCGCTCAGCGCACCATATTGCATCGGCCCCCATTGTGGGGCAGATCTTAAAACCTGTGCACGGGCGTAGATTTGTTCGGGCAACCCAGCGCAAAGAAATCTACGCCTGATTTTATAACATGCGCGCACAGCCGCACGCATGTTACAAAATCCAGGGTCAGCGCGCGCAAGGGGGTGCACAATTGTTCCCTCCCCCCACCTTCCCCTCCCCCCACCGTTCCCTCCCCTCATCTTCCCCTTCCTTCCCCTCTCTTACCCTACCTAATCCACCCCACAGCCCTACCTAACCCCCCCTTACCTTTGTCGGAGAAGTTGCGCCTACCTCCTGGCAGGTGTAGCTGACGAGCGCTGGCCAACGGCCTGCCCACGATCCCGGGCACAGTGGCAAATGGCTGCTGTGCCTGGAGGCTCTGGCCATGCCCCGCCCCACCCCCGGACCGCCCACGCTCCACCTTTTTTGCAAGCCCCGGGACATACGCACATCCTGGGGCTTGCGTGAACCGCCAAGCCTATGCAAGATAGGCTCGGCGCGCACAGGGGCAGGTTTTCGGGGTTGCGCGTGTATGTTACGCGCGTAACCCTTTGAAAATCTGCCCTTGTGTGTATGTAATATTCCATTACTGAACTGAGAACTCAAGTGGTGGACTGGGGGATTGCATTGGAAAATGTTCTTTTATTATGTAACTGCTGTAGAATTTAAGGAGCCTTCAGCAGCTAAAGATCTTGCATTTAATATCTGTAAAAATCCATGTCACCATAAGTGAACGTAGTAGCCCTTATTGCTATAGCTAGCTTGTACATATTGAAGAGAAACCTTTGACGTCAACTTCAGCAATTTTCAGAAAAAAAAGGCTTGAACTGCAACTTAAGGCATTTTATATCCTGCAGAATGCAAAACATGGCCTGGAATTTAGGCTAGACGATCAAGGATTTGTACTGGCTGGATTGTGCTGTACTTCATGAGGATTTCAACTTTTCACTGACCTTTGATTTGTATCTCTTGATTCTATTGCTTTTTTGATACTGACTCCCACACTGTCCCTTTATGGTCTGAGGCACAGACTTGTCACTAACCCTGTTTTTTCCCAAGGGGATTACATTTCAAATAATTTATTTTCCCCAATCAAAGTATCACACACATTCCTCTCTGTGTCTCCCTATAACCCCAGACCATACTTTGGGCCAGTGTTTGCACCTTTGTTCTTTTTTGCAGTTCTTATATTCTCCATAGTTTATGCTTTGTTTTTATACTGTACACCCCCACTACCATTCTGCCTGCAAAACTCCCCTACCCCCTGCATTATAAGACATTTTCTCTCTGTATTTTCTTGCTGATCTGCTGTTGCTGTGTGCCTCCTTTATGCTTCCACTATCATGATGTGTGTCTTTTTTGTTATCCCCATATGCTGTTGTGTATCTTATTTATGCTCTCAAAATGCAGTATGATAATTCCTCCGGCTGTGCCAGTGCTGTTTTTTGTCTCCTCTGTGTGCCTATAGTATTGTTCTATGTTTTCCCTCTGCTTCTTCCAACCCTTCCCTGCCCTGCCCAGCCAATTCTTGTTTCAGCCTAATCTAGCAGTGCCAGTTGAACTCTGCTTATGACTTATATTCCCCTATTCTATCATGCTGAAAAAAATAGAAAGTATGTGATGCATAATGATATATTGAGAATTTTTCTCTTCTCTGACATTTCTGTATCATTTCTGAGCATAACAGTCATATTGCAATGGAGTAACAGTGACCAATACAGGAACTGCTAATACTATTTCTTGCTATACAGAACTTATATGTATTATTTCAGATCCTGGAATTTCTATTTTGGTAAAGAGGTCAGGTTGAAGGAAGTAGGAAAAAAATCTCATATTTAAAATTAATGGGAATACTCAGTGTGTTTAAATGAAACCAAAAGCAAGGGATCTGAGTTGTTTTGACAGGGATGATGAGAAATACTTCTGCAAGCAAAGTATATGACATGCTGCCTTGAAATGAGCTGCTTGCTAGGTTGGCCCAGTGGCTCAGGTGGCAAGTGTTGTATACTGTCATTATATAAGGACTGCCAGTTTAATCCCCAGGTGTTATGCTACCTGTGTTGGTTAGAGATGATGCAGAGGTTAATTGCTAAAATGTCTAGATGAGGTATGTTGGGGAGAAGAAGAAATAAAATAGGTGATAACTCCCCAAGTATTTGTAAATGAAACAGCCCTGGTTCTAATTCAGCTTCAAGAAACTGAAAGGTCAAAAAATCACTTTTGTCCTGAAATACGGCCATTTTTTTTCAGTAGGCTGCCTTACTGCTCTGTTAGACATTTTCAAAGATAAACTATTGTGATATAATTTTTCTTTAAAAAAGGTTATAGAATTTACATTTATCAAAATGAAAGGATGTATCACATTGGTGAAGGGGTGGCACTTTATGTTAAAGACAACATTGAGTAAGCAGGATAAAGGTTCTGCAGGAAAGAAAATGCAATGTTGAATCTCTATGGATAGAAATTCCAGGTGAAAAAGGGAACAAAATAGTAATGTGGGTGTATTATCATCCACCTGGCAAGAATGAACTAACAGACAATGAATTGCGTAAAGAAATTATAGAAGATAACAAAATCAGCAGCACAGTATAATGGGTGATTTCAAGTTCCCCAATATTGACTAGGTGAATGTTTCATCAGGACTTTCTAGAGAAGTAAAGTTCCTAGATGAAATAAGTAACTGCTTCATGGAGCAGTTGGTACAAGAACCAACAAGAGGGGAAACTACTAGGGGTGTGCATTCATTTGCAACGTATTGGTAATCTGCAACGTATAGGGCCATATTTGTTGTATTTGTGGGGAAGCAAAACGTATCGTGATTCCCCATGAATACAACAAATCTTCACCAAATTATTCGGCCATCTAAAGGAGTGAATTTAAACAAATCCCCCACCCTCCTGACCCCCCCCCCCAAGACTTACTAAAACTCCCTGGTAGTCCAGCGGGGGGGAGGGGGGTCCAGGAGCCATCTACTGCACTCATGCCATCAGCTGCCAGTATTCAAAATGGCGCCAATAGCCTTTGACCTTACTATGTCACAGGTGCTACCGGTGCCATTGGTCGGCCCCTGTGACATAGTGAGGGCAAAGGCTAGCGGCGCCATTTTGAATACTGGCAGCCGACGGCCCAAGTGCAGGAGGTCACTCCTGGACCCCTGCTGGACCACCAGGGAGTTTTGGCAAGTTTTTGGGGACCCTCCTGACCCCCACAAGACTTGCCAAAAGTCAGCCCCTGTCACATGGTAGAAGCACAAGATGGCGCCGGCCGTCCATTGCTCCTACCATGTGATAAGGGCCTACTAAATGCACTGGTAGCCCCTGTGACATAGTAAGGTTAAAGACTATCAGCGCCATTTTGAATACCGGCAGCCAACGGCGTGAGTGTAGGAGATGGCTCTCGGACCCCCCGCTGGACCACCAGGGAGTTTTGGTAAGTCTTGGGGGGGTCAGGAGGGTGGGGGGTTGTAGTTAATTAAATTTTAGGTGGGAAATGAATAAAAATGAATGCATGAACATATCGGGGGCTCCCCTTGCCGAATGCAACGTATATGCCCCCCCAACAAATACGAATACTGAATGCAATGTATGCGGTCCCTCTACACATCCCTAGAAACTACTTTAGACCTAGTCCTTCGTGGAACACAGCATTTGGTGCAAGAGGTAGCAGTGTTGGAGCCACTTGGCAATAGTGATCACTAATTTATCAAATTTTACTTAATAACTGGAGGGAGCACAAAAAAAAAATCTACTATGATAGCTTTAAACTTTCAAAAAGATAACTAAGATAAAATGAAGAAAATTGTTAGGAACAAACTGAAAGGAGCAACTGCATAGGTTAAGAGTTTAGTTCAGGCATGGATGTTGTTTAAAAATACCATCTTTGGAAGCCCAGAATAGATGTATTCCACACATTAGAAAAGATGTAAAGAAGGCTATACAACTACTGGCATGGTTGAAATGTGAGGTGAGAAAGGCTATAATACCTAAAAGAACATATTTATTTATTTTATTTATTTGTTAACTTTTTTACAGCGACATACATGGGAACATCATGCCAGTTTACAATATAACTGAAAAAGGCGGAAAGTACAAAAAAACAGGGAGGGGGGAAGGGGAGCAGTAGTGAAGAAAGGAGAACAAGTGGCAACAAAGAAAGAAAGCTATAGGGAAGCAGGTAAAAAGGAACAGTACCTAGGAGAAGAGGTACAAGCAGGGATGACCTTATTATAGGCACAGGATAAGACCATATTATATACACAAAATTTAAAACTTTACAGACTATACACTCTGAGAGGACTGGGACATCGCAAGCAAAAAATTATACTTAAACAGTTTGGACCGACATTGCAGAGGGGGGTAAAGCAGTGGGATAACAATATTAATAACAGTATTAAAAGCAATAAATTAAATAATAACAAGATATACACTCTGGGGACTAAAAAACATGAGGGAAAATTATACATTAAACAATATACAATCTTGCAGAAGAATACAATAGATAGAGCTCAAGCTAAGTTTGGTCCGAATCTGGGTAAGCCAGTTTAAAGAGCCAGGTCTTAATTCCTTTTCTGAATTTGCGCAGACATGGTTCTAATCAGAGTTCAGTAGGCAGTGTTTTCCAGATGGATGGGCCGGCGATAGAGAGGGCTCTTTCTCAAGTGGAGGCATGGTGTGCGATTTTAAGGGTAGGGATGTAGAGAGTTCCAGTGAGGGTAGTTCTGGTAGGACGATTGGATGAGTGGAAGCGTGGCACATCCTCGAGCCAAGGGTTATTGTGATTATACAGGGAGTTATGAAGAATGGTGAGGGTTTTGTATTTTATGCGGGAGGAAATGGGTAACCAATGAAGGTCCTTTAGGATGGGAGTGAAATGGTCAACTTTGCGGGTATTTGTTAGAATCCTAGCCATGGCATCCTGCAATATTTGAAGGGATTTAATAGTAGAATAGGGAAGACCCAATAATAAGGAGTTGCAATAATTCAATTTTGATAAAATAGTTGTCTGTAGTACTGTACGGAAGTCTTGAGTATGGAGTAGTGGCTTAAGTTTTTTAAGGATGTGGAGTTTGAAGAAACCTCCCTTTATAATAGTGTTGATGTGATATTTGAAATTTAGTTGTTGGTCTAGGAAGATGCCACGATCTCTCACTGTGTGAGGAAGGGTGTTTGAGTGGGGGGTGGAGTCACATGAAGAGAGGGGCATACGGTCATGGTGATTAGAGATTATGAGGAGTTCTGTTTTAGAGGCATTTAAGGCAAGGTGGAGGTTGGATAGTAGGGTTTTGATGGAGGCAAGGCATGATTCCCAGAACTGGAGTGATTTGGTGAGGGATTATTGAATAGGGATGAGGATTTGGACGTCATCTGCATATAAGAAAAACTTTAGACCAAGGTCAGAGAGAAGGTGGCAAAGTGGCAAAAGGTAAATATTAAAGAGTGTGGAGGAGAGGGGTGAGCCCTGAGGGACGCCTTGGGTGAGGGGAATGTGAGAGGATTCAGATTTAGCAATTCTTACAGTGTAATCTCTATTATTGAGATAGGAGGAGAACCAGTGGAGGGCTGTGCCTGAGATACCAATCTCAGTTAGGTGAGTAAGGAGGATTTTATGGCTGATGGTGTCGAAGGCCGATGAAATGTCAAGAAGGGCAAGGATATAAGATTGTCCGTGGTCCATGACCTTGAGGATGGTGTCTGTGAGTCAGAGTAGGAGGCTTTCGGTGTTGTGAGCTTTACAGAAGCCAAATTGGGAAGGGTGTAGAATATTATGGTCTTCCAGGAAATCGGAGAGCAGGGAATTAACTACCTTTTCCATGATTTTTGATATGAAGGGCAGGTTGGAAATGGGACGGTAGTTAGTGGGGTTGATAGGATCGAGGGTAGGTTTTTTCAGGAGGGGCTTGACAACTGCAAGTTTGAGGGGGTCTGGGACTTTTCCATGCGAAAGGGAGCAATTGATTATGTCGGCTATGAGTTTTGCAATGGTAGAGGGGATGGAGAGGAGTGCTTTAGTAGGAATGGTGTCGGAGGTGTGGGTGGCAGGTTTGATTTTTTTTAAGATGGATTCAATTTCCTTGGCTGATGTTAGGTCGAGGGACCCAAGGTTGACATCAGTATTTTTAGGGAGCGGATTGACAGAAGAAGAATTAGTGGGGAAGCGTTGGAGGATGTTTGCAATTTTGTTTTTGAAGTACATTGTGAGTTCTTTGCATTTGCTATTGGCATTTTCATCAGTGGCTGGGGGAGGGGTGGAGCTGGTGAGTTCTGCCACATATGAGAAAAGCACATTTGCATTGAATTGGTAGTCATGGTTTCTTGCAGAATAATAGTCTTGTTTAGCTTGGAGGGTGGATTGTCTGTATGCTTTCAGTGTGGATTTATAGGCGGCTGTGTGTTTAGGAAATGGGTGTTTGCGCCAGGATCTCTCTTTGCTTCTAAGGTCATTTTTTAGCTTTTTAATTCCGTGGTGTACCAGGGGTTTTTTACTGTTTGAGTGTGGGTTTTTTCTTTATTGACAATAGGGCAAATTTTGTTGGCTATTGTGGAGGTGAGATTGTTCCAGGATAGAAGAGCAGAGTCTGGGTTGGTCAGGTTGAGGTTGTTTATGGCTTTGTCGAAGACTGAGATAAGGTCTTCTGTGGCGCAGGGTTTGCGAAAGGAGATTGTGTTGCTATGGGTGGGGGAGACAGAGGAGGGGACATTTATAGAGAGGAGTACA
Organism: Rhinatrema bivittatum; assembly: GCF_901001135.1. NCBI lineage: Eukaryota > Metazoa > Chordata > Amphibia > Gymnophiona > Rhinatrematidae > Rhinatrema > Rhinatrema bivittatum. The sequence continues at coordinate 159,218,701 of NC_042619.1, forward strand.
TTGATGAGGGAGTGGTCTGACCAAGGCACCGGGATAGTGTCGGGTGTGTTAGGAAGTTGTATACTGGCGTTGACAAAGATAAGGTTGAGGGTATGACCTGCTTTATGAGTGGGGGCAGTGATAAGTTGTCTGAAACCCAGGGCCAGGAGGGTGTTAAGGAGGATCTCACAAGAGGAGGTAGAGGGGAGGACATCTACATGGAGGTTGAAATCTCCTAGTATTACAGCGGGGGTGTCTATATTGATATTGTCAGATATAAAGTCAATAAGGGGGAAGGGTCCTGTTCAAGTCAGCTGGGGGGAGGGGGCATAAATGAGGCAGACTTGTAACTCTTTGGATTTAAACAGGCCAATTTCTAGTTTGGGGGGGGGGATGTTTTGTAGTTTGAGATTGAGGTGTTTTTTTGCAGCAAAGAGGAGCCCTCACCTCTTTTTTTAGGTCTTGGGATGGAGAAATGGAAAAGGGATCCAAATGAAGAAAACAGGAACTGTCATAAGTACTGGCAGCAAAGCACTGATAAAAAAGGCAAAGAGATACTTTGAAGAGAAGCTCGCTGAGGAAGAAAAACTCATGATAAATAGGTTTTAAGATATATTTGAGGGAAAAAGCCTGGGAAAGAGTTACATGGTAGGAGCACAATATGGCGCCGGCCATCCATTGCTCCTACCATGTGACAGGGGCCGACAAATGGCACCAGTACCCCCTGTGACATAGTAAGGCCAAAGGCTATTGGCGCCATTTTGAATACTGGCAGCCAACATCCCGAGTGCAGGAGATCGCTCCAGCACTCCGGCTGGACCACCAGGGACTTTTGGCAAGTCTTGGGGAGTTCAGGAGGGTGGGGGGTTGTAGTAAATTAAATTTAAAGGGTTGGGATGGGGTTTTTTTTGGGGGGAAACAAATACATATGTAACTAATGAATGGATTGGGGTCCCTCGAGAATGGATGCAACAGATTTGGGTCCTGAAAAATACAAATACCGAATGGGACAAATCCATCCCTGCTGCAAATCCCTATTATGTCATGCTTGGGAAAATTTAAAAACCTGAGATTTACATATTTTAAGGTGTTTTCTAGGACTTCAAACTTTTTATCATATATAATTTCTGCTCTTGTGGACCTTTGCTGCCAACTTTCACAGTTCATTAACCTTTTCTCCATTTGTCCTGCTTTTTCCTGAGTTTTAATAAGAGATGTCTCAATTTTCTGGAAACGTTCATTTGAATCCTTCATTACCTTTACCAATTCAAGAATAGCCATCTTTCATTGCATGCCATAAAGAGTCCATCGTGATTTCAGTTGGTTTTTCAGGAAGAATGAAACTCATAGTTAAAGATCCAGCTTCCAATTCCCCCCTTGTATCCAGGCTCCTTTGACCTTTCTCTAAAGAATTAGATTGTAAAAAATCAAGAGGTATTAACTGAGGAGGTGGAGGAGGACTCGGGTTTCCAGGACTCAAAGATATCTCAGCCAGGGAGGTTGGAGCTCGCTCTGCTCCATCTACTCCAGCAGCTTGTTCACCTGGTGTTAACTCAGTTGCAGGAGCAAAGAAAGTCGAAATACGAGCTTGCATTTGTAATTGTTCAGGTATGGGAGAGATGTAGCCATCTCCCTAACCTTAGCCTTACGTTTAGTATGTGACATCTTCTTAAGGCTAGTTAACCTGACTCAGAGGACTTAATTCGCTACTATCTCTTTTGTTGATTTATATACTTTCCTAGATGGAGGTGACAATGGAGAGATTTATAAAGTTTAAAGTAAAAAATTTACTTACAGTTCCAAGTTGATTTTTTCCTTTACCAGGCAAATTTCTGGGCAAAGCCGAGTGCCCCTTAGGCGCGCGCAGCTTGGGCGAAGCGCCGGTGTCAACGAAGAGCCACAACTGGGTCACATTTTATACTTAGTAGAGGTTGCCCGGCAGTGACATTGAACCAGGAAATAGGCAAGTTCGGATGGCATCTCGGGCCGGGAAATCACTCCTCACTCTCACAGCATACCAACCATAGAGTCCAGAGGTAATCCCGCGGTTCTTTTCTCCCCACTCCGTGCTCTTTGTCTCTCCTGCACCTCTGTATTGCGGATTTCTGCTTTGAGTTGAAAGATAAGTATTTTGTTTTACAAAATTTCAAAAAAAGATTAAAAAAAAAAAAGACAAACAAATTAACTTTGGCCAATGATTAGTTATAAGGCAAAGTGGGCTCTGAATTCTTGCCGGAAGTGCCTATTATGATTGGCCACATTGATAGTACTTAATTAGTTGTATGAAGAGATATAGCCATGCCAGAAATGTAGCAAATCATCTGGATCAGATGGTATACATCCCAGAGTACAGAAAGAACTGAGAAATGAAATTGCAGACCTGCTTCTGGAAATTAGTAAACGATCAATGACATCATCTAAGGCACCTGAAGACTGGAAGTTTGCCAATGTAATGCCAATTTTTAAAAAGGGATCAATGGGTGATCCAGTAAATTATATATCAGTGAGTCTGACATCTGTGCCAGGCAAAATGGTGGAAACTATCATAAAGAAAGAACAAAATTGCTGAATATATAGATAAACTTAGTTTAATTGCACAAAACCAACATGGATTTAGCCAAGGGAAGCCTTGCCTGACAAATTTGCCACATTCATTTTGAAGACATAAATAAACATGGATAAAGGTAAGTCAGGTGACATAGTGTTTCTAGATTTCCAGAAAGCATTTGACGAAGTCTCTCATGAAAGAATTTTTAGGAAATTAGAAAGTCATGGAGAAATGATAAAGAGGTTAGGTCTCTTCAGCTTTGAGAAGAGATGGTAGAAGGGAGATAAGATAGAGGTCTAAAATTAATGAGTAGAATGGAACAAGTAAACATAAATAAATTATTTACTCTTTTGAAAAGTACACAGACCAGGGAACACACAATGAAGTTACTGGGTAATACATTTAAAACTAATAAGAGAAAATGCATTATTAAGCTCTGGAACTCATTGCCAGAGGATGTAGTCAAAGCTATTAGTATAGCTGCATTTAAAAAAGATTTGGAGAAGTTCCTGGAAGACATGTCTATTAAAATTATTAAGGTAGAGTTGCAGAAATCCACTGCTTATTCTTGGGATAAGCAGTTTGGAATATATCTTCCCCTTGGGATCCTGTAGGGTACTTGTGACCTGGCTTGGCAACTGTCAGAAACACGATATTGAGCTTGATGGACCCAATATGGCAAGCCTTATGTTCTTATCTTCCCCTACAAACTCATTTTTTGGACATGTTTTTGGCATATTATAAAATGCCGAGTCGGCGCGCACAAGGGGCGAGGGCAACTTTAGCAAATACGCACGGTGACACATTGGGGCCTTCCCCAGTTCCCTCCCTGTCCACTCCAATTAAGGAGCGGACTGGGAGGGAACTTCCCAACCCCCTAGCCTAACCTTCCTTTCCCTTCCCCTATCCTGCCCTCACCTATCCCTATCATAAATGCCTCCAAATTCCTTATCTTACCTTTTGCTCCTGCTTCTGAGCAGGATCAAGTTGTGCATGCCAGCACCCTGCCAGCGCGTGATCCCCCGGCACAGAGGCAAATGGACGCTGTGCAGGGAGCCTCTAGTCCCACCCTGGACTAACCAGCCCCACACCGCAGACCACCCCTTTGGCTAGCCCCAGAACTTACACGCATCCCGGGGGTTTATGCACGTGGCCGGGCCCTTTGAAAATTGACCCAGCATGCATAAGTCCCCGGCCACGTGCATAAACCCCTGGGCTTTACACACATAAGCTTTGAAAATATGGCCGTTAACATCAAGTTGCCATTTTTTGTACCAAAAAAATCACATCATTACACCACACTCCTACATAGTGCAGATATAGGTTATGTTCTGCCTTAGAATTTCCTCTATCCTCCAAACTCCTTTAGGTTTCTGAAAATAACCATAGGTTAACCATATCAATCTCTGGCAACAAGCAGCAGCGCCAGTAAGTCTGGCGCTGCGAATATAACATCGGGGGAATCTGCGAGACAGGTCGTGCACAGATTGCTGGGGGGAAGGGGAGGAGAGGGCGCGACATCAGATAGGTGGGAAGCAGAGTCCAATGAGCACTGGACATGACTGCTGTCCTGCATTCAAATGTAGCCGGCAGAGGGCATTTCACTCCATTTGCCTGTGAAGCGGCCAGAAGTAGCAGGGGTCCTACTTGTCGTCCCACCCACCCACCCTATGTTGCAGTTCGTGTTGTGGAATGTTGTTATGAAGTTTGTTTACATTGTCGCAGTGGAGGCGGGAAACCCGAGCCCAAATGGTCTGTGTAATGGGGAAGTGGTAGGGTTGGGAGGGGAGCTTTGTGTAGTTGGGGGGGCTGCTACATGGGAGGACCACAGAACTACAGGGCCAAAGTTCTCGGTTTGAGCTTACTCTCGCTGGTTTGAGGCGGAGTAGGCAGGGCCAGGGGAGGGAAGATGGCACTTCACCACTGGGGCAAGGTGGTGAAGAAGGGGAAGGCAAAATTCTGATGGTGTGGTTGGGGGGGTGTTTGTTTAAAGTTACATTTGTAAGGGCTCGGGTTAATGTTGTTTGCATAAAACTGCGGCCAAGTTAAATACTAGAGATGTGAATCGTGTGCCAGATCGTCTTAATGATCAGATTCGGCTGGGGGGGGGGGGGGGGGAAGAATCTGATCGTTAAGATATGTGAATTGGAATCGTTTCTGATTCCAATTCACATCGCTAATTTTTTTTTTAAGTGAGGCCCATGCCGCTAAAAAAAAACAAACCACCCGACCCTTTAAATCGACCCCCCACCCTCCCGACCCTTTTTTTTTAAGTGAGGCCCTCGCCGCTAAAAAAATGAAAACCACCCGACCCTTTAAATCGATCCCCCCAAAACCTTTTAAAATTACCTGGTGGTCCAGAGGGGGCCTCGGGGAGAGATCCAGGGGGGCCTCGGGGAGAGGAGAGATCCAGGGGGGCCTCGGGAAAAGATTTCCCATTCCCAGGCATCAGCTGTTCTAAAATAAAATGGCGCAGATGCACCTTTGCCCTTACCATGTGACAGGGTATCTTTAAAGATGGCGCCGGCCACCTTTACTCATCAGCCCCTATTATACTAGGGCTGATGAGTAAAGGTGGCCGGCGCCATCTTTAAATATGGCGCCGGCCAGCCAGTGTTCCTCCCATGTGACAGGGCCCGGCCAATGGCACGGATACCCTGTCACACGGTAAGGGCAAAGGTGCATCGGCGCCATTTTATTTTTAGAACAGCTGATACCTGGGAACGGGAAATCTTTTCCCGAGGCCCCCCTGGATCTCTCCCCGAGGCCCCCCCGAGGCCCCCCCTGGACCACCAGGTAATTTTAAAAGGTTTTGGTTTTAGCGGCACGGGCCTGACTTAAAAAAAAAGGGTCGGGAGGGTGGGGGGTCGATTTAAAGGGTCGGGTGTTTTTTTTTTTTTTATCGGGCCATCGGCGCCATTTTAATTAGTGGCAGCCAAAATGGCGCCGATGGCCCGAGAGCGGGAGATCGTGCCAGACCCCCCCCCCACTGGACCACCAGGTAACTTAACATTTTGGGGGGGTTCGGTTGGGTGGGGGAGGGTAAGGAATTGGTTTTAAAGGGTCGGGGTGGGTTTAGGGGTTGTTTTGGTGTGCCGGTTTTCCCGCCCTCCCCCAAATAATTCCCGTGCCCTATTTAACTATACAATACAAATGCCCCTGACGATAAATCGGGGGCATTTGTATTGTATCGTGCACTCTAATGATTTTGGACAATTTTAAAATTATCTGACGATAATTTTAATCGTTCAAAAACGATTCACATCCCTATTAAATACCACTACTGTGTTTGTTGTTCTTTGGGGGAGTGGAACCACAGGTGCATGCAGTATTCCATCCCTATGTTATAGGCCCACAGTTTGAATCAATGCCCCTTAAGTCACAATACACTTAACAACACTATGTGGACAAAAGCTGGGTGGGCATGTTTCCACAGAAATGATTGTCCGGGTGACAGTCATCCTTGGTTTTCCATTTCATCAACACCTCTTTACTTGAGGACACCTTCTCCATGAATACTCAGAGTTAGAAATCCAGGTATCTGAAAAAGAGAGTAAACATATCCTTTTTTTTTTTTTTCAATCCATCTTCACTCTAGAGACTGCATACCCGGCTCTGTAAATACAATTTCTTGTTAAGCAGGAATTACTTCCTTTCTACCAAAAGCAGAGGATCTGAAACATATTAATCATATTAAACAATCATTTGCAAGAAAAATGCATTTGAAGGACAAAATTGAATGAAAAACAATGTTTATGACTTTTTAAAATTTGTATAACAATATTTTTCTTTTATGAATTTTTCAGACATTTTTTCAGAGTTTTGTTCATTTTTCCCAAATTCTTTCAATTTTTCTTTCAAAATCAAACTGAAATCTCTTTGCAGTCCAAAGTTCCTTATACCTTAAAGTTTAAAGTGCTTAAAACTCAGAAGTCTTCTGGCCTTTTATACTCTTCCAGGGAAAGTCATCATCTCTTAGAAAATTCCAAAATTCCTAATAGAAACATCCAGGAATTTCTTTAACCAGGAATAGTTCCATTGAAAGAACAGCAGGAACATCCAATACATTATATCCCAACTGGAACTCAGGTTTATTATTTGGAGAATCTGGTACTCTCCCCGGGGTCATCTCAACTGACCACACCTCTGGAACAACTGCACAAGGCACCAATGGGGCACTTGCAAGTATACAGCACAAATGGACAACAACAGACATTTAAAAATGTCCTTGGTGGCAGTTCATCCAATGGAACAAGATACTATTCTTTTTCAGTGGCTCCCTCTGCAGTGAAAGGATATAATCTTTGAGGCTGGGAGGTTTGGTGAAAAGACATCCAGTATTTCATCCACTGAATCCTGGAAGTGACCTCATATCCTATTTCTCATCTTTGAAGAGCTTACAGATCCAGAATAAGACACATCTTGCAATAATCCGCCATCTCAGGAACCCGGAGATCAGGGACCATTGCAGCTCCACAACTTCTAAAAGCAGTATCAAACTCCTGGGGGAAGGCTAGCTCATGACAGTGCACACAGTTCTACCTTATCACTGGGCTTCTGTCTTCCAAACGTGCTTGAACATATTCCTGAACTGTCAGAGCCTCAGCCAAACTCATCACTTCTCCACTGGTACCTCAAAATCAAAAAGGTCATGTCAGTTTCCATGGCTGAAGTGGGATCAGTACATATTCGGTCCTGGTAGTCAACTCAAGTAACTCTTCTTGAAACTGGACAATTGCACTTTGTAGTCTCCCTTCCTCAATGTCTTCAGGAGTCTATCTGGAGTTGTGATCTGTAGCTGCCAAAGGGTAATTTCCAGCTCAGCTTCTCCTTGGGAGGAGAGCACAGCTACTGGGGCCAAATCTGGGATGTATCAGCTAAATCTTCAACTGACCTCACTGAGAAGTAGGGATGTGAATCGTGTCCTCGATCGTCTTAACGATCGATTTCGGCTGGGAGGGGGAGGGAATCGTAGTGTTGCCGTTTGGGGGGGTAAAATATCGTGAAAAATCGTTAAAAATTGTTAAAAATCGAAAAATCAAAAAACCGGCACATTAAAACCCCCTAAAACCCACCCCCGACCCTTTAAATTAAATCCCCCACCCTCCCGAACCCCCCCCCAAATAACTTAAATAACCTGCGGGTCCAGCGGCGGTCCGGAACGGCAGCGGTCCGGAACGGGCTCCTGCTCTGAATCTTGTCGTCTTCAGCCGGCGCCATTTTCCAAAATGGCGCCGAAAAATGGCGGCGGCCATAGACGAAAAAGATTGGACGGCAGGAGGTCCTTCCGGACCCCCGCTGGACTTTTGGCAAGTCTCGTGGGGGTCAGGAGGCCCCCCACAAGCTGGCCAAAAGTTCCTGGAGGTCCAGCGGGGGTCAGGGAGCGATTTCCCGCCGCGAATCGTTTTCGTACGGAAAATGGCGCCGGCAGGAGATCGACTGCAGGAGGTCGTTCAGCGAGGCGCCGGAACCCTCGCTGAACGACCTCCTGCAGTCGATCTCCTGCCGGCGCCATTTTCCATACGGAAAATGGCGCCGGCCATACGCGTATGGCCGGCGCCATTTTCCGTACGAAAACGATTCGCGGCGGGAAATCGCTCCCTGACCCCCGCTGGACCTCCAGGAACTTTTGGCCAGCTTGTGGGGGGCCTCCTGACCCCCACGAGACTTGCCAAAAGTCCAGCGGGGGTCCGGAAGGACCTCCTGCCGTCCAATCTTTTTCGTCTATGGCCGCCGCCATTTTTCGGCGCCATTTTGGAAAATGGCGCCGGCTGAAGACGACAAGATTCAGAGCAGGAGCCCGTTCCGGACCGCTGCCGTTCCGGACCGCTGCTGGACCCGCAGGTTATTTAAGTTATTTGGGGGGGGGTTCGGGAGGGTGGGGGATTTAATTTAAAGGGTCGGGGGTGGGTTTTAGGGGGTTTTAGTGTGCCGGCTCACGATTCTAACGATTTATAACGATAAATCGTTAGAATCTGTATTGTATTGTGTTCCATAACGGTTTAAGACGATATTAAAATTATCGGACGATAATTTTAATCGTCCTAAAACGATTCACATCCCTACTGAGAAGAAACTGGGTTGAACTTTGAAAAACATAGTAGCTGCCAAATCTGCCCAGTCAACTTGCTCTGATTAATGTTGTGCATGATCTATGAAAAATGCATACATTCTATAGCAAATTTCATTCAGTGATATAAATATAGTTTGACTGTCCATAGAAACATATAGTATGCTATAGGAGTGAGAGGCCTCTTCACAGCTCCAACAGCAAGAAAGAAATAAACATGAAAAATAGAGGATCCTGGTTTATAACAAATAACAAGGCCAGCAAAAACATACACCAAACAAATCAAAAAAGAATGATACTGAAGCTGGCTTCTTATTTCCAATATAGTAGCATCTTATTAGCAGCCTGGCATTTTATTCACAGCTCAGCTTTTTATTCACAGTACAGCAATATATCCTGAAGTTGCTCAGGCTGCTGGATATTTATAAGTGAATTCCATTTTCACTTCAGCTAAAAAGGGCACGGTTCTTATTGTGAAGACTCCTCTGTACAGTAATGTGAGTATTAAAATAAATGGGTCTCCATTCTTTATACCTCTAATATTTGGCTAGATAATACATTTGGGAGCACAAAGTTGAAGTGTAAATACAAAACTACATTGTTGAGCAGGATGTCAACAGAATAAAACCCCAACCTTCATCATTATTAAGTTGGAATGACTGTACAGTAGGGATGTGCAGAGCAAAATTTTATGTTCATATTTTTTATGTCCGAAAGGGGGTCCCACTTGCGGCCAATATGGACATAAAAAAAATCCAATGAGTTGGGTATATGTACATATGTGCAAAAAAAAATTTAAACCCCCTCACCCTCCTTAATCCCCCCCCCAGACTTACCACAACTCCCTGGTGATCGAGCGAGGAGTGAGGACGTCATTTCTGCAATCCTTGGCGAGAAGCATGTGACGTCGGTGGCACGTCGAGTGACGCGGCGTCACGTGATTCCCGGCGAGTTCGCGCCGGACGGCTCGTTTGGCCCAAAAAGAACTTTTGGCCAGCTTGGGGGGGCCTCCTGACCCCCTCAAGCTGGCCAAAAGTTCTTTTTGGGCCGAACGAGCCGTCCGGCGCGAACTTGCCGGGAATCACGTGGCGCCGCGTCACTCAGACGCGGCGTCACGTGATTCCCGGCAAGTTCGCGCCGGACGGCTCGTTCGGCCCAAAAAGAACTTTTGGCCAGCTTGGGGGGGCCTCCTGACCCCCCCAAGCTGGCCAAAAGTTCTTTTTGGGCCGAACGAGCCGGGAATCACGTGACGCCGACGTCACTCGACGTGCCGCCGACGTCACATGCTTCTCGCCAAGGATTGCAGAAATGGCGTCCTCACTCCTCGCTCGATCACCAGGGAGTTGTGGTAAGTCTGGGGGGGGGGGATTAAGGAGGGTGAGGGGGTTTAAATTTTTATTTTGGCTCAACAATCGCGATTTCCCACATATCGAACATATCTATGTTCGATATGTGGGAAATCCGATCGTTTATGTCGAATTAATTTTTTAAGTAAAAAAAAAATATGAGTTGCGTTTTACTAATGCGGTCAATCCGAATGCACACCCCTACTGTACAGTACGATGGTTCCCAGCAGTTGGTATTGCATTCATTTCTTACAGACACAGTAGTTAAAATGTCATCCACTAACTCTTCCCTATCACAAAGGCAGCTGGTATGGAGGATTATGGGAATCTACCATAGTTTGTCACCCCCACATTCACTTCTGCTCTTTAGCTGAAGTTTGTTTCAGGTTTCCAAAAATGACTGCGGAATCTATGGCATAAAATAAGCATACTGTACTAAAATGTCACTATACAAGCAGTGAAATAAATATACTGTAAAACAAATTGTGTTGTGTACACAAACAATGGGCTTCATCCTGCAGAAATCTGGAGCTGTGTGTCTAGGGAATAAAGCAAATATATTCCCCTGGTGGCATTTTGCTGCATGCAGCAAGAAATATTTGTGGGTTGTATCTATGGCTAATAATCTCATGTAATTCCAAATGTAATTGCAATGCATAAAGTAAATAGCCTCTGTACTGCTTTCATTAATGCGCCTCTTCCCTATCGTCCCCTCTTTCCTTACAGACACACATGCACCAATGTACAGTACACACACATACACTTTCTACCTGACCATGCAAAAAATAGTCATAAGGAAGGAGGATTTTGTGGGTAAAGTAGTGCTGTACCACAGAAATGTTTGGCCAAAATGTGCATAAAATTACATGCACAAACACTGTGGGCCGGATTTTAAAAGGTTTTCGCGCATAAGGTACGCAAGTAACCCTTTTAAACCCCCCCCCCCCCCTGCGTGCGCCGAGCCTATTTTGCATAGGCTCGGCGGTGAGCGCAAGCCCCGGGACGCGCGCAAGTCCAAGGGCTTGCAAAAAGGGGCAGTCGGGGGCGTGGCCAGGGGGCACGGTTTTCGATCGGGGGCGTCTTCGGGGATGTGTGGGCGGTCCGGGGTTGTGGCCGAGTGTCCCGACACAGCAGCCTGTGTCGGGGTCTGCTGTGCTGGCACGCGTAAGTTCCTACTGCCCGGAGGCAGCCATCTTTAAAGATGGCGCCGGCCAGCCAGTGCTCCTACCATGTGACAGGGGCCAGCCAATGGCACGGATACCCTGTCTCATGGTAAGGGCAAAGGGCCATCGGCGCCAACTTTATGAGTGGCAGCCTACGGCCCGAGAACGGGAGATCGCTCCCGGGACCACCACTGGACCACCAGGTAATTTTAAAATGTTTTGGGGGGATCGGGAGGGTGGGGGAAGCTAAGGGGTCATTTTTAAAGTGTCGGGTGTTTAATTGTTTTTTATCGGGCCATCGGCGCCATTTTTGAGTGGCAGCCAAAATGGCGCCGATGGCCCGAGAGCGGGAGATCGGTCCCTGTGCCCCCACTGGACCACCAGGTACTCGTAAAAAGTTTTTGGGGGGTTCGGGAGGGTGGGGGAAAGTAAGGGATTAGTTTTATAGGGTCGGGGTGGGTTTAGGGGTTGTTTTAGTGTGCTGGTTTTCCTGCCCTCCCCCCAAATAACTCCCATTAGTGGACACTAACGGGAGTAACAATTTTTCACGATAAATCGGGAAAATTTCTATTCTATCATGCACTCTAACAATTTTTGACGATTTAAAAAATATCGGACAATTTTTTTAAATCGTCAAAAAACGATTCACATCCCTAGTAGTAACTTTTCTGATAAAGGTAGGGGGAAGGGTTAGATAGGGCTGGGAGGGTGGGTTAGGGAGGGGAAGGTGTGTGGGGGGTGGTGGAAATAAAGTTCCCTCCAAGGCCGCTCTGATTTCGGAGCGGCCTCGGAGGGAAAGGGCAGCGCGCGCAGGGCTTGGCGCGTGCAAGTTGCACAAATGTGCACCCCCTTGCGCGCGCCGACCCCAGATTTTATAAGATACGCGCGGCTATGCGCGTATCTTATAAAATCCAGCATACTTTTGTTCGTACCTAATGCGTGAACAAAAGTACATGTGTGCGCTCTCTTTTAAAATGTACCCCTGTATATGCATACATATGCCTGCATTCCAGGGACTAGAGTCTGGGTGGGGTTGAGATTTTCACACATACTTTTTGAAATGAAAAATGTATGCATGTAAATTCTTTTGCAAGGCTACACTCAATAAGTAGCAGCTGGGTATACAGTAATTTTGCCCTTTATGCACACTAAAATATTTTAATGTGCACTAAAATACTGTAGTGCATACTAAATATTTTCTTTTAATAAAACAAAAACAAAAAAAAGAAAGAAGAAAATCCAAAATATAATCAAGCATGTTCCCATGTGCCTGCTATCCTGTGATATGCTGTAAGGAATGTTATAGCACATTATTAGTGATAGTCCCCCATTGCTAATAATAGGAATTGCAATATAACACATATCAATGCTTATTACAGATGTGCCACTGGATATACCCAGCTATCTGAAAGTCAGCCAGATAAGCATATCTGCCTAACTTTAGGACTTTTCTGAGGTATACCTAAAGTTATCCATGTAACTTAGTAGGATAACACAGAATAACAGCATTATCTAGCTAACTTTGCTCTGCCCCTGAATGCCCCCAGACTCACCCCCACACTTATCGAGGGGAGGGTGAAATTAACCTCTTACAGGCCAATGCAAAAAACAGCACGGAAAGCAGGCGCTGAAAAGTCATCACCCACTTTCTTAATGCGCGCATGGGGCCCGCAAGGGGGAGGAACCATGCTCTAGGCAAATTAGGGGGTCGAGCTAGCAAGGATATGCTAGGGTTGCTTACGTGACCTTAGCGCCTCCTTGCTAACACGACCCTGCCACGGCTGCCAGTTATGAAAACCAATGCCAATAATCTCGGCATTCATTTTCATTACTGGCAGACGGCCGGTTATGAAAACCGATGCCGAGTTTACCGGCGGCGGACTTCATAACGTGGCGGTCTGCCGAGGTAATTTCTTTTCTTAAGTAAAAAAAAAAAAAGATGTACAGAAAAACAGTTTTTTTTCTGCTTTCCTGTATCTGAGAGCTAAATGTGTGTCTGAGACGCACACTTTTTTTTAATGCTGAGTGAATGAATAATAACCTCATTCACATGCATTTGCATATGAAGAGTGCTATCGCATTCACTCCGCGTTGGACGTCTGTTAAATAGGCACTAATCCCCCTATTGCATTAGCTGGTGGATTAGTACCTATTTAACCTGCGTTCGAGTGCGGGTTATTCAGTGCGCTCGGCTAAGCGCACTGTATTGCATCGGCCCCTTAGTCAGGTTTGACAGGAACTGTTAAACCACTGTAATTTTTAAAACCCACAGTTTGTCCAGTTATAGCCGAGCGCACTGAATAACCCGCACTCGAACGCAGGTTATTCCAGTTAAGTTATTCCAGTTAAGTCTGGAACTTAGCTGGACAAACCATTTAAATGGAGACTTCTGGATATATAAGAAACTGAATGCAAAATATATTTTTGTATTTATTTGTAATCAGCTGCTATAGTTTCTACTGACAGAAGTAGTCTAAATAAAGTTTATGCTAATGGCAAAGAGGTAGGGCTTATTCTGGTTTTTCTAGCTCCTGGGAAATAGTGTATCCCTCTACCATCAATAATATTGTATTTTGACTTTGAATGGAAAAGGACATATACACAAATTCACTCATAGACCTACTGATATGCTCAATTTTCCACACACTGCACTAAATATAAATAAATGTTCAACTTTATCTCTCCAGATGTTCAAAGCCTCCTCTACATTTTGGAGTCACAATGGGACTGGCACTTTCATAACTTCTGTGTACAAAATTATAATGTAATCCTCATGGGTAAGTTTGATCTTTCTTTAACCATAGTTCTTATCCTTTTGTTTTTTATTGTATATTCTTATTGAAAGTCACAGGAACAGGTTAGCAAATAGATTCCAATTCAAGTAATGTAAAAGATAAAATCAGCAATTTTATACTCTTTGTGATGCCATTTGCTTCTCTTTATATCTATGTAATTTAAAAATATATATATTGATCAAAATAAAGTTATCAAGGTCTAAATTCAGAAGCAATTAATCAGATAATTTACTACTTATCCAACTAAATGAATATTTGGGTATTTATCTGGATAACCTTTAGTCAGATATCTTATTATTCAGCAAAATTTAGCCAGAAAAATTAGGGGCATTATGTGGGCATTTTGGGGAGGAATTATATTAGCCGATACATTATCCAGCTAACTCCGATATTCAAAATTAGCTAGATAACGTATCTGGTTAAGTCTGATCATGGCAAAGAATTTTCCTAAAGTGAGCCAGATAAAGTTATCCAGATAAGTTTAAGCTAGCTGGTATGTTCATTGGTATGGCTGCATTATTGAATATACTTCTAAAGTTAGCCAGATAATTTTATCTGGCTAACTTTCAATTTGAACAGTGCTGTTACGTACCCCATCATGTTTATTACTATTTATCACAACAATCTGAAGTAATATTTGAAATGTAGTAATCAATAAGTGGACTATTTATGAGGAATTTGTCTCCTTGTGAACTTTTATAGAAACGGGCCAATCTATGTTGTATAGAAAAGCTCAAAATATCAGGAAAAAAGTATTATTTAGTTATTGAAAATAACTCAATAAAATATAGTGACTAGTGAACTCTCTTGGTAATTACAAATGTGGCTACTTTAATATATCTATTTATGAAAATGTGGTAATTGTAAAATATGAATTTTTCATTCTTATTATACTAACATCACATTATAGTACAGGATATGCAAAAATTGGACTATTACTGTATATTAAGCATCATTCACCGGGAAGATACCAATTCTGTAGCTTTAGGATTCATGAATTGGACATATAAATAAAAAGGCATGAACAATAAGACAAAACATAACAAGAAAATAAAGTAAAGTTTATTTTTATAAACTTATTTTTTATTTTAGGTATAATTTTATTGAATTCTTTCTCTGGTGAATTATATCTAGAGAAGAACCTTGAAGACAAGCAGCTTTTAAACTAGATCATGGAGAAAATCTATACATTTCCCATGAGTACATGGTTTAGAAAAGCGTTATCTGCAAAGGATAAAATATATAAAGGTGTGTACTGAGTTAATGTTCAGTGTGATTACAAGTAGGTAAGCATAGTTCAAAACTTTTGAGGGGTGGGTATCACTCACCATAAATAAGAAAAACAGCTTGCTTTTAATCAGAGATCCTGATTGAAACCCAAATTGTAATTCACTGAAAACAGATCCCCAGCAAATACTGGTTGAACAATTGCTCAAAAGTCCATTGGAAAAATATGTACCCCAATTGCTCAAAGGTGTATTTGAAAATTCAATCTCCTGATACAGGACAGTGTTTTGCAAGGCTGCATTGGGAGAGATAAGTCCAAACTGAGGAAGTATCAGGTTTATCTGGGAATACAATACAAATTACATCAAATTGCAAACCAACAAAATAGTCACAAGCAAGATGTAAAAAGGGTGTCCTAATACACCCAATTCAAGAACAGGGGTAGGAATTAACAGTGTAAAACTGTGGTATGAAGTGGATTCTACAAACAGGTTTATATACCGAGTCCCAATTATCTGAGGAGTATGGAACAAAATTTGGATACATAAGTCAAAAATATATAATTGCATGATAAGAGACAACATAACATTGTTATAAATCAGAGAAAAGGAACCAGTAATGTGCAACATTGGAAATTACAATGAAGTGTAACATTGGAGCGGTAAGGAGGTATTTAAAGAAAAATATTTGAAAAAATAATTATTTAACAAGAAAAACTAAAGAGACTGAAGACTAATGAACAGGGATGTATCCTATGTCTAAAAGTGGTTCAATCAGTCAAAGATAGGGTAACATAGGTGGAAAACCAACCTTTGAGAGTTGCCAAAACAGGTCATCAGTCAGAGTGATGGAATCGAGCAAGATGATAATGTTAAATCCAAGATCAAAGAATGAAGCTAGAAACTTAAAAAAGAAGAAGACGTGCTCAAATTAGGAACAATGAGCAGAACAATATCAGGAATGTAATAGGTAACGAAACCCGTGGGCAGTGAAAGGAATGATAAAGATGTAATAACAAAGACAGCGAAGCTGGGGAGTTGGAACTGGCAGTGCAGAATAGGGACAAAAAAGAAGGGTTTAAAAACAGCCATAAGTGAAGTAAAAAAGAGAGTTCCAAAACCACCGCTATTACTAGCAAAGGTAACATGGAATAGACTTAGTTTTTGGGTACTTGCCAGGTTCTTATGGCCTGGATTGGCCACTGTTGGAAACAGGATGCTGGGCTTGATGGACCCTTGGTCTGACCCAGTATGGCATGTTCTTATGTTCTTCTTAAGGCAATTGAAAAATTGTAAACAAGTATGTGAACACATACACAGAAAAGGCAATAGCTTACAGTATGTAAATGGTGGTTTAAAGGGCTTACTGAATGTTAGCTTATAAAAAAATGTCTTGAAAATAGAAGAAACAAAAATAAACATACAAGAGAACAGCATAACAGCAGTAAATTAAGACAAAAATGTTTAAATAAGAAAAAGGTTCTTATATACCCATTGAAGGCAGCTGGAAATGGCTAAAAGCAAATGTAAATCATGGCTATAACAAGTGTCTGAAAGTGGGTTAACAGGTAAGAAATAGAGGAAACATTACAATTTAAATGCAGCTTTCAAAAGCATGCCAAAAATGAGCTGTCAATCAAAATGATGTCGGAAGGCATGCCGTCAGCTTTAGATAAGATGTTAGAGCTACAAAGTATCCGTGGGAAGGAGAAAACTAGCATTTAGAGGTGACCAGAGCACCAATAGAAATGGTGTATACAGGCTAACAGCAGTGGTTTTGAAGAGGAGGTTAAATTAAAAAATGAACTAAATATTAAATCATAAGAAACAGTAAGGAGTATGAATAAAATGAAAGGAAAATAAATACTACCTAAGAAATGTGATGGATGAGAATAGAAGTGTGAATGCAAATAGGAAAGATTAAAAAAGCAATAAGAATAAACACAAAGGAAGTTATAAATTAGTTAAATGTCTAAAGGAGAGAGCCCCACACAATCTCTTTGTTGAGACCAGAGGTTGACAAAGAGTGCAGTTCAAAGATCCACCCTTGTTCGTGCCTAATGAATAGTTCAGTGATGTCCCTACCCTGAGGAGGCAGATGGAAGACTTTCAGAGCAAAGAAATGTAGATCACATACAGAATGGTTCATTACTTGGCAAAGTTCCAGTAATGGGTCTTCAAGTCTGTTATTCCGGATATAAGAACAATATTCCAAAATATGAGTTTTAAGCCTACAGAACTTTTGCCAATGTATAAGAGATCACAAGAGCAGAGAATAACATAAACCACACCAGTTATTTATTTATTTATCTAGTTATGTATTTATTTACTTAAAATCTTTTCTATACCGTCATTAAGTAGAATACCATCACAACGGTTTACAGTGAGGCACATATATACATCTTTGAAAAGCTGTATAAAATTAATTCAATCTATAGGAAGAAGATATGTGCTTCAGTACATATTAATTACCATTGTGGGTATGAGTAAAAGTGGACAAATTACATGATAAAGTGCAGGCTGAACTACTGCCACATGGGGAGTGCCCTTTAGGAAGTTCTAAATTGGTCTTGGGTGGTGCTAAAAAAGAGAAAACTAGAAGATCCCAGAGGTTCATCTCACATCTGAAAGAGAATATAGGGTGGTCTATAAAGATGGAAAGTGGGGATAAAACTAACCGGTATTCATGGGTAATGAACATACTTCCCCAATACGACTCATGTAGGGTAGTATACAGGTTATGTTGCACTTGGAGGTGGACTCTTGTCCTGTAGCAGTGGAGAATGGCTCCCTGGTAGGGATCAGGAAGCACCTGCCCTCAGGGGGTGGAGCACTGGAGGAGACAGAGGCTAGGATGAGCTTCACCACTGGAAGCCCGTGGTCCCCCTAGGTGGAGCCCATAGGGACCAGGGCCATTTGAACTTAAGTGGGTCTCAAAGGGTCTCATGGAGAGGTAGTAGACAGGCATCCCCATGGACAGCAAGGGAAATGGTCGGACTCGAGGCTGTAGGTCCGATGGAGCAAGGAAGACCAGAACAGCTTAGGCGATGACAAGTCAAGGGACAGAGCCAGAATCAGGAGATGTGGTCAATGGCAGCTGAGGTCAGAATCCGAGGATCAGTCCGAGGAGTAGTCAACAAGGCAGGGGTCAGGTTCCGGAGGTCAGACAAAGTCACAAGGCAGGCAGCAGACAGAATGGTCAAGGAACAGGCCGAGGTCAGTATCAGAGAGACAGTCCGAGGGAACTACCAAGGAAGACAGGACAGACGGACACTGGAGCAGAAGGGCGCTGGAACAGAAGGATGCTGGAACAAGGCTGGAACAGAAGGATGCTGGAACAAGACTGGAATGAGACTGGAACATACCACCGGGCACCCGCGCACAGGGAGGCCACCCACCATCACCAGGCACCCTGCAACACCTCACAGCCATGAGAAAAATAAGAAAAAATACCATCAGGAACTGAGAAGGGAATGGCAACGAGAGAGCCCCGATCGGGAGAACCGCCCCCTGACGTCATTGAAGGTAGCACCAAACCGTTAAACAGTGCCATACCACCGGGCGCCCGCACACAAGGAGGCCACCCACCATTACCAGGCACCCTGCAACACCTCACAGCCATGAGAAAAATAAGAAAAAATACCATCAGGAACTGAGAAGGGAATGGCGACGAGAGAGCCCCGATCGGGAGACCTGCCCCCCCCCCCCCCCGACATCATCGAAGGCAGCGCCAGACAATTAAACAGTGCCATACCACCATGCATCGCGCGCCGAAGGGGCGTGATAAAGGGGCATTCCCCTTTGTGCACCCCTTAGTGCAATCCGTAGAACTAGTTCTAGTTAAAAACTTTGCAAACGGATGTCTCTCATTGTTAACAGTCATATTAATATGTTTGTAACCTTCCCATATTTGTAAATCGTTATGATGGCTTTATAATGAAGCCGAATAACGGTATATAAAACCTGATAAATAAAAATAAATAAATAAAGACTGTGAACGCGAAGGCAAACTAGAACACTTACAATGCCGACCCGATTGCCAAGGAAAGGAAGTGCAGGCAGGAATTTCCTTATATTGAACATTAAATCAGGGGGGTGCCGTGGAGCTAGGACCTGCCCCTGGCCCTACAAGACACTGGGTGGAGCGCGTGCGTGCACGTAGGGGCATGGCCAATGCCACTGGAGATGCCGAACTCTGGCGTGAGGCCTGGTGTTTAGTGGAAGGCCCAGTGACCGCCGCCGCGGGACGCCAAGGCCTGGAGGAGCTTGCGGCTGCCACTGGGGAGGCCAAACCGTGACCTACAGAGGAGTAATGAGGTGATCAGGCCCATGCGCAGGCCGGGCACAAATGGGGCACGTAACAGGTTATTCTAGATTCCGTGTCTCAAGTGGATGGCAGGAAGCCACTCCTGATGTGTATAAAGAGCACATTTATAAGCTTCTCTCAGTAAATGTCTGGGATAGCCTTTAGAGAGGAAACATGAGAACATAATCTGTGCATTGGAAATGAAATCCAGAGTAAAATAGCATAGATGACATCGGTGCAAAAATTGGCCTAGGAGTGTATTTTTCCTCAAAGGACACAGGTGATCACTAATGAACTTTAACAAAGTATTGCAGTCAGTAGATTTGTAATAAATAATTGACCATTATGTAGATAATTGACCATAAGTAGATAATTGACCATTATGAAGGGATGCCACAATATCTTAAAAGGGGATACAATGACGAGATATAGAGTGGGTGAACCTTAAGTTGTAATCAAATCAATTCAAACAATGTAGAAAGAAATAAAGTTGTATAATAGTCCAAATAAATAATATGTCATATATGAAGCAGATAAATAATATCCATGCACTACCCCTGTTCGTAATACTGAATATACATACACTACAGAGGAACTCAACAAATTATATTGCTACAAAACAATTTTTATTATATATGTACAATTACACATTCTACTTAAATTAACACATCTAATACATAAGACCCACTATGTGTATGATAATCTCCCTTACATTAAAACTATAATGTCCATGCATCACCCTCCATTCATTCTCTACTCATCCATACTACCCAACCCTTATCACTCACTTCAGCTAAAAATTACCAACACGATCGTATACTTAACACAATGGTACATGAATTAGCATATTATAATGTGTAGTCACCCTACATCTATTCATCTTCCAATGGATAAAAATTAACAAATGGATGCGGTTATGAGCTTTAGGGTCTATAGATTCCAGTTCAAATGTGGGATATAATGATAGTGTACAGCTCTAGTGAGTTTAGTGGTTAATTAAATCTGGTGATATGAAGTGAACCCCGGGCGTTTGATGTTTCAGTGGAGGTGATCCATTTTTGAGGCAATAATCATGAGTTTCAGTCTCTATATTATTCGGCTTAAATGCTTTGTCTTTAGCTGTTATATTACTCGGTTCAAATGTAGAATATAATGAAGTGGATAGCCTTAGAGTGGGTAGCTGTTAACCAAACCCGGTGATATGGAGGGAATCCCGGGTAGATGAAATGTTAGCGAAGGTATCATTTTTTAGGAAATGACGGAGGCATTACGTTCAGATTGGGGAAATCAGCGGTGAGTAAGCCCTGGATGTATGATGTTTATGCTTGGGATATACTTTATTGAAGATCCCCGGATGTATGACGTTTATGCTTGAAGATCTCTGGATGTACGACGTAGCTGTTAACCAAGAGAAGGGGCCTTGTGATTGGTTGAGGGTGATTTAAATTGACGATCGGTACGGAGACTGGGAGAGTAGTTTGTGCACGTTAGTGGAAGGCTTGTTTCAGAGAGGTGAATATGAGTGGCTCAGGATTTTGGCTTCGGCCGTAAGGCATAGCATATCTGGTAAGTTTTTGAGGTTTTGGAGAGGTGATAGTTCATTGAAACTATATGCATTGAACATTGTAGTAATGCTGGTTAGGATATAGAATGTATTTGGAGGAGGATTAGTTTATTGAAATTGCACGCATTTAACATTGTAGCGATGCCGGTTAGGACATGGAATCCAATTAGTTATAATGAGAAATTGTGTGTCTATCGCAGGTATGCAAGATTATAAGAGTTTGAAGGACTACATTAGAGCTGCAAATTTCACTGATTGAAGATGATGTTCGAAGTTTGATGTCTAAAGGATGGTATACAAGTATAGCGGTATTGAATAAGCATAGCAGTATTGCTGTGGAGTTGATAAATCGATGCACAGTTTTCCTGAGATAACTGGTACTATTGAAATTTTTGGTGGTGTTTTTTTATGTGAGTTAGAGTGAGTATATAATTTGGTAATTGACACTTTTATGTGATCCATAGAACCCAGTACTATGTGTGGTGATGGTTCAAATATTAAAGTGATGTAAAGAAGATCTATTCCGGTTATGAAAAAGAACACAAGGGAAGATATGCAATATTGTACTTGAAGAAAGTAATATATAAAGGATACCAACATGATAATATAGTTGTACTATTGTGAATTGTCAGTCCCTGAAGAAGCCCGCCTGGACGGGTGAAACGAGATATTCGTTGGAGTTATCAAATTCATGTTTGGAAGCAATTGATTTGTTAATTTTTATCCATTGGAAGATGTACAGATGTAGGGTGACTACACATTATAATATGCTAATTCATGTACCATTGTGTTAAGTATACGATCGTGTTGCTAATTTTTAGCTGAAGTGAGTGATAAGGGTTGGGTAGTATGGATGAGTAGAGAATGAATGGAGGGTGATGCATGGACATTATAGTTTTAATGTAAGGGAGATTATCATACACATAGTGGGTCTTATGTATTAGATGTATTGAATTTAAGTAGAGTGTGTAATTGTACATATATAATAAAAATTGTTTTGTAGCAATATAATTTGCTGAGTTCCTCTGTAGCAGTGGTTCTCAACCCTGTCCTGGGGACCCCCCCAGCCAGTCGGGTTTTCAGGATATCCACAATGAATATGCATGAGAGAAAATTTGCATGTTATGGAGGCAGTGTATGCAAATTTTCTCTCATGCATATTCATTGTGGATATCCTGAAAACCCGACTGGCTGGGGGGGTCCCCAGGACAGGGTTGAGAACCACTGCTCTGTAGTGTATGTATATGAAGTAGAGCCAAATAGGGATGAATTGTTGAAAAAGATGGAATGGGTAAACATGTTAGGATTAAAAATAAACATGTTAGGATTAAAAATAAAACAGCAAAAGGCACCACTCTTGTCAAATATTTATAGAGGCTCCAAAACAATAATATATATTTCTTTCACAAAACTTAAATAGTAACAAGATAGTATGTATATATATCTCTTGTTAAATATTTATAGAGTTTCAAAACAATGATATATACTTATTTCACAAAATTTCAACAGTGACAATATAGTATATTTATCTATATATCCCGTCAGAAAAATTCATATATCTTAAACAATAATATATATTTTTTCACAAAACTTCAATAGTAACAATATAGTGTATATATATGTCCCGTTGGAAAAGTTCATATATTGTCCATACACACAGTTTGTAGATTAATCTTGATGGTACCCGACAGCGGCCGGTGTTTCGCTGCAACTGTGCAGCTTCTTCAGGGGTTAGTGAACCTTTAGAACAAGACATTGAAAAAATATATATAATAATAATAAATGATACTATAAGCAGGTAATCATAACAATTTTCAATATAATTAATCAAAAGTCTAGAGGAGCTAACCTCCTTATTTTAGATAATAATAATACAACTAAATAAACTAAATAAACAAGCGGGTAAACATAAGAATTCTCAAAGTAATTAATCAAAAGTCTAGAGGAGCCCACCTCCTTATTTTGGACTCGAAGTCTCACAACGAACTTTCATATAAACTGGGACAGAAACCACAAACTGTAGATAGATAGAACTTAATAATGCCGCTGTTAGCGGTTTCTGTCCCAGTTTATATGAAAGTTCGTTGTGAGACTTTGAGTCCAAAATAAGGAGGTGGGCTCCTCTAGACTTTTGATTAATTACTTTGAGAATTCTTATGTTTACCCGCTTGTTTATTTAGTTTATTTAGTAGTATTATTATTATCTAAAATAAGGAGGTTAGCTCCTCTAGACTTTTGATTAATTATATTGAAAATTGTTATGATTACCTGCTTATAGTATCATTTATTATTATTATTATATATATTTTTTCAATGTCTTGTTCTAAAGGTTCACTAACCCCTGAAGAAGCTGCACAGTTGCAGCGAAACACCGGCCGCTGTCGGGTACCATCAAGATTAATCTTCAAACTGGGTGTATGGACAATATATGAACTGTAGATAGATAGAACTTAATAATGCCGCTGTTAGCGGTTTCTGTCCCAATTTATATGAAAGTTCGTTGTGAGACTTCGAGTCCAAAATAATCTGGATGGGGCAGGGGTGGTGCGGGGTCCAGTCAGAACAGGGTACATAGAACTTACTGCTTCTCAGTTCCAAAATAAAAAAATACAGGTTAGTTAGGGGGTGGTTAGGGGTCAGGGTGGAGAAGGGAAAGGGAGATAGGGAAGGTAGGGGATTAAGGAAGTTCCCTCCCAGTCCATTCCAATAAAGGAGCGAACTGGGAGGGAGCTAAGGAAGGCCAGAGCATGTTGCCACTTGCTTCTAAATAAAATCCCCCTCCTTGTGTACATGAGTTGACGCATGCTTGTTATAAAATTGGTGCATTCATGTGTGTGTGTTGGGAACTGCGCACATGGACACCTACGTGGTTCTTTGAAAATGTACCCTTAAGTGAGTGCATCAGGTATGGACATTGTTTAAAAATACCATTTTAGAAGTGCAGTACAGATGTATTTCACACATTAAGAAAGATGGAAGGAAGCCTAAATGATTGCTGGCATAGTTAAAATGTGAGGTAAAAGAGGCTATTTTATCCAAAAGAACTTCCTTTAAAAATTGGAAGACTCAAATGAAGAAAAAAGGAAAAAACATAAGCACTGACAAGTTGCCTTTTCAGTGCTTATGTTTGAAAAGACAGGCTAAGAGAGAATTTGAAAAGAAGTTGAACAGAGAGGCAAAACCTCTTAGTATAAACTTTTAAAAAATATATCCCTGCGAGGGAGTCGGTTGGATCATTAGTTGATCTATGGTTAAAAGGGGCACTTAGAGAAGATAAGGCCATTGCAGAAAACCTAAATTATTTGCATGGAACTGATGTTGGGGAGATATCTGTTCCAAAGATGGATTTCAAGGGTGATGATTCGGATGAATTGAACCCTATCACAGTGAACCTGGAAGATGTAGTAGGCCAGATTGACAAACTAAAGAGTAGTAAATCACCTAGAACAAATGGTATGCACCCCAGGGTTCTGAAAGAACTAAAAATATAATGAAATTTCACACCTATTAGTAGTAATTTGTAACTTATCATTAAAATCATCCATTGTATCTGAAGACTGGAGAGTGGCCAATATAATCCCAATATTTAAAAAAGGCTGCAGGGGAGATCTGGGAAACTATAGGCTGGTGAACCTGAATTCAATGCCAAGAAAATTCATGCTAACTATTCTAAAGAAAATAATCGTGGAGCATATAGATCAGGGGTCGGGAACCCATGGCTCGCGAGCCAGATATGGCTCTTTTGAGGGCTGCATCTGGCTCGCAGACAAGTGTCGCCATACTTCGCGGTTCCCCGCTGACCCAGCTGCTCCCCGGTCCTCCGCCGCCTGGGCTTAAAATGCTGTCAGCCCGGGCGGAACGCGGCAGGACAGCTGGAGTCAGCGGCACCGGCGTGCTCTCTTCTCCCCCCCCCCCCCCCCCCCGCGGCCCGGAAGAGGAAGTGGAGAGCATCGGCTGCCTGCGCGGGAAGAAGAGACCATACTAGCGTGGTCTCTTCTTCCGCGCAGGCACCCGATGCTCACCACTTCCTCTTCCGGGCCGCGGGGGTGAGGAGAAGAGAGCACGCCGACTGGAGTCATCCGGGTGCCTGCGCGGGAGTCATTGGGTGTCAGCCGGGTGCCAGCGCTGGAGTCATCGGGTGCCTGCGCGGGTCTTCCCGCGCAGGCACCCGATGCTCTCCACTTCCTCTTCCGGGCTGCGGGAAGAAGAGAGCACGCCGGTGCTCTCTTCTTCCCGTGGCCCGGAAGAGGAAGTGGAGAGCATCGGGTGCCTGCGCGGGAAGACCCGCGCAGGCACGCTAGTGTCCGACGGGAAGAAGACTGCAGCGCGGCTCGGAGGAAAATGAAAATCTTCAACCGCGGCCGATGGGACTCCGCCTTCGCCTCCGCGAGGGCTGAAAATGAAGGAGGTTAGCGTTGGGAGGTGGCTGCTGCTGCTGCGAGTTCCCGGGGGGGGGGGGGGGGGGGAAGGGGGAGAGAGAGTGAATGAATGAGCGAGCAAGCATGTGTGTTTGAGATCCTGTGTGTGTGAGTGAGAGATTGCATGTATGTGAATGATTGAGAGCCTGTATATGTGAAAGAGAGTATGTCTGTGATTGAGATCCTGCCTGTGAGAGAGAGAGCATGAATGTAAGTTTACCATTGGGAACCTGTATGTGTAAGTTTGTAATTGAAAACCTGTTTGTTTGAAAGAGTATGTGTGTATGATTGAGATCCTTTGTGTGTGAGAGAGATCATGTGTATGTATGATTAAGAGCCTGTGTGTATAAGTAAGAGAGAGATCATGTGTGTCTGTGTCTGATTGACAGCTGGTTTAGGTGATGGAGCATGTGAGTATGTGATTGAGAGCCTGTGTTTAAATGAGAGAGAGAGACCATGTGTGTCTGTGTGATTGAGAGCTGATTTAGGTGAGGGAGCATGTGAGTATGTGATTGAGAGCCTGTGTTTAAATGAGAGAGAGAGACCATGTGTGTATGTGTGTGATTGAGAGCTGATTTAGGTGAGGGAGCATGTGAGTATGTGATTGAGAGCCTGTGTGTAAATGAGAGAAAGAGAGGACATGTTTGTAAGCATGTGAATGAGAGTCTGTGTGTGAGAGAAAAAGACAGCATGTATTTATGTGATTGAAAGCCTGTGTGTGTGTAAGCGTGAAAAGATAGACAGCATGTGTGTAAATGTGTAATTAAGAGCCTATATAAGTGAGAGAGAAAAAACATTTGTATATGTGAGTGACTGAGAGCATGTGTGTATAGGTGTGTCATTGAGAGCCAGTGTGAGAGAGAGCGCTGGTATGTGACTGAGAGAGGAGAAAGTTCCAAGCAAACCACCCCACCTCCTGCTAATTCAGAACAATCTCAGGACACCTGGATATCAAACGTTCCCAGGTATGCAGAGCAAAAAAATTTTTGTATCCTTATTATTTTTCATTACTGGATCTTTGTGTCTGCTATTTTGAAATATTTTGTTGGTATCTGGAAATGTTTTATATGAGTTTTTAATTATTGGATATTCCACTCATCAGCTGTTTCGAAATATGTTCTTTTGTTAGTACAGTTTTACTGCTGATGATTTTATATTTCTTGATTTGTTTTATAAGGATGTGTGATGTTTCTTTTTTCCTTTGTTACACTGCATACAGAGACTCTGGCTTGTTGCAGTTTCCAATTCAGTTTTTGTCTGCATGCTTCTTGTTATGCGTTTTGGTCTCTTTATTCTATGTTAGGTGAGGGACAGCACGTGATTCAGGTGAGGTTTTCTGCTGGCGTGTAGTTTCTGTGTAGGACTCTATAGCAGCCTGACTTGGTCCGTTTTCCTAATAGGAGATGTATTGGTGTCTTAAGGCCTGGTGTAATATTTTCAGAGACTTATTGTACTTTAAAAGTGTGATCTTACATAAAATGCACACATTTACTTGTATTTAGTTTTAAACATATTGTATGGCTCTCATGGAATTACATTTTAAAATATGTGGCGTTTATGGCTCTCTCAGCCAAAAAGGTTCCTGACCCCTGATATAGATAGACATGATTTAATGGGACACAACCAACATGGGTTTACCCAAGAGAAATCCTGCCTTACAAATCTGCTACTTTTTATTGAAGGGTTTATTAAACATGTGGATAAAGGTGAACCAGCAGATGTAGTGTATTTGGATTTTCAGAAGGTGTTTGATAAAGTCTCTCTTGAAAAGGTTTCTAAGAAAACTAAAAATCATGAGATAGGAGGTGATGTCCCTTTGATGATTGCAAATTGGTTAAAAGAGAGGAAATAGAGCGTAGGATTAAATGGCCTGTTTTCTCAGTGGAAATAGTAAACAATGGAGTGTTTCAGGTATCTGTACTTGGACCCATGCTTTTTAATATAATTATAAATGATCTGGAAATGGCTATGATGAGTGATTTAATCAAATGTGCAGATGATATAAAATTATTCAGCGTAGTTAAATCACATGTGGATTGTGAGAAATTGCAGGGGGACCTTGCAAGACTGGAAGATTGGGTATCCAATAGGGGTGTGCATTCGGATTGACCGCATTAGTAAAACGCAACTCATATTTTTTTTTTACTTAAAAAATTGATTCGACATAAACGATCGGATTTCCCACATATCGAACATAGATATGTTCGATATGTGGGAAATCGCGATTGTTGAGCCAAAATAAAAATATAAACCCCCTCACCCTCCTTAATCCCCCCCCCCGACTTACCACAACTCCCTGGTGATGGAGCGAGGAGTGAGGACGCCATTTCTGCAATCCTTGGCGAGAAGCATGTGACGTCGGCGGCACGTCGAGTGACGCCAGCGTCACGTGATTCCCGGCTCGTTCGCGCTGGACGGCTCGTTCGGCCCAAAAAGAACTTTTGGCCAGCTTGGGGGGGTCAGGAAGCCCCCCCAAGCTGGCCAAAAGTTCTTTTGGGCCGAACGAGCCGTCCGGCGCAAACGAGCCAGGAATCACGTGGCGCCGCGTCACTCAGACGCGACGTCACGTGATTCCCGGCAAGTTCGCGCCGGACGGCTCGTTCGGCCCAAAAAGAACTTTTGGCCAGCTTGAGGGGGTCAGGAGGCCCCCCCAAGCTGGCCAAAAGTTCTTTTGGGCCGAACGAGCCGTCCGGTGCGAACTTGCCGGGAATCACGTGACGTCGGCGTCACGTGATTCCCGGCTCGTTCGCGCCGGACGGCTCGTTCGGCCCAAAAAGAACTTTTGGCCAGCTTGGGGGGGTCAGGAGGCCCCCCCAAGCTGGCCAAAAGTTCTTTTTGGGCCGAACGAGCCGTCCGGCGCGAACTTGCCGGGAATCACGTGACGCTGCGTCACTCGACGTGCCACCGACGTCACATGCTTCTCGCCAAGGATTGCAGAAATGACGTCCTCACTCCTCGCTCGATCACCAGGGAGTTGTGGTAAGTCTGGGGGGGGGATTAAGGAGGGTGAGGGGGTTTAAATTTTTTTTTTGCACATATGTACATATACCCAACTCATTGGATTTTTTTTATGTCCATATTGGCCGCAAGTGGGACCCCCTTTCGGACATAAAAAATATGAACATAAAATTTTGCTCTGCACATCCCTAGTATCCAAATTGCAGATGAAATTTATTGCGGACAAGTGCAAGGTGATGCATATAGGGAAAAATTACCCATGTAGTTTCACCGAGGAAAAAGATCTAAATGCCATAGTGGAAAATGCATTGAAACCATCAGCTTAGCGTGCTGCACGGCTCAAAAAAGCAAACAGAATCTTAGGAAGGGGTGAAAAATGGATATGTCATAATGCCCCTCTATAGCTCCATAGTGAGACCATACTTTAAGTACTGTATGCAATTCTGGTTGCCACATCTAAAAAAAGATATAGTTGCATTGGAGAAAGTAGAAAAGGACGCCCAAAATGATAAATGGGATGAAATGGCTCCTCCGTGAGGAAAGGCTAAAGAGGTTATGCTGTACAGTTTGAAGAAGAAATGGCTGAGGGAGGATAAGATAGAGGTCTATAAATTCATGACAGGAATTGAATGGGTAAATGTGAATCAGTTATTCATTATTTCTGATAAAACAAGGACTAGGGGGCTTAAATCAGAAAAAAAAAATTTCATTCAACACACAGTTAGATCTGGAATTAATTGCTGGAAGATGTGGCTATGGCAGTTAGTGTAGCTGCACTTAAAACAAGATTTGGATAAGATCCTGGAGGAGAAGTCCATAAACTGCTATTAATCAAGTTGACTTAGAGAATTGCCACTGCTATTACTGGCATTAGTAGCATAGGATTTAATTAAAGTTTGGGTATTTTCCAGGTACTTGTAACCTAGATTGGCCACTTTAGGAAACAGGATGATGGGCTTGATGGACCCTCAGTTTGACGTAGTAAGGCAACTTCTTATGCTCTTATACTGTTAAATAGAATGAATTTCAAAATCATTTGCAGGAAAAATGAGGACTCAACCCTTGCAATATTGTATGGGTAAATGAGACTGTTTTATATCATTGCATTACTATGCATTTTCTCAAAATTCAAAACCCAGAATTTTATTTGGAATGTTTATGTCAAGGCAAAATGTGTCAATCTAATACATTTTATGTAACATTAATTACCTGATGACTTTCAATTCATATATATATATATATATATATATATATATATATATATATTCATATTCAATATAGAAAATAATATACTTTCGTTTGTATGTAGGAAAATGACTCAACAACCATCTGATTTGCATAGATATACTATGGCCTCATTGGTCATGGGTCATACCAACAATGCACATTGCTTAAAATGTGATGCTTATTCTGTTTTAAAACATTTTTCACATGTTCTGTGATTTAAATAAAACAAAACAAAACTATTTAGTGACCATAATAAGTTAGTGAGACATAACTTATAAAATGTTTCTGCATTAACTGATGGGCTGATGCAATAAATTTGCATAGAAGGCAGGTGCTGAACAGTCACGCCCACTTTCTTAATGCGCCCAAGGGAAGTGCCATGCAATATTTAAATTAGGGTGTCGCGTTAGTAAGGAGGTGCTAGGGTTGCTTGTGCGCCCCTAGCGCCTCCTTGCTAATGCAAACCCAATCGGTGTCGGTGGTCCGCCGGTTAGGAAAATCAACACCGAGTTTATTGGAGTCGGGTTTTCCTAAACGCCACACAGCCAGGGGGTTCAGGAAACAGACGCTTGTCATTCAAGCATCTGTTTCCTGCACCCAGCTGCCAGTGTCCTTTTTTTTTTCTGTTCTTTATTTAAGTTTGTTTTTCCTCCTACTTAATATTGCAACGATAAAAAGGAGGCAGTACAGAAAAGCAGTTTTTTCTGCTTTTCTGTACTGGTTTAAGGAGCGCTCAGCAATTAACGCCTGCTCCAGGCAGGCATTAATTGCTGAGTGCTAGATGTGCGACCTAAATGCGCATATATTTTTTTTTTTTTTTTTACATCTGGAGTGAATTCTAATAGCCTCAATCACATGCATTTTCATGTGATTAGCGCTATTGGACTCACTCTGCGTTGGATGCGCGTTGAATAGGCGCTAATCCTCTTATTGCATTATGGGATTCATTAGCGCTTATTCAACCCACGTCGGACTGCTGTGCACTGTGTTACAACAGCCTCTATGTGAGGTGTTTTTTTTTTTTGTTGTTCCAACAGGTTTAATATGAAACATTTTAAACTGCATTGAGTTATCTTCATTAGAATAAAAATCTTAAACACAGTCATTATCAAAAGGTTTCAGAACATTCTATGTAAATGAAGGGAACTATTTTCATTTGGTTACAAAAGGTTTTTGACTAACTCTTTCTTCAACATTTTACTGCTTACAAAAATAGAGGATGGTATAGCTGGATAAAGGACATTCATTAGTTAGGACTTGAAGGTCAATATTCAGAGTCTCCTGTGGTAATTTTTCCTGATTTTCAAGGTTGATAGACTTTGCCTTGAGTTTAGCCACATGGTGTTCTTGTTTCCATGGCTGAATAATTCTAATTGTACTGCATTGCTGAGGTGAAATTTCTCTGTTACCTTGCCTGGTCAAATGCCCTTAAAGAATCAAAAAATATTACTTACATTTTTTATTCCGATCTTGATTGTTACATGGGGCATTGCACAAGTTCTATAAGAATTGTAAGATTGCATATCCAATACAATAACATTATTTGACTAACATATCCTTTATCATATAACTGCATTATTTATAAGGCTTCTGGTTTTAGGCATTTATAAATTGTAAATTTAAGTTTTTTGAGGGTACTAAAACTCAGAATTTATTGGTGTTTTTACAGTGTGAAAAATATTTATAGCTGTTTTTTCCAATTAAGTAAATGTTGTGACTTGAACTTTTTCTGTTACAATAATAAAATGGATTACCAAAATGTCCCTCATTTCTGCAGTCTCATAACCCCTCTTTCATTTCCTCAATTTCCTGTCATACATAACATTTTCCCCTATTCCATCCTTATCTCCCCAGCCTTGTTCCAATAACAAGTAAAACAAAAAAAAAAAGTGCCCCTATTTGATCAATAATCTTACAGCTGTGGTCTCAGGTTTAAAATGATTTTTTTTTGTTCACTCACTCAGCAGGTTATCCTCTCTCCATTTATTAGATTAGAGATCTTTATATATTGCCTTGATTGCAGAAGAGAAAGCATGGTATAGTGAGTCCTCTTTTGAGGTCTGAGTTGGGATGGAACATTGGACACAGTGAGAGCCCCTATTGGCAAACAGAGAAGGCCCTAAGTAAAAGACATCCACACTAGTTAAGAGGAATAAAAGTAGTATGGGTGATACTCTCGTTTGCAGATCATTGAGGTCCGGAGGAGTGGTTTCTAACAGATCTAACAGAACGAGGTAGCCCACAGAGAGGCATTGTTGTGCCAGTCGGTTACAGACGGCTGTGACCTTTGCTGCACACTTCATTTTTCCCAGTAGCCTCAATTCTGGATAAGATGGCCGTCTCTGCTTCTGCATGCCGACCTCCTTGGCGTACCTGGGATGGCGAGGGCGATCCCGGTCGCCATCTTGAACCCAGAGTGACCTAGGACACACGTGCCTGCCTCCTTCTTGTGCACATCATGGCGGGAAACTTGGGGGCGTCCCCTCCACATGATATCACTGCCTACTTGTTATAAGCTAACAGGACTTTCCTACCTACGAGTTAGCAAGGATCCCATCTTGTTATTCCTTTCTCTGAGAGGCTTCGCATCGCTTTACCGGCATTCCTGGCTGAGTGACTCAGGTACCCGCTCCTTGGGGGCTTTGCTGCACTCAGGGCTATCCACTCCTCGGAGAGCCTCTCCTGCCTGTCTCACTTTTTTCAGCTAAGTGAGTTCTCCTGATTCAGATCTCCACTGCTGCTACTACATATTCTCTACTGCACTGTTACTACAAGACCTACTCTTCGTTACCTCATCTATCCTGCTGTGTGGGATCCTCGGGTTACCCCACCCTGCTGACCACTACCGGATCCACGCTGTCTTGTGCCAATTGCCAACACCTACCTCTGGCTGTATCTGAAGTGAGTACATTCCAGGTTACCCCGCCTTGCAGACCACTACCAGATTTGCGCTGTCTTGTATCAGTTACTCACATCTGCCTCCGGCCTACCCCAAATGACAGACCACTACCAGAGCTACCACGCAAAAGATTATCAAGAAGCAAGGATTCCCTGGATTACCCCACTATGTGGACCACTAATTCCAAGTCTTATAATTCCAGGACTGAGTTTACAACCTGCTCCTCGGGTTTCTCTTTGCTGTATAATAAATATTCTCTGACTTCTGTGTCCATCACTACTGAGACCCCACCTGTCGTGGAGAATCCCTACAGGGCTCCTCCCTGTGGGTGGAGTCAGCTCTCTCCATGACCCAAGGGCCCACAAAGCAAGTTAAAACAGGCATTCTACTGGCATAGTGGCTAATGCCCATGTGTTACTGTTTCAGTAGGAGGAAAGGGTGGCCAGAGAGAGAAAGAGAGAGAGAGAGAGAAGATCACTGAGGCAGTCAAGTATTAGGGATGTGCATTCATCCTGTTTCCAGCAGTGGCAATCCAGGCTACAAGTTCCTGGCAAGTACCCAAACACTAAGTGGATCCCATGCTACTGATGCCAGTAATAGCAGTGGCTATTCTCTAAGACAACTTGATTAATATCAGTTAAATGTACTTCTCCTACATGAAATTATCCAAACCTTTTCTAAACCAAGCTACATCTTCTGCAACAAAATCCAGAGCTTTAATTGTGCGTTGAGTAAAAAAAGATTTGTCTCTGATTAGTTTTAAATATGCTACTTGCTAACTGCATGGAGTGCCCCCTGGTCCTTCTATTATCCAAAAGAAAAAATAACCAATTTCACAATTACACATTCTAGACCTCTAATAATTTTAAAGACCACTATCATATCCAATCTCAGCCGTCTCTTCTCCAAGCTGAACACCCTAACCTCTTTAGCCTTTCATCATAGGGGAGCTGTTCCATCCACTTTATCATTTAGGTTGTCCTTCTCTATACCTTCTCCATCGCAACTATATCTTTTGTGAGATGTGGCGACCAGAATTGTACACAGTACTCAAGGTGCAGTCTCACCATAGAGTGATACAGAGGCATTATGATATTTTCCAATTGATTAACCACTAGCGGAATACCTGTGCTTCGCTATGGTGGAGAAGTTCATAGAAACGTGAGTTTATTACATGCAAGTTGAAAAGTAATTGTTTTGAGTGAGTGAGGGCTTTGGAGTTGTGTTATTTGTAGAAGTTAAAATTGCCCTCTCTCTAAACCACGATGTGTCCTTCATGTGGGTGTTTTGAAGATATGGGTATACCTTTTGTGTAAGACTTTTCAAATCTGTGACCAGGTAACATAGATTTTCCAGCAGTTTCACTTTGCCATCTTGTTCATGGAGTATACCATCTCCTATAGCCAAAAGAAGGCATGAAAACTCTACTGCCTTGACGTCGCCTGTCAGGTGTACCCTCATGTTCACTCTCAAGGACAAGGCTTTCACTGTGGGCCATAGGTAAGAGGATTTGAAAGAGGCTTTAACTTCAATGGTACCTGTCCCCCGTGGAACAACTGGCAGAGTCTGTCTGAAGTCCCCAGCGAGCAGTACTGTCAACCCTCCCATGAGGCTGTTGTTGTTTCAGATGTCTGGGAGCATCCTATGGATAGCCTCAACACTGCCTCTGTGGGCCATAGTGCACTCATCCCACACTATGAGTTTGCACTGTCGGAGTACCTGCACCATGTTGCTCTGCTTGGAGATGTTGCACAGAGGTGTTTCGGTGTTGAGATTGAGAGGAAGATTGAAGGCAGAGTATGCCATCTGCCCACCTTCCAGAAGCATCACTGTGATGTCAGAAGAAGCCACATCAAAATGTTTGAGTCTCTTCATACCCTGGCAAGCAACAGGTTGATGAGGAGTGGTTTACTAGTACCTCCTGGAGCATCTCGGAAAAAGATTTGGCCACTTTGATAGTGAACGCTAGTCATGACTGAAGTGGTATGCACAAGTGCATGAACTCCGGTATATAAAAGCCTTTAAATAAATAAATAAATAAATAAATAAATAAATAGATGTTGCTCTGCTAGGTATTCAGTCTATTTCAACTCCATTGATGGTGTTGGTGTGGCCGCCATCGGAAGGAGCGCGCCATCGGTAATGGGGGGTATCCGTCATCTCCTGTCTGAGTTTCTTTGATGAGCAGACTGGGGTACCTCTTAATGTAGGATCAGCTTACCATGAAGGGGAGTTTCTGTTTTGGAGTCCACACGGTCCATGAAGCATCGTTGACTTAACGATTTGGTGGAGTAGTGGGTCAACTTCAGGGTCAGGAATCTCTGCAGTGATCACCTGATCAATGATGGTCGAGTTTGATATGATCTCACAGCCATAGGAGGATGTGGATATGGGGATGAACTCACTTTTGCTACTCTATCTTATTCATGTAACAAGTAGTGGAGCTGAAAAGGAGTACTCAACATTTTTTTTTGGTGACCCCAACGTGACCCTGGCGGGGTATTGTGTTTGATGGCTGGAATGAACCATTGGATGTATGAAAGTGAGAAGCAGTTAGTTTTTCCAAGTACATTATAGGGAATGACAGAGCCAAGTTTCAGCCTTGTAGGTACTGGGAAAGTGGGAGAATTAGTGATGAGTGAGTGAGTCAGTCAGTGAGGGTTTGGCGTTTATATGTACAGATTCCCTTCCTAATAATTACTAAAATTTTGTTTGCTTTTTTCACTGCCACAGCACACATATCTGATGATTTCAATGTACTATCCACTATGATGCCTAGATCTTTTTCTTGGGTGATAGCACCTAATATAGAACCTAACCATGTAACTACAGCATGGATTATTTTTCCCTATATGCGTTGCCTTGCACTTGTCCACATTAAATTTCATCTGCCATTTGGATACCCAATCTTCTAGCTTTGCAAGGTTCTCCTGCAATTTATCACAATCTGCTTATGATTTAACTACTCTGAATAATTTTGTATCATCTGCAAATTTGATTACCTCACTCATCATATTCCTTTCCAGATCATATATATCTATCTATCTATCAATATATATATATATATATATATATATATATATATATATATATATATATATATAAGCACCAGTCCAAGTTCAGATCCTTGAGATACTCAACTGTTTACCCTTTTCCAGTGAGAAAATTGACCATTTAATCCTACTCTCTGTTTCCTGTATTTTAACCAGTTTTTAAATCAGTGAAAGGACACCATCTCCTATTCCATGACATTTTGGTTTCCTTAGAAGCCTCCCATGAGTGACTTTGTCAAATGCCTTCTGAAAATCAAAATACACTATATCTACTAGCTCACCTTTATCCACATGTTTATTAACCCCTTCAAAAAAATTAAGCAGATATGTGAGGCAAGACTTGCCTTGGGTAAGTAAATCCATGCTGACTTGTGTTCCATTAAATCATGTCTTTCTATATGTTCTATGATTTTGATCTTTAGAATAGTTTCCACCATTTTCCCAGGCACTGAAGTCAGGCTTACTGATCTATAGTTTCCTGGGTCTCCCCTGGAGCCCTTTTAAATATTGGGGTTTCATTGGCTACCCTCCAGTCTTCAGGTACAATGGATATTTGTAATCATCTGAAATTTCATTGTTTTAGTTCCTTCAGAACCCTGGGGTGCATAACATTTGGTTCAAGTGATTTGCTACTCTTTAGCTTGCCAATCTGGCCAACTGCATCTTCCAGGTTCACAGTGATTTGGTTCAGTTCATCTGAATCATCACCCTTTGAAAACCATATCTGGAACTGGTATCTCTCTAACATCCTCATTATTAAACATAGAAGCAAATAATTCATTTAGTCTTTCTGCAATGGCCTTATCTTCCCTAAGAGCCCCTTTAATCCCTCGGTCATCTAATGAGCTAACTGACTCCCTCACAGGTTTCTTGCTTCTGATATATTTTAAAACATTTTTATTATGAGTTTTTACCTCTACAACCAACTTCATTTCAAATTCTCTCTTAGCCTGCCTTATCAATGTTTTACTCTGAACTTGACAATGCTTCTGCTTATTCCTATTTTCTTCAGATGGATCCAATTTTTAAATGATTTTTTTAGCTAAAAAAACCCCTCTTTTTCACCAAATGATTTTAAGGAAGAATCTTGGTTCTGAAATAGAAAATATTTAACATCTTGTAGCCAAGGAAAATTTGGGAAGTTCAGTCAATATCATCTTACCCTCCAGTAAGGTGAAGAGGAGAGAGATGATAATGATGACAATGTTGAGCTCAACTCCCAGAAAGAGAAGGCATTTCAGGTGGATGATACCCTGGCATTTTTCATCAGGGTCCACCCTCTACCTCAACTATTGTTCCATTATCAGCCTCCAAGGATGTAGAGAAAAGACTGTGGAAGAAATCTCTGATCTGGAGGCACTTTATTGAGGGAAGACTCATGCTTTGCTCAATTTATTCACTGTAGGAAACATAATAGTAGACTGAAACAAGTGGGCCATCTCACATATGCTATCTTGCTGCATAATCTGCAGAAGCAGCTGCCTTTATGGGAATGTGCAATACTAGCCTGGGGATACCTGCCATACCAAGTAAAAGCCAGATGAAAGGTGTTGAAAATGGGAAATCTTTTGCCCATTTAACCACCCATCCCCTCTCTAATGGCATGACTACCCTCCCACTTTTAGTGGCTTAGTGTTATTGAATTGTTAGATGGTTCTAATTGGGAGTCACTAAATATTCACAAGTGGCGTGGCTAAAAAGAATACCCTCCTTTTCATTGGGACACCTTAATAGGACTAAAGGGAACAACACCCACCTGAACAGTCCCTCAGAGATAGAGATAGCGGAGAAAACGAATATTCTACACCTATCAAAGTAAATTATTTTAAGAATTGAGTATTTGTGTATGCTTATAATGTTTAGGCAGCTGAAATGTGAGAACTGTTTTCCGGTAGTTCAGGTAAGTGAATGAATTAACATTTTTCTTTTCCTTTTTTCCAGTCTCTGTTTTCTCTCCTTTCTCTGTGTTCACTTTAGTCTGAGTTGTTCTCTTCTTCTCTCAGTCTTTGCTTGTATTTCTGTTATCTAACTATTGATGGGTATTTAATTGTTAGTGCTGGATGGTGTCGGTGTATGAATCCACTTAGCTGTTATTTTGTGACTTGATGCTGTCTTTTAATCTTCTTTCTTCCTTTTTCTATCTTCTCCCTATCACCTATCTCTTAACAAAATGAAAAAGAGAATCTGTCTTCCTTCGTTGACCAATCATCTGCAGAATTATATATGGCTATTCCCTCAGGGGTAGATTTAAAAAAAAAGCGCGATCGCGTATGTTTGTTTGCGCAGCAGGCGCAAACAAAAGTATGCTGGATTTTATAAGATACGCACATAGCCGCATGTATCCTCTAAAATCCTGGATCGGCGCGTGCAAGGCTGCCGATTTTGGGCAGCCGGCGCGCGCCGAGCCGCACAGCCTGCCTCCGTTCCCTCCGAGGCCGCTCCGAAATTGGAGCGGCCTCGGAGGGAACACTCTTTCGCCCTCCCCTCATCATCCCCTCCCTTCCCCTACTTAACCCACCCCTCGGCCCTATCTAACCCCCCCCCTACCTTTATCCATGGATTTACGCCTCCCGGAGGGAGACGTAAATCCACACGCGCCAGCGGGCTGCTGGCGCGCCGAGACCCGACCCAGGGGCGGTTCCGGAGGGCGTGGCCACGCCCCCGGAACGCCCCGGCCCGAAACCACGCCCCCAGACCCGCCCCCGAAATGTCATGCCCCGCCTCCAAAATACCGCGTTGTTCGGCCCCGCCCCCGACACGCCCCCTTCCAAAAACCCCGGGACCTACACGCGTCCCGGGGCTCTGCGCGCGCTGGCGGCCTATGGAAAATAGGCGCGCCGGCGAGCAGGGCTTTTAAAATCCGCCCCTCAATGTGTGACTTTGATGGCTTATTGGAATCTTTATCACTTTCTAATTTCAAAATAAAATTATACTTAATTTGGCCTGAATTATGGAGAAAGAACAGTGTTATGCTATTGCTGTCATGACCCTCATTCACTCTTTTAACTTTGCACTGTTTTTTTGAATTAGCTATACTTGTAGCATACATAGATAGTCCAGGAAAGGTTGTCACTATGTATCCCTCTCCCAGTAATCATACGGGCGGATTTTAAAAGCCTTGCTCGCGTAAATCCGCCCGGATTTACGCGAGCAGGGCCTTGCGCACCGGCGCGCCTATTTTCCATAGGCCGCCGGCACGCACAGAGCCCCGGGACGCGCGCAGGTCCCAGGGTTTTTGGAAGGGGGTGTGTCGGGGGTGGGGCCCGATGATGCTGCATTTCGGGGGCGGGGGCAGCGTTTCGGGGGCAGGACCAGGGCGTGGTGCCGGCCCGGTGGTGTGGTCCAGGCCTCTGGACCAGCCCCCGGGTCGGAGGACGGCGCGCCAGCAGTCCGCTGGCGTGCATAGATTTATGTTTGCTTCTCGCAGGCGTAAATCTACGGACAAAGGTAAGGGGGGGTTTAGATAGGGCCGGGGGGGGGTTAGATAGAGGAAGGGAGGGGAAGGTGAGGGGAGGGCGAAAGAGAGTTCCCTCCGAGGCAGGCTGTGCAGCTCAGCGCGTGCCGGCTGCCCAAAATCGGCAGCCTTGCGCGCGCCGATCCAGGATTTTAGAGGATACATGCGGCTATGCGCGTATCTTATAAAATCCAGCGTACTTTTGTTTGCGCCTGCTGCGCAAACAAAAGTACGCGAACGCGCTGTTTTTAAAAATCTACCCCTCAGCATATACTGTTTGCTGAAGGAGAATTTTGTCTTACTACCTTCAGTAATGGGCAAATAATCAGGGTCAGTGAAGATTTATGGTCCAGTGCTATGCACGCTTTTTTGTTTTTTTACACCAGTTATTTTTCTCAAAATTTCAACAACAGTCTCTCTCTACTTCAATTAAGCTGTCTAAAATCACCATTTTATTTATTTATTTATTTATTTATTTAAGGCTTTTATATACCGACTTTCTTGATACAAATCAAATCAACTCGGTTTACATTGAACTAAGCAGAACAATAATCAACCAATTAACAAGTGACACTTTAGAGGAGCATAAAAGTTACATTATAACAAGGATGCCTTAACTGGGAGGAGGAAAAAAAAAGGGGGAGAACGAAGATAAATAACTATATACAATAAATTACTATATACAATGGAATATGGGAAGGAGGCAAAGGGCCGAAGTCATGATGACTTGTGAGCATGATTAGCAATTGATTATTTACATGGGAGGAATGATAATTCCAAATCAGACTGATGGGCTAGTGGCAGGGAAGGCTCGGCCGAATAGCCATGTCTTTAATTTCTTTTTGAAAGTTAGTAGACAGGTTTCCTGCCTAAGGTCCGGAGGCATGGCGTTCCAGATGGAGGGTCCTGTGATGGAGAATGTCCTGTCTCTGATGTTTGAGTGGTGTACAATTTTGATTGGGGGAACATGTAAGGTTCCCTTGTAGGCATCTCTTAAGGGTCTGGTCGTCGAATGTAATTTAAGAGGGTGTGAAAGATCTAATGGAAACTGATGGTGAATATTTTTGTGGATAATTGTCAGTGATTTATGGAGAATCCTGAAGTTTACTGGGAGCCAGTGAAGATCTTTTAGAATGGGGGAGATATGGGCTCTCCAATTAGTATTTGTTAAAATTCTCACCGCTGCATTTTGGAGCAACTGGAGGGGTTTTATATTAGAAGCCGGTAGACCTTGCAAGATGGAATTGCAGTAGTCTTTCTTGGAGAAAAGAATGGCTTGGAGGACAGTTCTGAAATCGTGATGGAATAGGAGTGGTTTGAGTTTTTTAAGTACTTGTAGCTTGTAGAAGCACTCCCTTGTTGTGTGTTTTATAAACTGCTTTAAGTTCATGTGACTGTCTATTATAACTCCGAGATCTCGAGCGTGGGGTATTTGTATTTTAGAATGCAGTTGGTTATGAAAGGAACTGCCTTCTGGGGTGATTAGCAATAGTTCGGTCTTGGAAGTGTTGAGTACCAGGTTAATGCTTGAAAGGTAATGGTTGATCGTTTGTAAATGAGAGTTCCATAATTTAAGTGTTAAGTCCAGTGACTTGGATATGGGGATTAGAATTTGTACATGACAAAGAGGGAGTAAGTAAATGTTAAACAGGGTGGGCGATAATGAGGAGCCCTGAGGAACTCCGAATGGGGCGTTAGTGTGAGAGGATTCCTTGTTATTGATTTTCACCTTATAGCCTCTGTTGCTAAGGAAGGAATCGAACCATTTAAGAGCTGATCCTGCAATACCAATATCAGATAGCCGATTTAGTAGGGTATTATGATTAACAGTATCGAAGGCTGCAGAGATGTCAAGAAGGGCCAGGAGGAATGATTGTCCTTTGTCAAAACCAATGTAAATTTGATCAAGGAGAGAGATGAGGAGGGTTTCAGTATGGTGTTCTTTTCGGAAACCATATTGAGATGGGTGTAGAATATTATGGTCCTCCAAGTAGTCTGAAAGCTGCTTATTTACAATTTTCTCCATGATCTTGGCTATAAATGAGAGATTTGAAATGGGGCGGTAGTTGTTGAGGTCATCCGGGTCCAGGTTTGGTTTTTTGAGAATGGGTTTAAGTGTAGCCAATTTGAGAGTGTCTGGGAATATTCCTTGTGAGAGGGAACAGTTGATAATATCAGCTAGATATTTGGAGATATATTCTGGTATGAGTATGAGGAATTTGGAGGGGATTTGGTCCAGAGGGTGGGTCGAAGGTTTCATTCTTTTTATCAGATTTTCCACCTCTAAAGTGTGTGTAGGATCAAAGGATTCCAGGCATATGTCTGTATTAGGTCGGTGGAGGGTATCCAGAGGCAGTGAGTTTGGGCTGGAAGGTAATTTAGCTAGGGTGTTTGAGATTTTGTTCTGGAAGAATGAGGCCAGATCATTGGCTTTCGATTGGGCTGTATCGTCTGGAATATTTGGGGGAGCAGATTTGGTAAGTTCTGATACGTACGAGAAAAGAGCCTTCGCATCGAAGATCATATCGTGGATACGGTGGGCATATAAATCTCTTTTTGTTCGAAGCGTTGTTGTTCTGTAATGGTGGAGGGCGGCTCTGTATATAGATAGAGAATGGGGGTTGGGGTTCTTCCTCCATTCTTTTTCTTTCCGTCTTAGGTTTTGTTTCAGGGTACGGAGCTCCTTAGAGAACCATGGCTGTTTCTTTTTTTGAGAAGGATCTATAGTTTTTTTTAGAGAGTGGGCATAAGTTATTAGCTATCATTTCAGTAATAGTTTGCCAAGAGGTAAAAGCAGAGTTAGGGTTAGATAGGTCCAGATTAGGAAGTTATTTGATTAGAGAGTTGCCGAGGTCTTCTGAGGGGCATGGTTCCCTGTAGTACAAAGTGGTCGCCTGACGGGGAGCGGAAGATCCTGTCAATGACTTGATGGTAGAGGTGATCATGAAATGGTCTGACCATGGGACCGGGAGGCATAGTGGGGGTGAAAGTGGAATGAGGTTGGAATTAGTGAAGATAAGGTCTAGGGTATGACCTGCTTTATGTGTGGGTTGGTTGATGTGTTGTTTAAAGCCCATATCTGAAAGGGCTGATAGGAAGGCTTCACAGTTAGAAGAACGAGGAGTGGTATCGATATGTAGATTAAAATCTCCAAGGATTATGGCTGGAGAATCTAGGTTTACATATTTTGCTATGATTTCCACCATAGGAGAGGCGTCTTGTTCTAAAAATCCGGGGGGAGCGTAAGTAAGGAGGATTTGGAGCGAATTGAACTTGAAAAACCCTATCTCCAGTTTGGGAATTAAGTTGATAGATTGAAGAGTGAGGTTAAGAGATTTTTTGGCAGTTATGAGGAGACCTCCTCCTTTTTTCTTTTTTCTGGGTAAGGAGAAGATATCATATATCTGAGTAGGAAGTTGATTTATTAAAACTGTGTCAGATGGCTTCAGCCAGGTCTCCGTGATGGCACAGATGTCTGGTTTGGCATCAAGCAGGTAGTCATGGAGGATGTGAGTTTTTTTGGTGATTGACTGTGCATTGAAAAGTGTTAAGGTGAAGAGGGCTAGCCCCAGTAATTGCGTGAAGGGAGAGATCATCACCGGAGTTAGATTTCTGCGAGTTATGGGTTGATATCGCAACAAAGGCTTCGTCTTGAGGCAGATGTGGTGCCATGTGTGTATTGGATATGCAAGCATCATGGTGGGACTGAAGAAAACACTTAGATGGGA
The DNA here is from genome assembly GCF_901001135.1 of Rhinatrema bivittatum. Lineage (NCBI taxonomy): Eukaryota > Metazoa > Chordata > Amphibia > Gymnophiona > Rhinatrematidae > Rhinatrema > Rhinatrema bivittatum. The sequence goes on from NC_042619.1 coordinate 159,261,435, forward strand.
TTGTCAACAGAATTCTAAGATTTAAAGGAAGTGAAGACTTATGGAAGTATTCTTTGAGCGTGGGATGGCAGGATGAGAGCTGAAGGTGACTGAACGGGTGCTGAGATGTCTAGATGAATGCTGAGGATCCTGGGTGAGTGCTGAGATGTCTAGATGAATGCTGAGGATCCTGGGTGAGTGCTGAGGGTGGCTGGATGAATGCTGAGGATCCTGGGTGAGTGCTGAGGGTGGCTGGATGATTGCTGGGTGAGTGCTGAGGTGTCTAGATGAATGCTGAGGGTCCTGGGTGAATGCTGAAGGTGGCTGGATGAATGCTGAGGGTCCTGGGTGGGTGCTGAAGGTGGCTGGATAAATGCTGAGGATCCTGGGTGGGTGCTGAAGGTGGCTGGATGAATGCTGAGGATCCTGGGTGGGTGCTGAAGGTGGCTGGATGAATGCTGAGGATCCTGTGAGAATGCTGAAGGTGGCTGGATGAATGCTGAGGATCTTGGGTGAGTGCTGGAGGTGTTTGGATGAATGCTTGCTGAAGATCCTGGTTGAAAACTGCGGGAGTCTGGAGAATGCTAGGGAGGACCTGTGATAGCTGTGTGTAGGATTTTCAGAAGGGGATTATAGAGTGGTTGCCATTTCAAGGTTCAGGTGTTCTGGTGCGCTCTGGTGCACACGAAGGGGCGCACAAAGGGGCTAGCCCCTTTGTCGCGCTCCTTAGGCGCACGACACCAGGCGCACAACGCCTGGAGCCGTCTCGGCACTTTAAAGGGCTCAGAATCGCCAGAATTGACGTCGGGTTTCAGTGGGCGGGCTTACCGGGTCCCTTTTTAGTTAGTTTTTAAAACGGAGTTCTCTTCCGGTTTTGGCGCTGCTTTTTCTTTGTGTACGAAGTGAAGGGCCTCCCCAGTGACCACGTGGGTGGTCTATCCCGAGCCCAACTCCCCTGCCCCCGATGGACCAACGCCGACCGCGCAGGGAGGGCCGACCCGGGACAGGGGGGAAGCACAAGACCGGAATGCCGGCGAGAAAGGAGTGCTCCTGGAACCGTCTCGGCCCTTTAAAGGGCTCAGAATCGCCGGAATTGACGTCGGGTTTCAGTGGGTGGGCTTACCGGCTCCCTTTTTAGTTTTTAAAACGGAGTTCTCTTTCGGTTTTGATGTAACAATAACATGTAACAATAACATGTAACAATATCATATTATCTTTAACTATTCTTTCCTTCTCCTTACCTTGCCAGAAAATAGTGCTTAAATTCATACAAATACACTACTTATACACTTTCATGAATATGTTTTTACTATTCTTTCTCCTTTAGGTAGGATATTATCATTTTTTGCAGCCTATGAGAGAAGTACTGAGACAGTGATTTTATTCTGTTCAACTTCAGCCTCTGGTCTCTTGAAATTCTAAACTGATTTTAGCTTTTCTTTCTTCTCTAGATTCCTTCAACTTGATGTATCAGGTGTTATTTTCATGTGATGCTAAATGGTATTCCTTAAGCAATCGTTGGTCAGCTCTTGGTCAATTTTACAGTGTTAAGAATTTTTCTGTGATTTTATGTTTGCTTAGTGATGCTTGATATTTTAAATTATACCTGTGCTTTAACCTGTTCTGGTGGTGTTATGCTGGCCTGCTCAAAAGTTGTTAGGAAAGCTGTAAACACATATCTCCCAGATACGGCTTTGGAATTTCTTAATCACTATTTGGCCGATACAGTAAAGCGTGGCCGCGGTTGCACGGTTTTTAACCCGCTTTGGACACACGTTTTGAGCGCGTAAGACAGACGCGTGATTCAGTATCAGCTTTTACGCATCCTTAGCGCTTGCCAAAAAAGACGTGTATCTATTTCCGCCCACCGCATGTATATGATATGTTAATGATCGGATTAGCTATTCCACCCGATACAGTAATGCGCACCCAAATTATAGTGTTTTTAACCAGCTTATTTACTGCATCTTTAACCTCTATATTTACTGCCTACCCTGACCCTGGCGTTAGTGTGGTGTTCAGTCAGCTTCGGACCGGACAGCGTCATGGACAACATGCATATATTGGCTCTGGCGATCTTTTTCATTCAGTTGAGAAGCAGAATGAGAAATGCTCGGCAAGTGAATTCGACAAGGCAGATTGGAAAGGCCAACAGGGGAGCCCAACAGCAAGGAGAACCCAGCCAACCGCAGAACCCAGCAGCAAGACCGGAGGAGGTATTTGTTCAACTGTACCATCCATCTCTGGGCATCTCTGAGGCTTTGGACATGGACGCCTCTACGGATGCCAGAGAGATGGGAGCCATGCCAGGCCTTCCTCCGGCATCTGCTAAGTGCCCTGAGGCATGGGGGGGGGGGGGGGGCAGCGGACGCCTATACGGATACCTATTATGGACGCCTTCCTCCTGCGTCTAGAATTAGGCATCCCTGAGGCTGCTGATTGTAGTAAAAGCTTAAATAAGAACGCATAGCTCATTTATGAATAGTAAAAGCTTAGCTAAGAATGCATAGCTCATTTAAGAATACAAACTTGAGAATTCACAGTGTAGCATATCCATGTATGTACTGGGAAACATTTTCTATTTTCCCTGCTAGTAAATCTATGTACGGGAACGTCCATGAATGGAATCCCCGACCTTGGATGTCCGGCCGGGTACTCAAGGCAGCGGCCATGGACGTTGGAAGGCAGCATTCCCCTCTTTCTGGGTGCCCATGCTCGGAGACCCCAACCTTCACAGATGCCTGGACATTCTTGCACGTCCTTAAGCACCTGGACATGGAAGGTTGGGGGTGGCCTCCGAACAAGGAAGTCCAGATGCTCGGGGTCTGTAGAAAAGAACCATCCACTTACCTGGTGGAATGAGATTTGAAATGAGATTTGAAATGACAGGTATGGTGCCAGCGCCCCCTGGATACTGTATAGGTGCTGTATACCGCTCTATAAAGTAAAATGGATTGTGAACGCCTACCGCTCCATAGGCATGCTTTGGACGCTCGTTTGCCGCTGCTTGGATTTGTGTCTAATTTGAATACTGAATCGAGCTGCTTGTGAAACAAAATGTGCGCACATCAAACTCTCGGGCGCCCAGCACTGCCGCACTTTTTTTTATGCGTCCATACTGTATCAGCCTGTATTGTCCCTGTTTTTCTGAGATGTACCTGACTAGTTCATTAGATCTAGGGGTAGACAGACACTACCAATTGTTTTTAAACTTTAATTTTGTTTTTGCTACTGATGTTCAAAAGTATTTAACTCATTAGCAAAGGAATTATCTTGGTCTAATAAAATTTATACATTTCTGTACTTTTCTTAAAAATCACATTACAGCTGTCAGTAGACATGTATTTTTATCTTTTAAAATTATTTAATTCCATTTTTTAAATAATGCCTGGGTTGCGGTCTTCAGGGACTCTTCTGGTAGCCATCACTAAAATTCTCTGACTTCTAGTAGATTTAGGATGGTTCTAGCCCCAAATAGAGTAGGTCTCCCAAACTGGGCTAACTATGATTTTAAAAGTCACTTTGAAGGCCAAGAAGTAGGGTTGGTTAAGTGGCCAGGATTTCATTACCTGGCCATAACCTTAATTTTTCTCAAATTTAATTTAGTTTGCTTTGTTTTTGATAAAATGGAGAGATCCCCCCCACACACACACTGGATTGCGAGTATTCTGCTAGCATGCATGCCCAGCCATCTTGGGCTTCCAAAACCCTAATGCTAATTTCTCTCATTTTATTTTTTTTTTTATAATTGCAGCAGTCCCAGCTTTCTTGTTCAGGCCTCACTAGGTCTTCCCTCATCTTCGTCAGGCAATTTATGAATTATTTTTTTTATTTAAGTAGAGTACCTACCCCTTTTACTTTCAGGTTGATCCCATGGGCCCTTTCATCAATCAGTTGACAGGCCAGCAGAACCCAGCCCTGTGTCCAAAGTGGCAGCCTACCATCAAGGAAATTGGCTGATGTCCTTGGGCTAGAGGCAGCCAGCTTCTAAAATAGTAATGAGTATCAGGGAAATGATTGCCCTTTAATACCATCCCCTTAAGCTAGTGGGGAATTTGGGTTTTAAGTATCTGCTGATGTGTTAGCCCCCAGTTACAAAGTGCCCTCCAGGTTACATTTAGTAAGAAGGTCATACCCACCCCATACATTGAATGCAATAATTGTGTACAGGTGCAGCTGGCTAAAACAGAGGAGAGTGCCATGCATTTTATCAGTGATATCTAAACCAGCCCAACTCCTATGTATTTTTACCTCTTCCTATCAGCACACTGCTGGGACCTGGATGAGTCAGCAGCTAGCAGCCAATGTAGGATGTAGGATGAACTACTGCCGTTAGTGCGCACTAACTGGGAGTTAGTGCGCACTAACTCCTGTTAGTGCGCACTAATCGGAAAAAATGATTTTTAACGATTTTTCAACGAAATAATCGTGCCTAACACGATTTTCTTCTCCTGCCGCACGATTTCAATCGTTAAGACGATATGGCACACGATTCACATCCCTAATATCAATACTCCAAAGCCAAACTGCCCACAAGGAACCATAACTAAAGCAGCTAGCAAAAGAGACCCTTGGTCAACCCAGAGAAATGAAACCCTGGCACAGATTTCTGGACACACTATCTCATAGAGCACACCAAGGACATGGACATAGATGCACTGGAATATTGGGCACATGAATCCACAGTCTGGCAAGACTTAGCCAAGGTTGCTCATTGCTATCTTTCCTGCCTACGAACCAGCAAGCCCAGTTAAGGTGTCTTCTCACTGGCAGGGATAACATGAGCTGTCATTGCTCAAGTCTGGTTCCAAAGCTATGGAAATGTTTGTATTTTTAAAAATCTATCTGCCTTTGCTTTGGTTTTTAGAATTGTCATGCCAGGATTCTCACTTCTTTCTCAAAGAAAAATAATCTCTTGTTAGCCTTATTATTATTATTATTATTTATCTTGATTGATCACATTTCTTACATAAGTAAATCAAAGTATTGTACAATGATTAAAATAGGTAATAAAAGAAATAAAATGCTACATGAATAAATTATAAGCAAAAAAAGTACAACAAAACAACCAGAATTAGGAAAGAATGTTAACCTCATACAAAGAGTGGACCATACATTGACTAAAATACAAATTATGCAAATGAAATTTATACCTGGATTTAAAATATAACTAGATGTACAATATAATATAAATATCACAAAATAAAATTTGATGATAATATAAGTGGCTGTACAAATTCTTGGTGCTCTATTTTATGGAGCCAAACCAAAATAGGAAAAAGCTCTTTTATGTGTCTCAACATAAATAATGTCTGAGTGAGAAGACACAGTTAAAATAGGAATACAACATTCTTTTTTATTTATAACATGATAACATAACTTTTAGATCCAAAGGAGTGGCTCATAATAAGGAAAGGCAGACTGGGCCATACAATGTGCTCAATGGGTAGAATATTTGGTGAAGCAGTTGATGTCAGTTTGGATTTGATAAGTGTATCAGGTTCCAGATAAGTAGAAACCCACAAAACAGATATTGTTGGAAATTTTGTGGATGTTATCAGTGGTTGGTTTAAATGAATATAAGGTTTCATTGCTTTCAGTTTTATTTTCATTTACTTTTTTTCAGCTTTCCAGGTCCAGTGGTGATGTCATCAGTAAATCTGGAGTTGTCTGGGCTATTTACTCATAATGTTGTCTTAGCTACTGATGTGGTGAGATTGTAGATACCTCTGGGTTTCCCTTCATGGACCATTGTAACCTACTTTGCAACACACCTATTGGATTGATTGATTTATAGTATGTTTACTCATCATTCTACACTCTGTTGTGGGTTTATTACAATATCTGAAGCATCCAAGCACTGAGGATTGAATTACCAAGGCTAAATGCTTCTCTGTAGAAAACTATATGCACCAAATAGCAGGTGTACTGTGTGCATGCATTTTGCTGGGGTTATTTTCAAAGCAGACTTATGTGCATCAGTCCGCTTGAAAAAAGGTGTAACTTATACTCATAGTTGATGGCTAACATGTGTGATGTTACAAAATTACCTCCCAAATAAGTAAAACAACTAAAATATTTCCAATGTATGCATTTTCATAAGCTCACTAAAGATGGCATTTGTTAGTAGTTTATGTTTTAAAATTCTGCCCTCCCTCCAATTAAACATACAGTAATCACATCCCTTAACTGTATTTTTCTAATAAGGTTAGAAATCACAGTTACTGAGAGTGACACACTAGGTCTACTTAAGCTCAAGGCTCTCAGGCTTGCAGACTCCATTATGTATCTGATTTATTAGAAGCTACATTTTGTGTTTCTAATGGCTCAGAAACTACCAGTCCTATAAAAGTGAATTCATGCTTCATGAATCATAAATAGACATGTATTTTAAAAAATAAATAAATAAAAGATTTGATAGAGAAAATTTCTCTTCTCCTATATGTACAGTCATGCTAACATTTGGCTGACTTTGGATATAACTGTATTTGCTAACAGCTAGCAGAATTGCCATGTGCAATACAATGACAGGGGCATCAATGATGAGCAATGTCACTAGAGACAAAGACAAAATAAGATTCTGTAGATCTCTGTTTGAGCCTATTAGCCTGTTCTGTGAGGCAAGGGCATTCAATCTTTCCAGCATTTTGTTTAGTTAAAAGTCTTTTTCTTTAAATGAAACCACTAGCATTTCTCATTTTCACCATTTCTGTCCCATTATTGAGTTATTGAAGAATACAGGAGGCATCAAATAGAAGCCCATGAAATACTCCCATTGTCATATGCAATTATTTTAACACTGACTCTCAGTTTTTTCTAATTAAGAAGCTGAAATTATAGTACTCAATGTTCCTCAGGAGGGTAATGCTTTTTGCATGTGACAATTTATGCCACAGGAAACAAACCAGTGTAGGTGGTCAAATGATTTTAGTTCCTACCTTGATTGTGAAATTGCTATGAGAAAGCATCATGCCCTTGGTTGTATTTGATGGATTATCCATTTAGCATTTCAGGGCTTTGTTCATCTATTATTGACTAAGGAAATGATGAGCTACAGATGGCTAGGTTTCTTTATTGTGCAGAAGAGGAAAGCAATAGTTTATTTTCATTTGCACATACAAGCAATATGATTCACTAGTTAGCAAAAATATAACTTTAGTTTTAGCACCACAGTTCATCAACAGAAAGTTAGAAAAATAGCTAAACTGGTACTACTTAATTACAAGGTGGAAAATCTAGCAAAATAAAGGTGATAGTTAATTACCAATGAGTGGAAAAATATCCAGGATAGTTTAAAGACTTATACTCTTTTTAAATAAAAGAACCCCCTTAATTGAGAGCTATTTTTCTTTATACTGGTGCCTGGAAGAAACCAAAATCTAAATATGTTTGATTGAGATTTCATTCAGAAATGAGTAAATGACAGATATAAAAAAGAATCTTGATAAACTGAGTACAGAAGCTGGAAAAATAACCTGTTAACATGTTTCAGAATTTAACCATCAATCAGAAATTCACAAAGATTTGATTGCAGACCAGTCTATAATTATATACAGGATAATTTTTAAAGGAAGATGTAAATGTAAATGAAACATATCATAACAATTTTCAAAAGCCCAGGTACCCGTCTAAAGTGCACTTAACACAGGTAAGAAGCTACTGACTATTCAATTTATTTTTTTATTTTTATTTCTTTATATTTCGCTTTTCAACACTTCATAGCATATATTGTAGAAATTTAAAAAAACAAATCCTTTGAAAATTGCTACAATATATGCGACTGAATTATCAATGGGTTTTACCCATGTTATGTGCACTTAACATGGGTAAATTGGCTTTTTAAAATTGCTGCAAAAGTATTAAAGTATTTACACTTTCCTTTGAAAATGACCTAAACATAGAAACATAGAAATGACGGCAGAAGAAGACCAAACGGCCCATCCAGTCTGCCCAGCAAGCTTTCACACTTTTTTTTTTCTCATACTTATCTGTTACTCTTAGCCCTTAGTAACATTTTGGTTCTATTTCCCTTCCATCCCCGCCATTAATGTAGAGAGCAGTGTTAGAACTGCATCTAAATGAAATATCTAGCTTAATTAGTTAGGGGTAGTAACCGCCACAATAAGCAAGCTATACCCATGCTCATTTGTTTACCTAGACTATGTAATTCAGTCCTTATTGGTTGTTGTCTGTATATAGATCCATTTTTCTTCATTCCCCCTGCCATTGAAGCAGAGAGCTATGCTGGATATGCATTGAAAGTGAAGTATCAGACTTTCTCCCCTGCCGTTGAAGCAGAGAGCTATGCTGGATATATGTGAAGTATCAGTCTTTCTCCCCTGCCGTTGAAGCAGAGAGCTATGCTGGATATGCATTGAAAGTAAAGTATCAGGCTTATTAGGTTTGGGGTAGTAACCGCCTTAACAAGTGAAGTATCAGTCTTTCTCCCTTGCCGTTGAAGCAGAGAGCTATGCTGGATATGCATTGAAAGTAAAGTATCAGACATTCTCCCCTGCCATTGAAGCAGAGGACTATGCTGGATATGCATTGAAAGTGAAGTATCAGGCTTATTTGGTTTGGGGTAGTAACCGCTGTAACAAGTAAGCTACTCCCCGCTTTTTTTGTGAATGGAAATCGTTTTTTTTCCACATTACCTCTTGCTGTTGAGGCTTAGAGCAATGTTGGAGTTGCATTAACCGTGAGTATGCTTATTGAAAAAGGGTATTATCTCCAGGTAGTAGCCGTCATTCCCGCGAGCCACCCACTCTTCATTCATATCCTCTACACTTTATGGATTCACAGTGTTTATCCCAGGCCCCTTTGAAGTTCTTCACAGTTTTGGTCTTCACCACTTCCTCCGGAAGGGCGTTCCAGGCATCCACCACCCTCTCTGTGAAGAAATACTTCCTGACATTGGTTCTGAATCTTCCTCCCTGGAGTTTTAAATCGTGACCCCTGGTTCTGCTGATTTTTTTCCGATGGAAAAGGTTTATCGTTAACTTTGGATCATTAAAACTTTTCAAGTATCTGAAAGTCTGTATCATATCACCCCTGCTCCCCCTTTCCTCCAGGGTGTACATATTTAGATTCTTCAATCTCTCCTCATAAGACATTCAATGAAGACCATCCACCTTTTTGGTCACCCTTCTCTGGACCACCTCCATCCTGTCTCTGTCCCTTCAGAGAATCGGTCTCCAGAACTGAGCACAGTTCTCCAGGTGAGGCCTCACCATGGACCTGTACAAGGGGATAATGACTTCCCTTCTCTTACTCGATATTCCTCTCTCTATGCAGCCCAGCATTCTTCTGGCTTTAGATATCGCCTTGTCACATTGTTTTTCCGACTTCAGATCATTAGACACTATCACCCCCAGGTCTCTCTCCTGCTCAGTGCACATCAGCCCTTCAGCCCCCATCAAATACAGTTCTTTCGGATTTCCACACCCCATATGCATGACTCTGCACTTCTTGGCATTGAATTTCAGCTGCCATATCTTTGACCACCACTGAAGTGAGGCTATCCGGCCTATAGTTACCAGCCTCCTCTCTGCTCCTACTCTTGTGAAGCGGGACCACCACCGCTCTTCTCCAATCACTCGGCACCACTCCTGTTTCTAGGGATCTATTGAACAGATCACACAGTGGTCCCACCAGCATGGAGGAAAAAAGGAAAGTGGAGTCATACTGCTTGGAGCTTGCTAAATGCGATGGGACATAGATATGTATTTTACTTTTTCTTGAACTCCTTTGGATTTGTTAAAAGTCTGAGTGAATCTGGGATTGAGTTCCAGATTGTAGGGCCTGCTATTGAAAAAGTCTGTTTTCTCATTAAGTCAAGCCTCATAGTTTTGATTGTCATAACTTGCAAAAGTTTTGTATCTATGGAGTGGAGATGGCACGGTGGTTGATATAGCTAGGGTGAAGTACACAGCCATACAGCTGATGGTTTGTGAATTTGATTGAGAATAATTGTCAGAATTTAATATTTAATACATTGTCATATAGGGAGCCAGTGCAATGAGGGTGGATTGATCTCTGGTTTTTAGGTTAGCAAGAAGATGGGCAGAGGCATTTGAACTAGCTGAAGTAGATGAAGGGAAATGTTTGGGAGCTCTAGGTATAATGAATTGCAGTAGTCCAGTCCTGTCAAAATCAAAGCTTGTAATATAGTGCGGAAATTAGCAGGATATACTAGTGGTTTTAATCTTTTTAACAGATGAATTTAGTGAAATAAAGTTTTAACAACTGAGGAGATATTAAGAACATAAGAACATAAGAAATTGCTATATTGGGACAGGCCAAGGATCCATTAAGCCAATCATCCTGTTTCCAACAGAGGTCAAACCAGGCCACAAGAACCTGGCAATTAGCCAAACACTAAGAAGATCCCATGCTACTGATGCGATTAATAACAATGGCTATTCCCTAAGTAAACTTGATTAATAGCAGTTAATGGACTTCTCCTCCAAGAACTTATCCAAACCTTTTTTGAACCCAGCTACACTAACTGCTCTAACCACATCCTCTGGCAACAAATTCCATATTAGCAGACATTTATAAATTTGAATCCAGAGTGACTCCTAGATTGCATGCCCGGGTTGTAATAGGAATGGTACAGTTTTCAAAAGTAAAGTAGGAGGGGGGAGGGGTTTGACAGAAATAATGAGGTATAGTAGATAAATGTATCATTTCAGGTTTTGAAGCATTCAATTTTACAGTAGAGAGAATGAGACATGATTTAAGGAAGCTTGAACAGTAGTCAAAGATATAGCAGCTGGAATTCAATGCCAAGGAGTGCAGAGTCATGCATCTGGGGTGCAGTAATCCAAAAGAGCTGTATGTGATTGGGGGTAAAAGGCTGTTGTGCATGGAGCAAGAGAGGGACCTTGGGGTAATAGTGTCTAGCGATCTGAAGATGGTGAAGCAATGTAACAAAGCGACAGCTAAAGCCAGAAGAATGCTGTATAGAGAGAGGAATAACCATTAAGAAAAAGGAGATGATAATCCCCTTGTACAGGTCCTTGGTGAGGCCTCACCTGGAGTACTGTGTTCAGTTCTGGAGACAGCAACTCAAAAGGTCCAGAGAATGGTGACCAAAATGATGGGTGATCTCTATCAATTGACTTATGAGGAGAGGTTGAAGGACCTAAATGTTAGGATTCTGAGTTATCAGATGGTGTGTGAACCCTGGGCCAAAGTGAGAGGTGTTACTGCCCACAGGGTGGAGCCCCATGAGCATCACTGTCTGGAGGCCAGGTCTCAGCTAAGGAAGGCTCAGAATGAATAGAGTCTTTATTAAAGCAATAGAAGCACTACCCGTGGAGCGGGGGGTGCCAGAGAGAGATGGTCACTCAGGCCCTGAGACTCAGGGTTGGTGGGATAGATAGTGCCCTGAGGGAATACCTAGGTAGTGCTGGTAGTAGTCCATGAAGCGGGTACAATGAAGAGGTCTCTTGTAGAGATGGTAGTGACCCTTGGGATGGGGTACACCAATGATGTCCTCAGTAGAGATGGTAAAGTCCGCTGAATAGGATATGCAGATGGAGTCCTCAGAAGAGGTGATAGCGGCCTGCAGAGTGAGGAGCATGGTCAAGGCCCAAGGTGGAAGTGGTAATGGCCCACAGCGCGGGGTACACCGGAGAGGGTCCTCAATTGGTCTAGTAGTGGTCCGCAAGGTGGGGAGCGTCAGTGGGGTCCTTTAAAGCAGGCACTTCTGGTGGAGCATTCTGTAGTGATGGTAAATGCCCACAGCATGGGCTACACCCGATAGGTTCTTGGTAGATAGGAAGTGATTCGCAGGTCAGAGTACTCACAAAAGAGCAAGTTGGTTCCAGGAAACCCCAGGGAATGGAGCAGATGGAGTTCCAAACATCAGACCCTCCGAGGAGTGGATAGCCAGGATGGGAGAGAGGCCCCCAAGGAGCGGGTACTTGAGTCGTCCATGCTGGAACTGGAATCTGGAATGCAGGGTCCTCAGGAAGTGAGGCGGAAATAGCAAGGATGATACTCTCTGCAAAATTGTCTTCAGAAAGGGCCAGCAGGTTTAAATATCCACAGATCCTGATGTCATCAGAAGGGGGTGCCCCCGAGGTTCCCACCATGATGTGGATAAGGCCAGCCTGTGTGTGCATGTGCCTAGAGGGTCCTGATGGCAAGATGGTGGTCGGTGGTGTCTATGTCAACCCAGGAGGCCTGAAGTGGTAGGCAGGTCATAGATAGCTAGCGGAGGCTGCCCATCTACCCCATGGAGTCAGGGAAGTGAAGAAAGAGTGAACAGAAATGGTTGCAGCCGTCTGCGACTGATGGGCATAACACTAAAAATGTATCCCCTGGAGGAGAGGAGATGCAAGGGAAATATGATACAGACCTTCATATACCTGAAATGTTTTAATGATGCACATTCAACAATAAACATTTTCCTTTGGAAAGAAATCAGTAGAACTAGCGGTCACAAAATGAAACTCTGGGGAGGATCACTCAGAACTAATGTCAGAAAATGTTTCTTCATGGAGAGGGTGGTGGATGCCTGGAATGCCCTTAAAGAGGAGGTGGTGAAGAAAAAAACAGTGAAAGATTTCAAAGAAACATAGGTTAAACACTGTGGATTCCTAAAGGCTGGTGGATGTAAATGAAGAAAATATTGCATGGGGTAACTTGCTGGTGTGATGTTTACTACCCTTAACAAATAAGCCTTCATATTGTTGATGCAGCTCCATCATTGCTCTCTGCTCCAACAGCAGGGGGAAAAGAGGAAAAGGGAAATTAGATTCAGATAGCAACCAACAAGGACATTTAATTTTATGGTCTGGGAATACAAAGAAGCATGGGGGTTACTTGATGATGCAGCTGTTACTACCCTAAACCAATAAGCCTGAAACTTTTGATACAACTCCAACATTGCCCTCTATTTTAACAGCAAGAGGTAATGGGGAAATAGACTTAAACAGCAATCAACAAGGACCTTGACTTTGATAGTCCCGGAAACTCATAAGTATGGTAGTGTGGCAGATTCTACCATAAGCTTGCTGGGCAGACTGAATGGATAATGTTGCTCTTTTCTGCAGTCATTTCTATGTTTCTATGTTCTATGTAAATGTGACCCTATGTGTTTCATTTGTAAGTCCACAAAGCAAATGGAGGAGTCTCATGAATGAAACAAATATTCTTTGTCCCATTTGTTTATTTTATTTATTTATTTATTTATTTATTTATTTATTTATTTAAAATTTTTTATATACCGACATTCATCCAGGATATCATATCGGTTCACATTGTAACATAAACTGGCGCCAGGCATGGCGCTTTACATTGAACGATTAAAACATGCGAACAAGGTATTAAAAGGGGGTGGGAGATAACATGGGAAAGTTTGCATTAAATTATATTATCACAACGTTTGCAATTATATACATATGTACAATGGAAAATAAAGACTAAGAAGATGTTTCCCATTCATTTATATGATCTTTTGAAGTCTATATCTCTGTTTTACAGAAATGAACAAATGAAAGTATAGCAATCAGCCCTTCTCTATGTGACCTCACCATCAGAGCTGAGTCATGACATGTTGGAAAGGAAATCACAAGCATGACAAATCACAGTGAAGCTTTTTCTAAAGTAACTTATCTTTGGTATATGGATCAAGGGATGCTGACACAATCCCATTGTAAAGACTGAGCATATGCAAGAATCTGTGTATTTCCTCTCTAGCTTTGGTCAGATAAAGATATGCTAGGAGACATCTCTCACAGATTTTAAAAAAGCTTTTTGAATTTTTTGGCACTAGTAAAAAAGGGTTGCTTCTAATCTATGTGCTGTCTTACTCACTGTACCTATCACTAGAGAAAGGCAAGCAATGGCAGTTGCTGCTGATTTTTCTCTTCACTGGAAGTGGGACTGGACAGTAAATAGTGTGGGGAGTTGCAGCAATGGCAGTGATTTCTTTCTTTCTTTATATATGGACACCAGTAAGATGAGCAATGAGCAGTGCACATAGACTAAAGTGAAGAATCTATACCAGGCTGCTGGCCTTTAGTTTTGTTTTTTTTTTTCTTCTGTGTGAGGTGTATCAGCATTAATGCATGGCACTGCATGCAGCACACACATACACTATATTGCATTTGTGTGTGTGACTGACAGTTCCATAGACACACACATAAAAGAGTGGTACTATGATTGTGGGTTTAGTTAAAATAACCAATACATTAAAACATTTGTGTAATATGCAAAGTCCCAGTAGGCAGTGAACTAACCTGAACAAATTCCATAATATCAGGAAAAGGGAAATGAGAGAATTTTGGCAGGATTGGAATGAATAAAAAAGGCAGTCTTACAACTAAAGTAAAGAGGAACCTTTTCATGTCTAGAAAGGCAAGAAAGGAAGGCAGATCAAGTCAGAAGAAACTGAAATTTAGAGCACGTGCCACCACCACCTGTTCAACTCCCTCCTGTTTTGGAGCAGAAGGAAAATATGAGTGAGCTATCCAAGACAGACAGCAGCAGGACAGCAGGAGTAGCAGAAGTGGAAAATCCAAAACTATCAGTGCACTCTTCTTTAGTTACTGCGACTGAGGTAGTGAAGGCAATATTTGCATTAATTTATTCTGAGAGGAAGAATATTTTACCAGATTCCATAAATCAGAAGATTTTGAAGAGCTACTTGGCGAAGAAAATTTGGAGGAATACGTTAGTAGCATCTTAGCTTCCACTTCAATGTTTGGAGAGATAGAGTTAACTGTGGATGGTGAGCAAGATCAAGTTCTATTGTTTTCTTTCCAATACAAAAGGTTCAAAGTACATACATCATTAAAACCTTTTAGATATCTGAAGGTCTGTATCATATCTGCCCTGCACCTCCTTTCTTCCAGGGTATACATATTCAGATCCTAGATCGTTTCCTCATAGGTCTTCCGATAGAGACCCCACAAAAGTTTCAGCACCCTTCTCTGGACTGCCTACATTCTGTCTCTATCCTTTTTGAAAACAGGCTCCAGAACTGAACACAATATTCCAGGTGAGGCCTCACCCAGGATCTGTATAAGGGCATTAACTCCTTCTTTTTCTTAATGGTTATTCCTCTCTCTATGCAGCCCACCCAGTGTTCTTCAGGCTTTAGCAATCACCTTTTCACATTGCTTCACCATCTTCAGATCCACATACACTATTACCCCAGGATCCCTGTCTTTGTCCATTCACATCAGTCTTTCACCCTCCCATCACATACAGCTCTTTTGAATTTCTGCATCCTAGATGCATCACTCTGCACCTTTTTGCATTGAATCCCAGCTGCCAAATCGTAGACCACTCTTCCAGCTTTCTTAAATCACTTTTTATTCTCTCTACTCCTTCAGGCATGTCCACTCTTTTGCAGATCTTAATATCATCTGCAAATAGACATACATTACCTTCTATATCTTCTGCTCTGTCGCTCCCAAAGATATTGAACAGAACTAGTCCCAACATCAATCCCTGTGGCACTCCACTTAACACAGCTCTCTCTTCAGAATAGATTACATTTACCATTATACGCTGACTCCTATCAGTCAAACAATTTGTAATCCACACCATCTTCTTTCACTCATACTCAAGTTTATTATGTTATTCACAAGCCTCCTATGTGGGAATGTATCAAAACATTTGCTGAAATCCAAGTAGATCTCTTTGAGCGCTCTTCCTCGATCCAATTCTCTAGTCACCCTATCACATAAATCAATCAGATTTGTCTGACAGGAACTTCCTTGATAAATCCATGCTGCCTTGAGTCCAGCATCCCATCAGATTGTAAATAGTTCATTATCATTTCCCTCACTAAGCCCTCATTATCATTTCCCTCACTAAGGCCTCCATTAATTTCCCCACCACCAAATTGAGGCTAACCATCCTTCAGTTTCTAGCCTCCTCTCTGCTATCTCTCTTGTAAAGTGGAAAAACAACCACTCTTCTCCAAACCCACAGCACTACCCATTTCCAGGGATCTATTGATAAGGACCTTCAACAGACCCACCAGCACATCTCTGAACTACCTCAGAGATGTGCTGGTGGGATGTACCTCATATGGCCCTATGGCCTTTCCACTTTAAGTTTGCCAGGTACTTGTAAAGTCTGGATTGGCCACTGATGGAAACAGAATACTGGGATTGATGGACCCTTGATCTGACTCAGAATGGCACTTTCTTATGTTCTTATGTTCCTATGTTCTTAGCTCTTCCCATACATTATGTTCCATAAGTTGAGTTTTGTCTATCCCATCCCCATCTCAGTATTGTCTACCAGCAATGGTCCTTCTCCAGGCTCTTCTTTTGTTAATACTGAACTGAAGAATTTGTTTAATATTTCTGCCATTTCTTCATCTCTCTCCACACATTTTTCCTTGTCATATTTCAAATTCACTTTACCACTATGGACCATCTTTGTTTCTCTGATATCTGAAAAATGTGTTTTCACCTCACTTTGCCTCTTTGGCAATCCTTTCTTCTACTTGACCTTTTCCTTTCCTGATTTCTTTCTTTCAGATTCACCAGGTATTCATCCATGTGTTCCTCTTTTTGGGAGCCTTTATACTTTTTCAATGCTGTTCTTTTTGCCTTCATTATTTTGTCCATTTTGTTGTGAACCTGCCCGCGATGAGCGTGGGCAGGCCCCCTACCTTCTCCCATGGTAGGTCACACTGCTGTTGCTGGGCTCCTCCCTGGCTGCCTCCTGCCCTGCACGGCAGGGCTGAGCCGCCGGGAGCCTCTTCATGTGGCTGAGACTGCCGGTGCCACTCCTGCTCTGCCTGACAGGTTTCTTCGCGGCTGTAGCCGTTCCAGGGGTCCTCATCCAGCAGGAACGCCATCCCTGTTGGTGCCTGCAGCTTGCCTGTTCATCCTCCAATCTTTGCGGCCGGGAGCCGCTCCATCCTGGGCCCTCCACATGGCTAGGACCCCACCATCATTCCTGCTTCACTCCTGCCTCTCCTAGGCGCAGGCACGCACCTCTCTTCAACATTTAAAGGGCCAGCGGTGGGAAAAGGACCCATGGCCCTCTTCAGTGATGTCATCGACCACTCCTGCTTCAGCCCTATAAAAGGGGCCCTGTTGGCCTTTGCAAGGAGTTAGATGCTCCTGGATGTTCCTGTTCTTTACTTCAGGAGTCCTTGCTGTTCCATCACTTCTTCAAGGTCCTGTGTTCTTCATTGGAGTTCCATGTCTTGTCCCGATGTCCGTGATCCAGTCCAGATGTCTGTCCTCTGTTCCTGATCTCCATGATCCAGTCCAGATGTCCGTCTTATGTTCCTGATATCATGAACCCTTGGTTCCTCATTGCCACCCTTCCTTCCATGCCATGTCGTGGTCTGCAACCAGCCCCACGGGCGGATTGAGTAGGGCACCTCATGGTACAAGGCCTTCCTCACATCCGCAGCGCAAGCCTCAGGGAGACCTCCATCTTGAAGCCTTGTTCCTGAATCTCTAGTTCCCGGTCTACGGAGTCCCCTTGTGCCTGTTCCGTCCATGTTTTTAACTCTGCATGAACCTCTGTGCCACCCCAGCATGGTCCGCGACCAGCCACAGGCAGCTGTGTAGGGCGCACCCCAGTGCAGGCATCTACAGTCTCTGGGATATGTTTCTCTCACTCGCTCCACTATCTCGTCTAGAGTCTGCTTCGAGTCCGGCATGGTTAGTGACCAGCCCTGCGGGTCGGCTGTGTAGGGCGTGCTGCGTTGCAGTCTCAACTCAGCACTTTGATCCTGAATCCTCGTCTTTAGTATTTTGTTCCTGAAACCCTCATCTTCAGTACCTTGCTCCTGAGTCTTTGTCCAAGTGTCTTCACCTGACTCTTCATCCAAGTGTCTGAGTCTGAGTCTTCGTCTGAGCCTTCCATGTTCCAAGGCCTTTGTTTGCCCCTGGCCTCCATCCAGCCTGCTGTAGGTCTGAAAGGGTTTGGAAAAGTCATAGGACTGTGCAAAGACCACCATTGCATTGTTGGTCTTCCCGAATCGTGCAGGTCTGGTGGAGGGTTAGTGACTTCAGTCATCCTTGTCTTCAGTCCAGCCTTGCTCCTGTCCAGCCCATGCTCGGGCATGCCTTGCCTACCTTGGCACCTCTTCAGAGTTCCTCTGGGGTCGAGCCGTGGTCCAAGAACACACAATCCCCTGGAAAGCGGAACCGCTCTCCTAGCGGTTCCTAACACATTTCCTTTAAGAACCAGATTTTTCTTTTTCCTCTTACTTTTGTTTACTTTTCTAACATATAGTTGTGATGCTTTTGTAATAGCTCCTTTCAATTTCACCCACTGTTGTTCCTCCTTACCCATATGCTCTCAGTCTTACAGTTCTTCCTCTAGGAACATTCCCATTTTGACAAAGGCTGTATTTGTGAATTTCAAAACTTTAGTCTTTGTGTGTCTTCTCTGTATCCTGTTTGTGATATCACCTGAGCACCATACTGGTGCTCAGGTGGATGCCTACTCAGAAATGTGAGACATTATCCCCATTTGTGAGCACCAGGTCAAGTATCACACCCTCCCTCATGGGTTCCATTATCATTTGTTTGAACAGAGCCCCTTGAAAAGCATCCACTTTCTCTCTACTTCTTGTAGTTTTCATGGATGATATATTCCAGTCCACATCTGGCAGATTAAAATCTTCAACTGGCATCACTTCTACCTTCTTCCCTACCTTTTGGATGTGTTTGACCATATCTCTGTCCAGTTCTTTTCTTTGAATCAGAGATATGAAGGCCACATTGATGTAAATAATAACCCCATCTTCTTTATTTAGGACAGACCATAATGCTTCTTCCCTACCCCATGCCCTTTGCATTTCAGTTGCTTGTATATTGTTTTTGACATAAAGAGATACTCCTCCACCTTTTCTGTACTCTTTGTTCTTCCTAAACAAATTATAGCCAGAGATGACCATATCCCAATCATGAGACTCAGCCTCTGTAACAGTAACAATATCTAAATCCACTTCCATCATTACAGCCTGCAGGTCTGGGATTTTATTGCTCAGACTACAGGCATTTGTGCTCATAGATTTCCAGTTTCTCTCTATGGACATCTTTTCTGCCATATTCAGTTGATTTCTATTAATTGCTCCACCCGCTTCTTGGAGGTGCTGGGATTGACTTTTCAATTTCCTTTTGCCATCCCCTTCCTCTAGTTTAAATGCCTTATGGTATATGATTTCAATTTTTCACTTAGGATCCTTTTCCTGCAACAGACAGATGGAAAATTAAAAAAAAGGGGTGTGTTGCAAAAGAAACTTTCATATGGTCCATGAAACTGATGGTATAAGTGAACACAATGGAAATGAGGTGATGTTGCCTTCCAAATGTGTACATATCAAATTTTATTTAAAAATAAGTCCCCATTTTAGACCATAAAATACAACATTAAATGCATTGTAGATAATGGACCATAAACAAAAGGGCAAAACAGCGGAAGACAGCAAATATAGGTACATACCGTAACTAGAAATAACCTACTGTAATGCATTTTGAGAGCATAAAATACAATAAATACACAATACATAATCTTTGACATAGAGCCTCTCACTGTTCCATACATGGCCCCAGCCCCCAATATATCCAAAACTTTCTTCCTTATAACAGATTTTGAGCCATGCATTGAAATTATTTATATGGTTTAGCCTCTTCTTCCTCTTTCTATGAACAGGTAACACATCTGAAAAGACAAAACTCTTCACCATGTGCCTATTCTGCTTATCCAGAGTCTGGAAATCTCTTTGCATAGCTTGTATGTTGTTTCTAGCAAGGTCATTGATTCCAAGATGGATGATAAGGTCAACTTCAGAGTCCTTACTTTCTTCATTGATTGCTTTGAGTAAGGATGATGAGGTCACACAGGCAAGATCTAGTTACTATAGTTACCATCTCTGGGTTTTTTTTCTCAGCAGTACACATTCATAGATTTCTATGAGACAAAAATAAATGAACAGGACAAAGAATATTTGTTTCATTAGGACAACTCCATTTGTTTTGGGGGGCCCACAAATGAAACAAATAAGGACACGTTTGTTATGTTTTGCCCATTCTTTTCAAACAAACATCCTTTTCATTATCCAGTCCCATACATCAGAACAAACTATCTTGTGTCCAATCATCCAATCATCCCAAAGTCTTAAGAATCTCTGGGTGAGGTTACTACCCTACTACTATCCTATCATTTATCAGCTTTATCCTCCTGCACCATCAATCAAATCTCATAAAATTAAATCTTTTTCAAAAAGAGTGGTCATAACATTTTTTATGAATGATAATTAATCAGAGATCAGCTATATGTCCATTGGTAGATTGTTCCATAAATATGGTATACAAGATCTAAATGCTTGTTGCCTCATGGAAACCAAGCAATCTTCCTTCTGGGTTGATTCAATGAACAGAGCTCCCTGAGAGTATCACAAGTTCCATTTAAGATCATGCTATTTCAGCTTCTCTTGCAGATATGTGGCAACATGTCCCCTCTCAAATATGAAGATAATGATATATAAGCGCGCGCGTGTGTGTGTGTGTGCGTGTGCGTGTGTGTGTGTGTGTGTGTGTGTGAGAGAGAGAGAGAGTTTCTGAGTGAATAAAATTGAATGTATACACAGTTGAGAAAAATGGAAATCATGTGCACATTGTGAAACATACTGTAGTCATTCTGGTAATGGTCAAACATTAAGAGGTGCGTTTTATGATTCCCAATAGGGAAATTGATGCTGTCTCTTTAAAACTAACTTTATCATGGGAAAAGTTTGTTATTGTGTAACTCTATGGCTTAATGAGAAGATTTAGTGTTAAATTCAGTTGGAAAACCTGAAGAAACACCCCTCTATGACTTCAGGAACCTGATTAACTAAAATAAATGCCTACAAAGAGTTTTAATTTTTACATGTATTGACATGGCAGGATTTGGCAGATGTTGATTCATGATTGCAATTTCTAGCTTACCTAACTTTTACTTTTGTCACTGAAATGTGTTTGTATGGGGAAGGAAGAATAAGCATGCTTAACCAATTGATTATGGATTCCATGGATAGCTTTCCTCTGTGTAGAAAAGCTGTGCTGATATCACTAACTCCCATTCTGTTTCTAAGTCCAGCACAGAGGAGTTTGGATTGTCACAAAGTTTTATATTGTTGCTGGCAAAAATGCCTTGGTCTGCTGTCAATGATGCAGCCCTCTTCTTAGTGACAATTGACACCCATGCTTGTCATAGCAGTGGAGGTTTCTCGAGTTCAGTCTGTGGAATGTCTGGGGACTTCTGAAAGTATCATTGTTTTCTTTATTGGACCATCAGTTGTGGGAGATCAGATATCTATAGCAGTGATACATGGAAGTGTTTTGGGAGCTGAAACAAGGAATGCTGATCTATAGGAAGAGGTAGATGTTCAGTGAGATCCTGAATCACCAATTGAAAGTACTGTAGTTTTGAATAATCTTGTGGTTATCTTTGTTATGAATGGCAGAGTGGATGATGTCATTCCCCTAAGGCAACATTGAGGTTTGCTTATTTTCCATGTGGGAATTTTACTGCTGGAGAAGATCAAGGCATCTGAGCTAGAAACATGATTTAAGTTTTCATTTGTAAGTGGGTGAGTTTTTCCCTAAGGACATGGTAGATAAAGTGACTCTTGATGAGAGTGGATTTTCTGTACTGCAGTCCCTAAGCAATTAATTGTGTCAGAATGTGGAAGTTTTAGAGTATACAATAAAGAATGAGATCCTCTCTAATATTGAGTTCTATAACTGCCCACAATCTCTTTAGTTGTTATCTTATGGAAGTTTTAATAATTTGTGAGGCCTGGTGAACACCTGTGGCCAAAATGTTTTATTCTAAAAAGCAAAGTTTACTTAGAGTGGAAAGGGTGACTATAACTGTGCAGAATTGATATTCCCTCAGAGAGTAAGGCATCATCTTCTAGAGTATTTTGTTTTTTACTAGTCTTCTTCTAAAGCTGTATTTATTGCTGAATTTGTGTTCTCAATAGATAAGGGCCTTTCTCTTAAACTGTTTAACAAATAAATAAATAAATAAATAAATAAAGAGAGAGCTAAGAGCTAGTCGGAGGAAGTAGAGGCGAGCCGGCTACTGCAGGGACCGCGAGATGAGTGCTGACGCTGTTAAAGAGAAAGAAAAACTCTATCTCCTCATCGAGGGAGAGGGGGACGCGGCTGTGGACACGCCCCCTCTCAAAAAAGATATAATTGCGATGGAGAAAGTACAGAGAAAGATGACCAAAATGATAAGGGGAATGGAACAGCTCCCCTATGAGGCAAGACTAAAGAGGTTAGGACTTTTCAGCTTGGAGAAGAGACAGCTGAGGAGGGATATGATAGAGGTGTTTAAAATCATGAGCGGTCTAGAACGGGTAGATGTGAATCGGTTATTTACTCTTTCAGATAATAGAAAGACTAGGGGGCACTCTATGAAGTTAGTATGTGGCACATTTAAAACTAATTGGAGAAAGTTCTTTTTCACTCAACGCACAATTAAACTCTGGAATTTGTTGCCAGGTGAGTCCTCGTCGAGGGAGAGGGGGACGCGGATGTGGTTAGTGCAGTTAGTATAGCTGTGTTTAAAAAAGGATTGGATAAGTTCTAGGAGTAGAAATCCATTACCTGCTATTAATTAAGTTGACTTACAAAATACCCACTGCTATTACTAGCAACAGTAACATGAAACAGACTTAATTTTTGGGTACTTGCCAGGTTCTTATGGCCTGGATTGGCCACTGCTGGAAACAGAATGCTGGGCTTGATGAATCCTTGGTCTGACCCAGTATGGCATGTTCTTTTCTTAAATTGGAAATTTGCAGATGATTATGCTGCATTTGGCAAGCTGTTAATTAACAGTTGAAGTCTTAAGACACTGAATTGGCAAATCGACATATAAGATAGAATCAACAATAAGAGATTGAATCCTCTTCACTAAATATAGTCCATCAAAACAAGAAACGTTATGAACAATATCTTCCACTGAGAAAGCCTAGATGGCAAAACAGAGGACTTTGTAGGGACAGAGAGATTACATGATCATATAACAGAAGTAGATATATACTACAGAAACATCATTGGAACAACAGTCCTGTGAAACAATTACAAAGATTCCTTTCTTGGGGACTGTGATTCAGCTGTACCCCCATTTTAATGAAGATATCTTCCATGTGACTCATCTTTTTCAATTTACAAAGTATTTTTCTTGAAGTCCAGATCTATTGCAAGTGTGTCATTGTTTCATTACAAGCACTTTGTATATATTTTGACAATGTTTTATGTTGATATCTATACATGTTATAAATGCATAACACTACAAAGAGTTTAGAAGCGGTGTGAATGAGGAATGATTGACTAGGGCAATTGATAAATATATGTATGTGTTAATCTGCCAATTTTATTTTTTGAAAATTGTTTTAATAGTTTGATATTCTTTGCCATTGTGTAATAACGATTGTGTAATAATGATTGTGACATTAAGCATCTTTCATATCATTTAAAACATTTGTTGTGTTATTTACCCTATGTTAGGGGGTCTCTTATACCACAACAGACGGTCAATACAAAGAAAAAAACAGGGATCTTGCAGAACAAAACATACAATGTGGAAACAGACAAGCGCAAAACGCGATCACAGCAGTGAATGATTCATTGGTATTTAATTTATCATCAAGAGGGCTTTCCCGAGTAGAAATGACATTGTTACAAAAGGGATTATCATTTGTTCCAAGTACGAAATATGATTCCTTTGCTATGCGCATTTCTTTACAAAATTTTTTTAGGAAATTAAAAATTTCTCGATATTTTAAAGATCAACCCCGATCAGAGACCAGGGGTTTGTGGAGACCAACAAAGTGGAATCCTCCAGGGGTGGTGGATCCAGCTTTGGCAATATTCGAGAAATTGATAATGCGTGATTTGGAGACATTGGAACTGTCATCTATACAAATGACTTATAATTTAACTAGAGAAGAGCGAGAAGCTTGTATAGCCCTCCAAAATGATAACACCATCACTATACGCCCAGCTGATAAAGGGGGAGGCATAGTGATTTTAAATACTGAGGATTATGACAGAGAAGTTATGCGACAACTTGCTGATCGAAGCTGTTATACCCTGTTAACACAAGATCCTACATCTGAACTCCAAGGTATTATTTATGACATGTTGGAGGAAGGTGAAGTTCAGAAATTAATAACAAAAAAGGAGAAACATTTTTTATGGGAACCGTATCCAAATATACCGATTTTTTATGTGGTTCCAAAGATCCACAAATCCATGGTTGCACCTCCGGGACGTCCGATAGTCTCGGGCATTCACTCAATATTGGAACCTCTATCTAAGTATGTTGACTCTTTCTTAAATCCATTGGTCAAAAAGAGTCGTTCATACATACGAGACTCTTCAGATTTTATTTTACGTTTAGAATCATTGATTGATGTTGAGGATGAGTGGTTATTGGTGACAGCGGATATAGTATCACTGTACACCAATATCCCTCAAGAGGATTCGTTACAGGTGATACAGGAAACATTGAGAGCAAATTAATTTTCCGAAAATAAGAGTCGGTTTATCACACAAGTGGCGAGAATAGCGTTGACTAAAAATTTCTTTAGGTACAAAGATGAATATTATCAGCAAATTCAGGGGACTGCTATGGGCGCAACTATGGCGCCTTCGGTAGCCTGCCTGTACGTTGCAGAGTTCGAGGAAAGGTATATCTATGTATCAACTCATTGGTCTAATATTTTGTGTTGGGTACGATTTATTGATGACGTATTCCTAGTCTGGAAGGGGTCTTTACAAGCTTTTACTGAATTCAAACTTTGGATGAATGCAATAGATTCTAATTTACAATTTACTTTTACTATGCATGAAAGAGTTGTTTCATTTTTGGATTTGCAGGTATATAAGCAGGGTAAACGATTGGTTACTTCTATATTTGTAAAAAAGACAGATCGTAACAATTTGTTACACTTCAGTAGCTTTCACCCACAGAATCTTCGGACTAATATCCCAGCAGGACAATTCCTTCGATTGCGACGGTTATGTGGTAGTAGAGATGAGTATAAGAACCAGGCAGCAAAGATGCGGGATAAGTTTTTAACAAGGGGATATCCGGGTAAAATGATTAAGAAAGCATATAAGAGAGGGTTATATGCAGATCGGACATCCTTACTTCAAACTAGACAGCGAAGCAAAGCAGACAGATTAGTATGTGTACTTCCGTACACACAAAGAACCCAAAAGATCCAAGAAATTATATTGCAACATTGGCACGTTTTAACGTTTCATGAATCTACAGAATAGACCTTTGTTTGCTCGCACTAGAGGACGTAATTTACGAGATATACTAGTGCATTCGGATTCGTATCAAATAGACACAGAACCAGCACCTGGCCAATATAGATGCCAGGGATGCTCTGTGTGCAAACACGTTCTAGTGACAAGAAGTTTTCAGCATCCAACTATGCCGTATAAACAGGTGTTGAGTCGTCATTTTGATTGTAGTACAGACAGGGTTATTTACGTCATCTTATGCCCGTGTCAGAAGCTATATATTGGCCAAACCAAATTATCAATTCGCACTCGAATTATACAACATAGGAGTTGTATACACACTGGTAAAATTGAGTCTCCTTTGGTTAAGCACTGGCAAGATTGTGGACACACAGAAGATCAATTAAAATTTTGTATATTACAGCAGCGACTCAATAGAAGAGGTGGACACATTTCCCAGGATCTGCGGCAAACTGAACAGAGATTTATTTATTATTGGCAAACAATGGCACCTAAGGGACTGAATGCAACAATAGAGTGGGAAGCATTTTTGTAGGACTGTAGAGTCTGCATTTTATAAGTAGTATCAGTTCTGATTTTGAATTTATACAAAACAGTTTTTTCTAAAAAAAATGTTTGTAAGATAATGTGGACTAGAAGTTGATGTTCAGTTTGCGCAGTGAGCAGTGTTCTTTTCCGGTATGTTGGAGTGGTTGAACATCACGAGTGAGTTGGGGTACAAGTGGATTAAACGGTCAGCTAGCGTTCAGTAACAACATGATGAGATGTATAGGGATTTTGCCCTAGGACAGGATTTTAAAGAGGGATGACGTGATTGGACGGAATTAAGAACGTGAGAAGGGATTGGACGGTGCAATAAATTGAGGAGGAGTATATAAAGGGCTTTTGGTGATAGGAGCCTCATTACGAAACACGCTCTGAGGAAGACGCACGGTCATCGAAGATCTAGGTGAGTGTTGGAGTTTTTTCAATAATATGAGGTTCAGTGTAAAGAACTAGATGTGTTTTTTATTTATTTTTGAGAACAGGGAGGAAATGCAAGTGGTAGAGGAACACCGGGGCAGATTTTGAACTAATGTGAAATGGATACGAAACCTCACTTGTGCGGTTGAACAATGAGTCGGCTGGAAGTTTGTTAGGAGCGTGGTATTTGTGACTCCATTTTGAGAACAGCAGTTCTCTTTTCAAATAAGGTATTTTATAAGGATCATTTTTGGGTTCATAGAGTTTTTTGGTGAATTCATTTGAGTTGCAAATTGGGAACAGCGTGGGCATATATTCTGTGGTCTTTGCAGGTGTGGTGGAACTAATTGAAACTCTGAGAGGAGCGCTTATGGTCAGAAGTTTGTGAAGACGGAAGTATGATGAGATAGAAAGGTAATATCACATTTGTGTCTCCGTGGAAACATCTTAAGACTAAACCAGACTACAAAGAACATTGAGTTGATTTATATTTTGAAACACCAATATTTAAATTTAATTTGGAAAGAGAATATCAAAATGGGGATAAATTTCCTTTTTTTGAATTATTTTATAGGTTCACGTTCACATTCGGGAGACTTCATATATTAAAAATTAGGAGCTATTGAGCCGGAGTGAAGTGAATGTGTCTTTTCTGAATCCACTCCGTTCAAAGTACAGGTAGGAGTGGGTATCAGGATAAAAGTTTTTTGTAAATTCACAATTTATTTATTACTATTTTTCAATTATTAATGAATATTTCATTATAAATGTAATGTTTTAGAAGCTTGTTAGTTGTAATATATGGATATATGTGATAAGATTAGTACATATTGATTTAGTAGATGAGGTGATTAGTTTGACATAATATGAGCTTTATGCTTTCAGATACAAGTGATGGAAGTCATTGGTTTCCATTGATGTTTGGTCTTAATAAAAGTATTCCCCTGAAGAAGCCAACATTGGTGAAATGAGGACCTTGTCGGGACAGGAGAAAGAATCAGCTAAAGGAGATACACCACTAATACAAGTTAACTGTTTAGATAAAGGAATGTAATTTAAGTTACATGGTATAAGATTGTTAAAGCAATAAGTGGTGTATTCCTTTATACAGACCTATTATAACATCAATGAGGTTAGGGTATATTTAGTTCGATTAGGGTAAGATTGAGGATAGGTATAGGAGAGGACTGAGGGTCATAACTAATTGGACTAAAAGTAGATTTTAGTATATTTGAAATATTTAATGTTTTGTAATACATTTTTTCACTTAAATTATTAGCATATTTGTTAAAGTTGTCAATAAAAGATTTACATTTCTAAGAAACATTACATATTTGAATTGATTCATTAAATATAATAATAGTGCTTATGGTCTCCTACGGCTGCACATTGGGGGTTTTTTGCATATAAGCTTTAGCACTAGTAGAAGTAGAATTGCCAAAAAAATTTTGCTTGCTATATATATATATATATATCTATAAGAACATAAGAACATGCCATACTGGGTCAGCCCAGCATCCTGTTTCCAACATTGGCCAATCCAGGCCATAAGAACCTGGCAAGTACCCAAAAACTAAGTCTGTTCCATGTTACTGTTGCTAGTAATAGCAGTGGCCATTTTCTAAGACAACTTAATTAATAGCAGGTAATGGACTTCTCCTCCAGGAACTTATCCAATCCTTTTATAAACACAGCTATAATAACTGCACTAACCACATCGTCTGGCAACAAATTCCAGAGTTTAATTGTGCGTTGAGTGAAAAAGAACTTTCTCTGGTTAGTTTTAATTGTGCCACACGCTAACTTCATGGAGTGCCCCTTAGTCTTTCTATTATCCGAAAGAGTAAATAACCGATTCACATCTACCCGTTCTAGACCTCTCATGAATTTAAACACTCATATCCCCCCTCATCCTTCTCTTCTCCTAGCTGAAAAGTCCTAACCTCTTTAGTCTTTCCTCAGAGGAAAGACTAAAGAGGTTAGGACTTTTCCATTCCCTTTATCATTTTGGTCACCCTTCTCTGTACCTTCTGCATCACAACTATATCTTTTTTGAGATGCGGCGACCAGAATTGTATACAGTATTCAAGGTGCGGTCTCATCGCGGAGCGATACAGAGGCATTATGACATTTTCTGTTTTATTCACCATTCCCTTTCTAATAATTCCCAACACTCTGTTTGCTTTTTTGACTGCCGCAGCACACTGAACCGATGATTTCAATGTGTTATCCACTATGACGCCTAGATCTCTTTCTTGGGTGGTAGCTCCTAATATGGAACCTAACATTGTATAACTATAGCATGGGTTGTTTCTCCCTATATGCATCACCTTGCACTTATCCACATTAAATTTCATCTGCCATTTTTGATGTCCAATTTTCCAGTCTCACAAGGTCTTCCTGCAATTTATCACAATCTGCTTGTGATTTAACTACTCTGAAAAATTTTGTATCATCTGCAAATTTGATTACCTCACCCGTCGTATTTCTTTCCAGATCATTTATAAATATATTGAAAAGTATGGGTCCCTATACAGATCCCTGAGGCACTCCACTGTCCACTCCCTTCCACTGAGAAAATTGTCCATTTAATCCTACTCTCTGTTTCCTGTCTTTTAGCCAGTTTGTAATCCACGAAAGAATATCGCCATCTATCCCATGACTTTTTACTTTTCCTAGAAGCCTCTCATGAGGAACTTTGTCACACACCTTCTGAAAATCAAATATACCTCATCTACTAGTTTACCTTTATCTACATGTTTATTAACTCCTTCAAAAAAGTGAAGCAGATTTGTGAGGCAAGACGTGCCTTGAGTAAATCCATGTTGACTTTGTTCCATTAAACCATATATGTTCTATATGTTCTGTGATTTTGATGTTTAGAACACTTTCCACTATTTTTCCTGGCACTGAAGTCAGGCTAACTGGTCTGTAGTTTCCCGGATTGCCCCTGGAGAAGAGTGTGACTTATACAGATGCACAGAACACCATGTCTATATGGACACCATCATTCCAGTGCCCCCTTCTCCACCATTTCATTCTCCCTTGCTGGTACTTTATCTCATCCAATCACATCACTACCAACAGCCAATCCATAGGAGTGGAAGCAGCTGTGCAAGTAATAAATGCAGCACCTGTTGAAGAATGCTGGAGCCTCATGCAGGAATCAAAACTATTCTGTGCCACCTCCACTGGTGAAACTAGAAAAGGACTGAGAAAGCATTGTTGCCTCCATGAGAGACACTTCTGCAGCAAAGAATGGAAGTAGTATTAAAGATTATCTTTTCAGGAAGGATCAAAGACTGCATAGAGGAGTCATCACCATGCTAAAGCTAAAGCAGGAATAGGGGAGCCCCTGCCAGAGAGACATCACAATAACCGTTCTAACAGTCTGCTGGGAAGAAGATGTGAGAAGACAATCTCAGAAAGGACTTTGCCACCTGGCATACGTTTTGGGGTGGGTGGAATTTATTGCTGAATGTTGTGGGAACAAGAAAGAGAGAAGAGTCAGTGGATATTGGTGCTGGAGGGACAGTGGGGGAGAAAAGAGAGGACATAGAGTTACAGAGAATAGAGAGTAGGGAATTGTGGGGAGTGAAGGAGAAGGAAGGGAGTGGGGACAGGTTGGAGAGAGAGAAAAGGGGCAGGAAGGAAAGAATGTGGGGAGGTAGTGGAATTAAGAGAGGCAGAGGTCCATTGAGTCCCTGTCACTTGTGGGGGAAAGAAGGATTTACAATATGTTGGAGCTATTAAGCTCCTGTCATTAATATTATTATTATTAGTAGTAGTAGTAGTAGTAGTAGTAGTGTTAGTATTTAGGCATTTATCTCCAATCTCCATCATTCTAAACAAGGTACATTCAAATAATCATTAAAAAATGTGTCAATTGAAAAATAGGGATGTGCAGACCAAAAGTTTAAGTTCATAAGTCCATAAGTCGAAAGGGTCATTTGCGGTCAATATGGACATATGGAGAATTCCATAAGTTGAGTCTATGTCCATATGTGCAAATAAAAATTTAAGCCCCTCACCCGCCTTAATCTCCCCCCCCAAGACTTACCAAAACTCCCTGGTGGTCCAGCGGGGTCAGGACGCCATTTCTGAACTCCTTTGCAAGGAGCACGTGAGGTCGGCGTCACGTCGGAGTGATGCGGCGTCACGTGATTCCCCTCGGGTCCGGGAGCGAACCCGAGGGGAATCACGTGACGTCGGCGCCAAGTCGGAGTGACGCGGCGTCACGTGATTCCCCGCGGGTCCGCTCCCGGACCCCTCGTTGGGCCCAAAAGGCACTTTTGGCCAGCTTGGGGGGGGTCAGGAGGCCCCTCCAAGCTGGCGCGGGGAATCACGGCGCGGGGAATCACGGGAGCGGACGTCACGTGATTCCCCGCGCGTCCGCTCCCGGACCCTCACGGAACTTTTGGCCAGCTTGGGGAGTTTTGGTAAGTCTTGGGGGGAGGATTAAGGAGGGTGAGGGTTTAAATTTTTATTTAGATCAACAATCGCGATTTCCAACGTATTCAACATACCTATATTGAATAAGTTGGAAATCCGATCGTTTACGCCTCATCACTTTTTTAAGTTAAAAAAAAAAAAAGTTGCGTTTTACATTTAAGTTCAAAACGAATGCACAACCCTATTGAAAAACAATGTTTTTGGAAATGGTAGGTTTTATGTTGGGGCTGCTGATGTGTTTACAGATATGTACATTTTTCTAGGATGTATCTTATGTTTCACTTGCATTTTTTTGTCTTATATTATTGTTTGATTTTTTAATTTTTTTAATTTATGGATTTTCACATACAGTTATATAATTCATAAACCATAAATATATATTTCTGATTTTGCCAAAACACTTCACACTTATATGGAAACTTTAAAGTCATCCCCCCCCCTCTCTTTTCAACTTCAGTTCTTAATGCTATAAACTTCCTTCTTTTATCTTGTGTCAACCTGGAAAAGTATGGGTAGATCCAGACCTTGTCTCCATGAAATAAAGCTGAATGATTTCTCAAATAAACGAAAAACTGCTTCATGATCCATAGCAAAAGCAAAGGAGACATGGAGCGTAACCCCGGATTTTATAATTGTATCTGTAGTAGCTTCAATAATTGCAGTCAGATTCAGGGAGTTATCTTCTTATTTACTCACTGGAGCAATATTTATTTATTTATTTATTTATTTATTTATTTAAAAAGTTTTTATATACCGGGGCACGTAGAGCATATCACCTCGGTTTACAGATAACAAAAACTTAGCAATCACTTTACAGTTCAACAAATTAACTGATAAAACAGATAACAATGCAACCAATAATAACATCAACTCTTATGAATACAGTCAAGTAAATTTCAGGGAGTAAACATGTCTAATGCAATAGCAGTTAATTTAATTATGTTTCTTGATGAATGGACATTTAATTGCATATAGAATGAATTAGGATTAGGATGGGGCGTGAATGGGAGGGGTAGATCAAGAAAGGATATGGAGGGGATAGGAGTGTATAGGAATTGAACCCAGACAGTTAGTTGTAAGCTTTTCTGAATAACCATGTTTTTAAGTTTTGTTTAAATTTTTTGTGGCATGCTTCTTGTCGTAGGTCAGAGGGCATGCTATTCCAAATAGTTGATCCAGCTATGATGAACGAACGTGCTTTTGTAGATGCAAGTTTGGTTGTTTTCGGCGAGGGGATCGGTAGTCTAGCTAGATGCTGTGGTCTAGTTGGTCGGTTAGAATCTTTAAAGTGTAGGTGATCCGGGAACCAATTCATATTGTTGTTGTGGATGGCTTTATGTATTAGCGTGATAGCTTTGTATGTAATCCTGGATGCAACAGGTAGCCAATGTAGAGCTTGAAGTGCAGGCGTAGAGTGTTCGTGGCGGCGTGTGTCAGTAATGATGCGGGCTGCAGCATTTTGCAACATTTGCAATGGTTGTAGCGTTGTTTTAGGTAGGCCTAATAGCAGAGTGTTGCAGTAGTCAATCTTTGATAGTATGGTTGCCTGAAGAACTGTGTGGAAGTCATATGGATGTAATAGCGGCTTGATACGTTTTAGGGTGTGGAGCTTGAAAAATCCGTTTTTGACCGTGTCCAGTATGAATTTTTTGAATGTGAAATTGCTGTCAATGATTATTCCCAGGCTGCGTACTTGTTGTGCTATGGGTGGGCTGGTTTGTGTCAGAACCATTTTGCTCATGTTGGTGTTTTTTGGGGGTGTGATGATGAGTAACTCTGTTTTGTTGGTGTTGATAGCCAAGTAATTGTCCGTGAGTGGTTTTTTTTATTTGCTCTTACAGGAATATAATAAATTTTGGAGATGACAGGCATTGCCTGTTGAGGCATTTTTAAAATTTCTTGTAAATATTCTTTAAGCATGTCCTTTGGTGTTATTAAATCATGCTTAGGGAAGTTAAAGATCCTAAGGTTCAGATACTTTAAGGTGTTTTCTATAACTTCCAATTTTTTTTATCATATATTATTTCAGCTCTTGTAAACTGTTGTTGCCAACTTTCAAAATGTATCATCCTTTTCTCCATGTGCTCTATTTTTTCCTCAGTTTTAGTAAGAGAAGTCTCAATATCCTGGAAACATTTATTTGAATCCATGGTTACCTTTGTCAGGTCAAGGATAGCCAGCTCTAAAGCTTTCACAGCCTGCCAGAGGGAGTCCAAAGTAATTTCAATTGGCTTATCAAAAAGTATAGAGTGATTGCATAAAGATCCAGCTTCCATTTCCCCCACTATTACCTGACTTCTTTCACCTTTCTCCTCAATGTTAGCTTGTATTTGCAGAAAATCAAATGGTATTGATTGAGGTGGCGGAGGAGTACTCAGGGCTCTGGGGCTTAAGGATATTTCAGCCTGGGGGGTTGGAACCCATTCTGTCCCAAATCCTTCAGCGGCTTGTTCCACCAGTTTTTTCAGTTGCAGGAGTGAAAAAAGTCGAAATCCGAGACTGTGCTTGTTAAGAGTCAGGTAAGGGGGAGGATATGGCCATTTCCCTAACCTTAGCCTTATGCTTAGTGTATGGCATATTTCTAAAGGCAAATTTAACTGTCTCCGAATGCTTATTTCGCTACTATCTCTTATAAATTCTTACAGCCTTCCTGGGTGGAGGCTTTGGTGGAGAGTTATAAATTGTATGAAGTAATATTTTACTCACTGTTCCGATTTGAATAGTTTCCTTTTATTTTCAGGCAATAAACTTAGGCAAAACTGCGTGCCCCTTAGGTACACGTGGCTTGGGCAGAGCGCCGGTGTCGATGCAGCGTCACAAAGGGATCAGATTTTATAGTCTCCACAGGTCGCACAGCAGTGACGTCACAAGTAGGAAATTAGAACGCTGAGGTCGCGTCTCAGGCCGGGAAGGCTTTCCTCACCCTCGAGCACCAACAGGCAGGTAATCTTTCATGCACAGCGAACCTTCACTCTCCACCACCTTGCTCATACTCCACCACCTCGCACTCTCTCCACCACCTCGTGTCTTATATTATAGTTTTGTAATTTTTGTTATCATCCTTCTTCCATATTTATGGGCATATAAATAAGTGTGGTGGTGTTGATTTTTTTCAATTTCACCAGGATTTATTTTCTATTTCAGATATTTATTTTGACTAACTTTTGAAAAAGCATAATTCATAAATAATTGATACATTAATACCATTTGTAGTTTTAATACTAGGATTACCAATTTCAGTTTTTATTCAAAATGTCGGTTAGTCTAGAGCCAGCCTTGGCTAATGGAAATGCAGCTATGATAAAACACTGAAGGTTGAACATTTTGTTGTAAATTACAGGGAAAGCAATCCAAAGCTATGACTATTGGGCCCTCCTACTTTACTGTAAAGGCAGTTTGAAACTCTACATTTCTGGATCAAAACTGATGGAAAATGGAGTTATGATGGGATGGCTAATGCACTGAAGACTGTTGAGATTTAGTGCTAAATAACTCAGTCAAATTTACCAATGATCTGAGTGATTGCATAAATGTGATTGTAGATTGAAAAATATATCCTGGTATCTCTGCATATAGTTTTAGAAAATTATCCTGAGAATGTTTCCTACCATCCAGGATAACAACTGATTAATGTGAATGTGAACCCATAGTTGCAATAAGGAAATGTTTTTCTATAGCTGATTTCCTTTTCTTACCATATGATGGAGTTAAACAGCATGAATTGTTTTAGGTAGGTTTCTCATTTTTATCTTTGGAAGAATATAAAATAGAAACATTAAATCACTCCAATTGACTATAATGATAGCTCCTTATCTATAGGAACAGTCCAGGTTTGAGCTACCCTAATTTCATGGAAGCAGATAGAAAGTGTTTGTTTGTGGTTGATTATCCATTTTGTATCCTATCCTGTTGGTAGAGCAAATGATGATAATAGAGCATGCAAAGTGGATTCTCCTACACACCCCAAATATAAATATAAGACCAAGACATACATTTAGGCCACCGTAAATATCTCTTGACTATCCTCCATTATAACAGTTGCTATCTGAGAATGCCCACATTTGACAAGGTATTTTCCATTGAGGAGAGATTACTCTAATCCTATATATTTACTAGGGATGTGCAGAAGGAAAACATTTGTTTTGATTTGGTATTCATTTCACCCGGACCCAAATCCGTTGCATTCATTTCACAGGGGGAAAACCAATTTGTTGATTTGTTTTATTTGTTTTCCCATTTCCCATTAAAGTCAATGAGGGAAGTATTTGCAGCCTATTTTTGGCTTCAGAATTGGAGTTTTCTTATCAATTCTGATGAAACTTCTGGGGAGCAATCATCAGAATGAGAAAACAGCTCCAAGATACTTAGACTGTGGCAAAGTGGCATGAATAGCCTAAGGCACTTTAAAGGGGCAAAGGGGTAACAGGAGTGGCAAGAGTGCTTTAACAGAGGTGCAAAGCAGCACGAGCATGTCAAATACTCTAGGGGTGTGCATTTGTTTCCTATGTATTTGTAATCCGCAACATATAGGGCCATATTCGTTGTATTCATGAGGAAGCAAAACGTATCGCAATTCCCCACGAATACAACAAATCTTTGCCAAATTATTCGGCTGTCGAAAGGAGCCAATTTAAACACCCCCCCTCCTGACCCCCCCCCCCAAGACTTACCAAAACTCCCTGGTGGTCCAGCAGGGGGTCCAGGAGCCATCTCCTGCACTCACACCCTCGGCTGCCGGTATTCAAAATGGTGCCAATAGCCTTTGACCTACTATGTCACAGGGGCTACTGGTGCCATTGGTCAGCCCCTGTCACATGGTAGAAGCACAAGATGGTGCTGGCGTTTGAGGTCAGGCCCTTGTAGGGATGTACGGCCTGGAGTGTGGATGGACAGGCACAGCATTTGAGTTTAGGCCCTTGTAGGGATGTACAGCCTGGACAGTGGACGGACAGGCACAGCATTTGAGGTCAGGCCCTTGTAGGGATATACGGCCTGGACAGTGGATGGACAGGTACAGCATTTCAGGTCAGGCCCTTGTAGGGACGTATGGCCTAGACAGTAGACGGACAGCCATAGTGTTTCAGGTCAGGTAAATTTACTGATATTATCTGGAGCATAGGAGGGAGTTGGAGCTGCTGCAAGGCTTTCAATTACTTTTATTCATCTTGCCATTCACAGGGAAAATTTGGAAAACCAAGCAAAGGAAGGTTTATTTTCAAAAACACTAGCATTTCCATCAACTCCGGTGCCAGCCTTGAGCGGTGAGGGCTCATGATAACCCTGTCATTGAAAGTACACATTCACTGGGCACACTGGTTGGTGGACATGACAGATATCATGTCCACCAAAAAAAAAAAAAAAAAATCCACCACCTCATTTTTGATTCAAGGGCACTTTTCTCATATGTTTCAACCCTCATTAAACCCCCGGCGCCTACCATTCCAGACGATCAAGCTCTCAACAAAGCGAATGAACTAGCTGACTTCTTCGACAATAAAATTACATCACTCCTAGCCCCCCTCAAGAGAGCAGCTACACTTCCAAACCACATTCAACAATCATCACACTCAACCGTTCAACAATCATTGTACGCAACAGATCAACAATCATCGCACTCAACCGTCCAACAATCAGTGCCTTCAACCGCCCAACAACCATCGCACTCAACCACTTTACAACCTAACACAACCCCAACAGTGCTCGACAAGTTTGAGCCCACATCCACATTAGAAATAGAGAATATCCTCAAGAAGATAAAACCATCCTCTCACCCATCAGACCATATTCCTTCAAACACCCTGAGTCTGATCACCAACACCATAGCCAAACCTGTTGCAGACATCATCAACTGCTCTCTCTCCCAAGGCCAAGTCCCTAACCAACTCAAGTTAGCCATGCTCAAACCGCTCCTCAAAAAACCCAACCTTCCCACCTCAGACCCAGCTAACTTCAGACCCATAGCAAACCTCCCTATGATAGCCAAAACTATGGAGAAAGTTGTTAACAAACAACTTACAGAATTTCTTGAAGAAAACAACATCCTCACCTCAAACCAATTTGGTTTTCGTAAGACTAGGAATACCGAATCGCTATTAGCCTCATTATCAGACACTATTATCTTTAATCTATAAAAAGGCCAACCTTGCCTCCTCGCTCTCCTGGATCTCTCATCAGCGTTTGATACCGTAAACCACCCATGCCTCCTCCAACGCCTAACGGACATTGGCATTACAGGAGCAGCATTCAACTGGTTCAAATCATTTTTGGAGAACAGATCATACAAGGTCAAGATAAATAACAAAGAGTCTCACGCCATCGAATCCAAGAGGGGAGTACTGCAAGGATCATCCCTCTCTCCGACTCTCTTCAATATTTATCTTCTCCCGCTCTGTCAATTACTCACCAACCTCAAGCTAATACACTTCCTATATGCGGATGACATACAAATCCTCATCCCTATAGAAGACTCACTACACAAAGCCATGTCACACTGGAATAAATGTCTCTCAGCTATCAACAACCTACTCACCAGCCTCAACCTGGTCTTAAACACAAACAAAACCGAAATCCTCATTATAGCACCGGAAAACTATGTCCCACCAACACATCCTAACGCTAACCAAAGTCCGGATACTTCTTCACAACAAGTAAAAGACCTGGGAATCATCATAGACAACGGATTCAGCCTCAACAAATTTGTTAGTAACACAACAAAAGAATGTTTATTTAAACTACAAACCTTAAAGAAACTAAAACCACTCCTTCTATACAGAGACTTCCACATGGTGCTACAAGCCATCATACTCCCAAAATTGGACTACTGTAACTCGCTCCTTCTAGGCCTACCAGCATGCACCACAAAACCACTTCAGATGGTCCTGAATGCCTCAGCAAGAATTCTCTCAAATGCCAAAAAAAGAGACCATATCACCCCAATCCTTCATCATCTCCACTGGCTTCCGATTAAATACAGGATCCAATTCAAGTCCTTAATGATGATACATAAGGCCTTATATAACATAGCTCCGCTCAATTTAACGTTTCAAATTCAGCTACACACATCCGTGAAACCGACTAGAAGCGCATATCAGAACAGACTAATCACCCAACCGGCGAAATCCTCTCTGAGGAAACGCGCTCTATCCACAGCGGGCCCTTCACTCTGGAACTCGCTACCTCCAGACCTTCACCTTTAACCATGCCACGCTACATTTAAAAAGAAACTTAAGACTTGGTTGTTCAAACAAGCATTCCCTTAGAGCTAAGAGCAGGAAGAAAGGCATTTTCATATTATCCGTTTTTTTCTCAGCATTTATCTTCCTGAAGAGATCAATACTGAACTGTACTTAAACATATAATCATGTTGACAAACATATAACCATGTTATTTACTTATTAACTCGCATGTTATTTATTAACTGTTTAGCAATATTATATACTATTCTGTTACTTGGATTAATTATGTTCAATGTAAACCGCTAAATGAAGCGATAGTTACTGTTCCTTGTAAACCGGGGTGATATGTATATTATACAGGAACTTCTGGTATATAAATCCTTTAAATAAATAAATAAATAAATATCGCTGAGCCACTTTGGCTTGGTGTAGCCAGACAGTGGACGTGTGTGCCCAATATGCCAGTGGATCTGTCTGCATTTCCTCTGTGGGCTCTGAGAGATACCATTTCACTGACAGTTGTTCTGGTGTCTCCATTGCTTGGTGGGCTGAGAGTCACTCATGCCTGCTGCTTTCTCTCTAGCCCATAGCAGAGCAGATAATTCTTTATGGGCAACATGCCTTTGGCGTACTGAAGTGGAGGAGGTACTAGCTGTCGCTGAAATGCCCGCCACTGTTTCCTCCTCTTCTTCATGCCTAATCTGTCTCTGCCTATGGTGCTCCTGATCATGGATTTTTGCTAACAGCATTTCCTTCACAAATGAGAGACAATTGGACTGTAGGGCGAGTTTCCCTTTCACAATGGGGATCACAGACTGAGGTGAGCATATATGTGTTCTCTTCTGTTAAAGGCCTATACTGTCTTGCACCTGCTCCTGCAAAATGTCCAGACAATGCAGCACCTCAGCTATCATTCCCTCTTCCTGTTTAAAGCCCTCCAAATTTTCCTCCAGAAAATTAACTATAGGGATGATATCAGCCAAGATAGCACTTCTGGAACTCAGTTCCTCCATGGCATCCTTGAAAGCAGTGGCGTAGCCAGAATTGATGTTTTGGGTGGGCACAAGGTTAACATGGGTGGGCTGTAGGCATGCAGGTCTACTAGTTGTTTTTTTACTGATAAATAATGCCAAATTATGCAGCATAGCATTCACATCTATGCCTAAGTATGAGGTTTACTTAATGATACAAACATAATTCACGGTGATTTGTGGTACTTTAGCCTTCTTATTATTACGATTTTATACAAGGCTCCTACCTGTCCATAAATTTTGAGAGAGCGGTTGTGTTGCTTATATTTAAATTGCTAACATCTCAAAATATAGATATATATTTTTACCTTTGTTGTCTGATCTTTGTATTTTTCTAATCAGTTGGTCCTGGTCTCTTTTTCCCATTTTTTCCCTTATAGCTCATTTCCTAATTCCTTTTCAGTGTCTTTCTTCTATTACTGTCTTCTTCCCTTCCACACACACACACACACATACACGCTTTCTCTCACAGACTCCCTCTCACACACTCAAGCTGTCACTCTCATATGCTCTCCCACCCCCCCCCCACCCCCCCACAAGCTCACATTCAAGTTCTCACTTTCTCACCCCTCCCCAGGCTTATATTCTTATGCACACACAGACGCACATCCAGGCACCCATTCTCACCCACACACATAAACCCAGACTCCCATTCTCACCCACAAACCCATGCTCCCAGTCTCACCCACACATATTCAAGCTCCTATTCTCATCCATACATATACACATTTAAGGTACTATTCTCACCCACACATACACACATTCAAGCACCCATTCTTATCCACATATTCAAGCTTCCATTCTCACCCACCCACACAAACCCAGGCTCTCATTCTCACCCATATATACACACATTCAAGCTCCCATTCTCACCCACCCACAAACCCAGGCTCCCATTCTCAACCACACATACACACATTCAAGCTCCCATTCACCCACATATTCAAGCTTCCATTCTCACCCACATACACACCCAGGCTCCAGTTTTCACCCACACACACTCCCATTCTCATCCACACATACACATTCAAGCACGTGCACAGCTTCCGCTTTCTCCCCCAGAGCAGGAAGATCAGCTGCCTCTCCTGCTGCCACCGGCCTCCTGCTATCTTCGGGCGTCGGGCCGTACTGCCCGCCGAACTTCCTGTCGGGGGGGGAGCGGAAGCGCAGCGCACAACGTCCGCTTCCTCCCCCCCCCCCCAAGCAGGAAGATCGGTGGACCATACGGCCCGACGCCCGAAGAAGATAGCAGGAGGCCGGTGGCAGCAGGAGAGGCAGCTGATCTTCCTGCTCTGGGGGAGAAAGCGGAAGCTGTGCGCAGCGCTTCCGCTCCCCCAAACAGGAAGTTCGGCGGGCCGTTTGGCCCGAAGATAGCAGGAGAACGGGTGGCAGCAGGAGAGGCCACCTGATCTTCCTGCATTGGGGGGAGGAAGCGGAAGCTGCGCGCGGCGCTTCCACTCCCCCCCACCCCGAACAGGAAGACCGGTTGGCCATACGGCCGCAGCAGCGCTTCCCCACGTGTGCCGTGATGGTGCGCGAGGCGTGGGTTCTCTTGTTCGCTGTCGCGGGGATGGGATCCTGCAACAGCCTTGCAGTTCCGGTGCTAGTTGGGTGGGCCTGGGTCTAAGTTGGGTGGGCACCTGCCCACCCAGGCCCACCCGTGGCTACGCCACTGCTTGAAAGGCTGCAGGATTTTTACCAGCTGACTCATGACTAACCAATCATGATGCCCTCGGGGATTCTGCACACCTATGTCCTTTGAAACAGAAAGTTCATGAAGGGGTGTCTGCAGCTCCACTAAACTCTGCAGCATCATAAAGGTGGAATTCCACTGGGTGGCAATGTCTTGAATGAGATGCTTGTGAGGCATCTTCAAATCAGTCTGCTTTTGTCGGAGAACCTGCCCTGCCTTCACACTTCTGTGGAAGTGCACTGCTATGTTCCTGCACTTTGTATTAATGTATGCAGGTATTCATTTTTTGGACATTGTACTCCAAACCCAGAGCTGACTTTACTACCAGGTGCAGAGTGTGTGCAAAACATCAGATGTTCTGAAAGTGCCCGTCAATTATTGCCTTTAAAATGTTTGCACCATTGTCTGTGACAAAGAACCTTGCCTGAGGATTCCTATCTCATTGGTATAGCTGCCAGCCCTCCAGCATCTGTCTGATGCATGCTAGAATATTGGCTGAGGTATGGGCCTCATCCGTCAGGTGGGTGTGCAGTAACACCCAGCTCCACCATGATACTTGTTCAATAATAGAGCTGCTGCCTGCCCCTGCCTCAGCCAGGTCCCACCAGTGTGCTGTCAGGAAGAGGTAAGAGTGTGCAGCATTCATGACACTCCAGATATCGCAGGTATAATGCACACTTGAGATGTGAAACGGAACCAGAATCGGTTCTGATTCCGGTTCCGATTCACATCGTGGTTTTTTTTTGTCCGGCCCAATCTCGGTTTTGTTTATCGGCTGCGCCCAAGCCGATAAACAAAAAACCCACCTGACCCTTTAAAACTAATCCCTTAGCTTCCCCCACCCTCCCGACCCCCCAAAAAACTTTTTACAGGTACCTGGTGGTCCAGTGGGGGTCCCGGGAGTGGGAGATCACTCCCGGGACCTGGGAGTGATCTTGGGGACCCAGGAATGGGGAGATCTCGGGGACCCGGGAGTGGGAGATCTCGGGGACCCAGGAGTGGGAGATCTCAGGGATCCCCGGGAGTGGGAGATCACTCCCGGGACCCCCACTGGACCACCAGGTACCTGCAAAAAGTTTTGTGGGGGTTCAGGAGGGTGGGGGAAGCTAAGGGATTAGTTTTAAAGGGTCGGGGTGGGTTTAGGGGTTATTTTTGTGTGCCGTTTTTCCCGCCCTCCCCCAAAACGATAAGAGAACCCCCACGAACAATTTTGTGGGGTTTTCCTATCATTTTGGGGGAGCCCCTGATTTCTGATGATTTTGAAAATATCATAGGATATTTTCAATCGTCCAAAGCCCGATTAACATCCCTAATGCACCCTCCCCTGTGCCTTAGCTAGCAGCACTTGAATGCAACTGCAACATTGGTTGTATGGGCTGGGGATGACCTTTCTGATAATGTGGTTCTGGAGGGGACTTAGTAATTTGGAAATATGACCTTCATCAAATGCTTTACACCCACATTCTCCACTATATGTAAGGGCTGGTCATCAAGGGCAATCATTTCCCCGATGCTCCTGGTTACAACTTTTGAGGCTGCCTGCCTCCTACCCCAGGATAGTGTTACCGCACACCACCCCATTTCCTCTATGGTGGGTTGTTACTTCTTCCACATGTCAGGGGGCTGCTGGCCTGCCACCTGACTGCTTGAAGGGGCTGAGGGGGTGGGGTGACTCTGCTCCTTTTCAACCATTTTACACTGCCTGGAAAAAGGGGTCCCCTGACTGGTACTGCCAACATCCCCAGATGCCAGTACTATTGTAGGGTGTTGTTTCTTCATATGATGCATCATGCCAAAATTAGATAGATGGCTGAAAGGAATCAGTTTTTTGCTTGGGACATTGACTTTTTTAAAAGTATTGGGGCAAAGTTAACTATTTGGGAATAGGAGCAGTATATACCAAAGTAAAAAAGTTGAATAGTTCAGCTCAGTTACTCACCTTGGAAAGGTGTTGAGGTAGTGTGATTGGGTTTAAATAGGGACCAACATTTGTTAATCAAGGGAGCAGTGAGTCACTCAGGCTGACTAACTGAAGTTAGACTGTATTTCCCAACCCTCCCACCACTCGCCCACCCACCCCTAGCTCATCCCTTAATTTATAGGCAGGTGCCACTTTCACAAAAAAAAACAAACAAAAAAACACGTCAACAAAAACTTTATTGAGAATTTGATCAGACCCCGGTAGGCCACTACCAGACACATAGTGAATTCACTAATACATTTAAAGGAAGTTAGACACATTCCTACTCCCATAGCAACCTAAAACTTAACTAGGAACTGATCAAAATTGAGATGAAGGCAGCAGTCCAGCAGCAAGAGGGGGGCTTCCCAGTCTTTTGCATCAGATGTCATAGGGAGGAGGAATAGCCTAGTGGTTAGAGCAGTGGACTATGAACCAGGAAACCAGGGTTCAAGTCCTGCTGTTGCTCCTTTTGACCTTGGGCAAGTCACTTTACTCTCTCATTGCCTCAGGTACAAAAACTTAGATTGTAAGCCCTCTGGGGATAGAGAAATACCTACAGTTCCTGAAT
The DNA here is from genome assembly GCF_901001135.1 of Rhinatrema bivittatum. NCBI lineage: Eukaryota > Metazoa > Chordata > Amphibia > Gymnophiona > Rhinatrematidae > Rhinatrema > Rhinatrema bivittatum. The sequence continues at coordinate 159,304,539 of NC_042619.1, forward strand.
GTAAACCGGTGTGATATCTCAATTGAGATGAAATGTCGGTAAATAATAAATAAGTGTATGATTTTTTACCTACTGGTGAGAATTTGTACATGTGCATGCGATGCAAAGAGCTCCTGGCTCTCAGAGAACGAGTCCGATCTCTGGAGGCTAGAGTGGCAGACCTGGAGGAGCTGAGGCAGACAGAGAGGTATATAGATGAGACCTTCAGGGACATAGTAGTCAAGTCCCAACTTCAGACTGGCAGCCCTGGTGCTGCCTTGGAGGAAGAAGGTCTCATAATGGGAGAGCACCAACCAGGTGTAGCAGGAAAGGATCCTGTAGCAAGGACCTGCTCTCTAGGTGATGCATTGTCTTTTCGCACTGAGGATATCTCCCCAATGCCTACTGCCCAGGAGGGAAGGGTTAGGTCAGCCGTCATAGTTGGTGATTCGATTATTAGGAATGTAGATAGCTGGGTGGCTGGTGGGCGTGAGGATCACCTGGTAACATGCCTACCTGGTGCGAAGTTGGCGGACCTCACGCGTCACCTAGATAGGATTTTAGACAGTGCTGGGGAGGAGCCGGCTGTCGTGGTACATGTGGGCACCAACGACATAGGAAAATGTGGGAGGGAGGTTCTGGAAGCCAAATTTAGGCTGTTAGGTAGAAAGATTAAATCCAGAACCTCCAGGGTAGCATTCTCTGAAATGCTCCCTGTTCCACGCGCAGGTCACCAGAGGTAGGCAGAGCTCTGGAGTCTCAATGCATGGATGAGACGATGGTGCAAGGAAGAGGGATTCAGTTTTGTTAGGAACTGGGGAACCTTTTGGGGAAGGGGGAGTCTCTTCCGAAGGGATGGGCTCCACCTTAACCAGGGTGGAACCAGACTGCTGGCGCTAATCTTTAAAAAGGAGATAGAGCAGCTTTTAAACTAGAACAAAGGGGAAAGCCGACAGTCGCTCAGCAGCGCATGGTTCGGAGAGAGGTATCTTTAAAGGATACTAATGATGCATTAGAATTAGGGCATCCCGACAGTGAGGTTCCAATAATTAGAAAAGTAGTCCAAGTACCTGTAACTAAAAACTCACCTGAGCTAAAAAATTCTAACTTATCCCTATCAATTAAAAAGCAGAATAAAAATACAAACAAAAAACAAACTTTGAAATGTTTGTATGCTAATGCCAGAAGTCTAAGAAGTAAGATGGGAGAATTAGAATGTACAGCAGTAAATGATGACATAGACTTAATTGGCATCTCAGAGACATGGTGGAAAGAGGATAACCAATGGGACAGTGCTATACCGGGGTACAGATTACATCGCAATGACAGAGAGGAGCACTCGGGAGGACGTGTGGCGCTTTATGTCCGGGATGGCATAGAGTCCAATAGGATAAACATCCTGCATGAGACTAAATACAAAATTGAACCTTTATGGGTAGAAATCCCTTGTGTGTCAGGGAAGACTACAGTGATAGGGGTATACTACCGTCCACCTGGTCAAGATGGTGAGATGGACAGTGAAATGCTAAGAGAAATTAGGGAAGCTAACCAAATTGGTAGTGCAGTAATAAAGGGAGACTTCAATTACCCCAATATAGACTGGGTAAATGTATCATCGGGTCATGCTAGAGAGATAACGTTCCTGGATGGAATAAATGATAGCTTTATGGAGCAATTGGTTCAGGAACTGATGAGAGAGGGAGCAATTTTAGATCTAATTCTCAGTGGAGCACAGGACTTGGTGAGAGAGGTAACGGTGGTGGGGCCGCTTGGCAATAGTGATCATAATATGATCAAATTTGATTTAATGACTGGAAAAGGAACAGTGTGCAAATCCAAGGCTCTCGTGCTAAACTTTCAAAAGGGAAACTTTGATAAAATGAGAAAAATTGTTAGAAAAAAACAGAAAGGAGCAGCTCCAAAAGTAAAAAATGTCCAAGAGGCGTGGTCATTGATAAAAAATACCATTCTAGAAGCACAGTCCAGATGTATTCCACACATTAAGAAAGGTGGAAAGAAGGCAAAACGATTACCGGCATGGTTAAAAGGGGAGGTGAAAGAAGCTATTTTAGCCAAAAGATCTTCATTCAAAAATTGGAAGAAGGATCCTCCTTAGTAGAAGTCACTTCAGGACTAGCTGGGAAAATTCAACCTATGGAGTCTAAAATAAATTTAAACACTCAAAATATAACTTCTTTAGATCTGAAGGTTAATATTATGCAAAAAAATCAAGAACAATTGATTAAATCAGACCTGATACAGCAAAGAAAATTGGAAAATATGGAGAACTCTATTAGATACCAAAACTTACGTATATTAAATTTTCCTATATTAAAGCTGATACCTCCTTTAGAAATGTTTAAAAAGTATATACTAGAAGTTTTAAAAATTCCTAAAGAGTTAATGCCTACTTTAGCAAAAGTGTATATGACTAAACCAACTTCCATAGCAACTTCTGAACAGACACCTGAAGTTGAACTAGACCTGACACAATTTCTTGAAACTTCAATGGAATCGGAATTGAATATAACTAAGAGAGGGACATTGTTTATACAATGTGTATTCTCACAAGATAGAGAAATGATAATGAAAGCTTTTTTCCGTAATAGAAAAGTACAATTCCTTGGCCAATTAGTATGGGTATTTCCTGATATTACACGCTCTACTCAAGAACGAAGGAAAAAGTTTTTAACCATGCGAGCTGAAGTAGAGAGTAAGGGAGCTAGGTTTAACCTTAGATTCCCATGCCAATGTATAGTGATTAGACAGGGTGCAAAAAATGTATACTTTGAACCTGAACAATTGTGTAAATTTTTAGACTCAGGGTCCATTGTGAATTCAAGGTAAACTGATTACGGTATGTAATATGGAAGGTAACATTAGAATCCTCTAGTTTCAATCTAAAATGTATTCCTTTTAATTCTGCCAGATTTTGGAATTTGCCTTTTGTTACATTAATATTACATAAGGAATATATTTGCAGTTAAGATAAAACCAATATAGACTAATTATCTCTCTTTGTTAGTGGGTAATTGTCTTAATGTTGAATTGCATCCTATGTATTTTACTTGCAAATTGCCTGTAATTATGGTAAAATTCTATAAATTAAAAAAAAAAAAAAGAGATCTAGGTGTCATAGTGGACTGTTGAACTGCATCCTATGTATTTTACTTGCAAATTGCCTGTAATTATGGTAAAATTCTATAAAAAAAAAAAAAAAAAAAGAGATCTAGGTGTCATAGTGGATAACACATTGAAATCGTCAGTGCAGTGTGCTGCGGCAGTTAAAAAAGCAAACAGAATGTTGGGAATTATTAGAAAAGGAATGATGAATAAAACAGAAAATGTCATAATGCCTCTGTATCGCTCCATGGTGAGACCGCACCTTGAATACTGTGTACAATTCTGGTCGCTGCATCTCAAAAAAGATATAATTGCGATGGAGAAGGTACAGAGAAGGGCTACCAAAATGATAAGGGGAATGGAACAACTCCCCTATAAGGAAAGTCTAAAGAGGTTAGGACTTTTCAGCCTGGAGAAGAGACGAATGAGGGGGGATATGATAGAGGTGTTTAAAATCATGAGAGGTCTAGAACGGGTAGATGTGAATCGGTTATTTACTCTTTCGGATAGTAGAAAGACTAGGGGGCACTCCATGAAGTTAGCATGGGGCACATTTAAAACTAATCGGAGAAAGTTATTTTTTACTCAACGCACAATTAAACTCTGGAATTTGTTGCCAGAGGATGTGGTTAGATTAGAGCAGTTAGTATAGCTGTGTTTAAAAAAGGATTGGATAAGTTCTTGGAGGAGAAGTCCATTACCTGCTATTAAGTTCACTTAGAGAATAGCCACTGCCATTAGCAATGGTTACATGGAATAGACTTAGTTTTTGGGTACTTGCCAGGTTCTTATGGCCTGGATTGGCCACTGTTGGAAACAGGATGCTGGGCTTGATGGACCCTTGGTCTGACCCAGTATGGCATTTTCTTATGTTCTTAAGTCCCATTTGCTTGCCTCTGCTAATAGCCCTGCCACTGTAATTGCACTGAGCAAAATGCAGGTCCTCTGTCACTTTAAAGTGGCTCCAGATTGCATGTTTCTTTCATGATCCCTTCTCTATAGCCTTGGGGGTGAATGCTGGCACTGGAGCTGAAGTAGTGGGTGCACCCTGAGAAGCAATGCCAGGGGCATCAGTCATACTCTGTGCCTGCGCTGACTGCTCTTCATCCACATCATCATCAGTTTCATCTCTTCCCTGCTGCACTGAACTGGAGGCTTAGATAGAACTAACTAATCCTCTTAAACCTTCTTCTGCTATTACTTCTTCCATTTCTGATGATGAGAATCCCACACAAGATGATTCTTCATCGGAATCAGAAGCAAACAGTGCCTGCACTACATTGTCAATGGTAATGAGTTTGCTGTCACACTGCTACTTTTGGGTATCGCCATTTTGTCTGGCATGACTCAGCCTCCCCTTCCCTCACCTCCAAAATTACAGTGTCAGAAACAGGTGGTGGCGATGCATCATCTTTAAATTTTGTTTTTTTCCGGATGGAACTGAATACTCATCCAGAGATTTTAGATAGGAACAGGTCCCTTTTTAACTTTAATGGGGGATTGGCACTGCCTTTTGAAGTGCCTCCTGTGCCAGTCCCAATCACTTGACCATGTCTAGCTATCCCTGACATTATGGATTTAATGTCACTGCCTCCTAGGGATTTCAATTAAAATAATTATTTCCAAAAGAGGTCCACTGGGGATTTGGATTCAGAGAGTACCGCTGTCCCAATGTACGTGAGTCTGCAAAAGTACCCCCAGGCCCACGAGGCTGTGCCTGAATGTACACTAAAAGTAGTAATGCTGTATGTGTGCACACACCAAGCTTGTAACTAAAAAAGAGGCCCACTGGGGATTTAGCTTCAGAGAGCACCCCTGTCCCAATATATTTGAGTCTGCAAAAGTGCCCCCAGGCCCATGAGACTGTACCTGGATGTACACTAGAACTGGGAACGCTGTATGTGTGCACACACCAAGCTTGTAACTACAAGGGAGGCCCTCTGGGGATTTGGCTTCAGAGAGCACCGCTGTCCCAATATACATGAGTATACAAAAGTGCTCCCAGGCCCACGAGGCTGAGTCTGGATGTACACTAAAACTGGGAACGCTGAATGTGTGCACACACCAAGCTTGGTAACTAAAAAAGAGGCCCACTGGGGATGTGGCTTCAGAGAGAACCCCTGTCCCAGTATGCGTGAGTCTGCAAAAGTGCCCCTAGGCCCACGAGGCTGTGCCTGGATGTACACTAAAACTGGGACCACTGTATGCACACATCAAGTTTGTTACTCAAAGGGGACCCACTGAGGATTTGGCTTCAGAGAGCACCCCTGTCCCAATATATTTGAGTCTGCAAAAGTGCCCCCAGGCCCATGAGACTGTACCTGGATGTACACTAGAACTGGGAACACTGTATGTGTGCACACACCAAGCTTGTAACTACAAGGGAGGCCCTCTGGGGATTTGGCTTCAGAGAGCACCGCTGTCCCAATATACCTGAGTATACAAAAGTGCTCCCAGGCCCACGAGGCTGAGTCTGGATGTACACTAAAACTGGGAACGCTGAATGTGTGCACACACCAAGCTTGGTAACTAAAAAAGAGGCCCACTGGGGAAGTGGCTTCAGAGAGAACCCCTGTCCCAGTATGCGTGAGTCTGCAAAAGTGCCCCTAGGCCCACGAGGCTGTGCCTGGATGTACACTAAAAGTGGGACCACTGTATGCACACATCAAGTTTGTAACTCAAAGGGGACCCACTGAGGATTTGGCTTCAGAGAGCACCACTGTCCCAATATATGTGAGTCTGCAAAAGTGCCTCCAGGCCCACGAGGCTGTGCCTGGATATACATTAAAACTGGGACCGCTGTATGCACACACCAAGCTTGTAACTAAAAAATAGGCCCACTGGGGATTTGGCTTCAGAGAGCACAGCTGTCCAAATATACGTGAGTATGCAAAAGTGCTCACTGGCCCATGAGGCTGTGTCTGGAAGTACACTAAAACTGGGACCATTGTATGCACACACCAAGCTTGTAACTACAAAAGAGGCCCACTGGGGATTTGGCTTCAGAGAGCACTGCTGTCCCAATAATGTATATGTGAGTCTGCAAAACTGCCTAGTGCCCACTGATGCTCAGTGAGTGCATAGTGTGTCTTCTTGGCTTAAAAGATCACAATGAGACAGCCTGAGTTCAATAAAAAAAAAACTGCAGTTAAATAAAAAGGATGGCTTGCTTGGCATACTAGCAAAAACGAAGAAATATATTTTTCAATAGAAAATTCTATCAAAGTAGCTAGCAATTTTATATATCTCCCACCCACAATACCCAAATCCTGCTTGCAACCTATCCCAAGGTGTAAAATAAGCTGAAAAATGCTACTGCTAGCAGCTTTTCTCAGTGGCATAGATAGAGAGACCATCTCAGATCAATAAAAGAAAATGCAGTGAAAAAAAGCATTGCTAGCTGGCGCAGCACTGCCTCCAAATCGAACAAATATCTTTTTCAATAGATAATTCTATCAAAGTAGCTTGCAATTAAATACAGATTTGAGACTCTCAGACTAGCTCTGAGTGCAGCCACATCCCCGGACCACCTCCAAGACCATCCCCGTCAAGAATGTGTGTGGTACGCTGCGTGCTTAAGGTATCAATTGTGCTGTGTCATCAGCACTGAGTGAGAGCGGCGATTGGCTGCATTACAAAAAATGCTTAGCTCTGAGAGGTTGCATTCTGGTCTCCTTGCCAACCTGTTTGACCCACTCTGTGACAGGGCTGTGAGGTCACTTATGACTCACAGGAAAGGGCTGGTTTTTGCTATCTCCTAATTCAAACAGCCGCTAAGAAATCACTGTGAGCCAAAAGAATGAAACTAATATGATATGTTGTATTCGTGGGGGATCGCGATGTGTTTCGCGAACCTACGAATACAACAAATAGGGATGTATATGTTGCGGACTGGCAATGTGTTGCAAACGAATGCACATCCCTAATATTTAATAGTGTAAGGTACCATCCAAAATGATCAGGGAAAAATGATCATTACCCACATAGAGTCATTCTCAGGCACGGATTAAGCTAAGCTACTTAGAAAACTGCCTAGATTGTCATATTTTAAAGGTGCCAAATATCCAGGTTTAAAATGAGCCTACTTATGCTTGCTTTAGGGCCATATGCTGGCATAGCTTTAAAAGGGCATTGCTATGGCATTCTGCATATGGGCACTAAAATCTTAAATCCAGCTCTGATCACTCCCCCATCTCTCTCTGCCACCAGGAATACACCATATTTCAGCTGCACATGTATTTTTCATAGCAAATAAAAGTACCAAACACTGTTACACTGAGGATGTATTCTTATCTGCACAGTATTGCAAAACACTTTTCAATTTTCCTATGGACATCTATGGGAAATATGCAGAAAATTGTTTGGTATCCAATATGAAAACCATTTTTATTTTATTTTGACATCAATTAAAATTGTTAAGGCTCAATTTTTTATAAGATACTGAGAGTATGTGATAAGGAAACAAAATCAATCATAATTTCTCTGAAAATTACCAATATACAAATGTGGTAAAATGTAAACAAATAGATAGATATAAACATATATATACATAGTGAGCTTCATTTTCTGCAGGTATTTCTGTTTTTGTAAATTTCATTAATATAAAATGTCCTTAAAGAGCAAGATTGTCATATTATCAAAAATATATTCTTTAATTTATATATTTTATTTATATCAGAATATTATGAGATGACATATGCTTTCCAGACGTAGAAGTATTGTGAAGTCTTTTGTTAAGAAACATTGGAAATGCCATACCATGGCAGGCCAAAGGTCATCAACACCAGAATCTTGCTCTGAAAGTAGCCATTCTAGGCCGCAAGAACCAGTCTGGATCCCGAAGAATAGATTCAGTCCTTCTTTCTCATAACCAGGGGTAATCCACAGCTTTCCCAAGTCTACATGGCTATATAAGAAACATAACTTTAGATTTGCACATGCTTTTATTATAAAGGAGAGACGTTAGAGTTATAAAACATAGACTTAGTTCAAGACATTAGAAGCACATAAGTGAGATAACCAAACCTTTGCTGGAGACATAAGCTTTATGGTTTTCAAATCCATTGCACCTTTCCCTGAAATGACTTAGGTAGATGAGAATTACAATGCTACATTTCAAGGCAGGTATATTATTATCAGACAAACCACAAAAAAATAATAACAGTGACAGAAAGTTTTTATGTAATGTTTGAATATTAGGGATGTGAATCGTGTCCTCGATCGTCTTAACGATCGATTTCGGCTGGGAGGGGGAGGGAATCGTATTGTTGCCGTTTGGGGGGGTAAAATATCGTGAAAAATCGTGAAAAATCGTGAAAAATCTAAAAATCGCAAAACCGGCACACTAAAACCCCCTAAAACCCACCCCCGACCCTTTAAATTAAATCCCCCACCATCCCGAACCCCCCCCCAAATGAGTTAAATAACCTGCGGGTCCAGCGGCGGTCCGGAACGGCAGCGGTCCGGAACGAGCTCCTGCTCCTGAATCTTGTTGTCTTCAGCCGGCGCCATTTTCCAAAATGGCGCCGAAAAATGGCGGCGGCCATAGACGAACACGATTGGACGGCAGGAGGTCCTTCCGGACCCCCGCTGGACTTTTGGCAAGTCTCATGGGGGTCAGGAGGCCCCCCACAAGCTGGCCAAAAGTTCCTGGAGGTCCAGCGGGGGTCAGGGAGCGATTTCCCGCCGCGAATCGTTTTCGTACGGAAAATGGCGCCGGCAGGAGATCGACTGCAGGAGGTTGTTCAGCGAGGCGCCGGAACCCTCGCTGAACGACCTCCTGCAGTCGATCTCCTGCCGGCGCCATTTTCCGTACAAAAACGATTGCGGCGGGAAATCGCTCCCTGACCCCCGCTGGACCTCCAGGAACTTTTGGCCAGCTTGTGGGGGGCCTCCTGACCCCCACGAGACTTGCCAAAAGTCCAGCGGGGGTCCGGAAGGACCTCCTGCCGTCCAATCATGTTCGTCTATGGCCGCCGCCATTTTTCGGCGCCATTTTGGAAAATGGCGCCGGCTGAAGACAACAAGATTCAGGAGCAGGAGCCCGTTCCGGACCGCTGCCGTTCCGGACCGCCGCTGGACCCGCAGGTTATTTAACTCATTTGGGGGGGGTTCGGGAGGGTGGGGGATTTAATTTAAAGGGTCGGGGGTGGGTTTTAGGAGGTTTTAGTGTGCCGGCTCACGATTCTAACGATTTATAACGATAAATCGTTAGAATCTCTATTGTATTGTGTTCCATAACGGTTTAAGACGATATTAAAATTATCGGACGATAATTTTAATCGTCCTAAAACGATTCACATCCCTATTGAATATTAGCAAGCAAATCGCAAGGAAAGTGCCTGAACAATAACTGCATATAGGTTGCCCTTCTATCATCCCAACAGCTTTTTGGCTATTTTGTTGCCACTCAAGTGATGAACAGCAAAAGATTTTTGTCTTCTATCTTGTAGACAGAACTGCAATTATGGTTAGACAGACATAAGAGATTTGTCTGAATATTCTTAGCTGAATACATATTGTAGTAGGATTAATGTATTTGGAAACTTGGCACAATTGTAGGAGTATTAACACTACACTGTATGATTTTCAAGTAGCATTTTTTTTATTACAAAGGTGCATTATATTCAGCATGCTTTCTCGGTAAGCTTCTAGCAATGGCATACGGATAAAATATAAAAGCCACAGCACAATAAGTAAATCAGTAGACTTCCAAAAATACTTATCATAGAGTAGGTTCTTTTATTTTCTACTGCTGCTTTCTTCATGATTTATTGTAGATCAGATTCCAAGGGACGTACATGAGATAAACATGTGTTTTGTTTAATTTTTCATTTTGTTAAAGAGGGGGGTTTTTTTTTCATTTTTTTGATTTTTTCTTTTTCTTAGTATACACTAAGGGGTAGATTTTAAAAAATTGCGCGATCGCGTACTTTTGTTTGCGCACCAGGCGCGAACAAAAGTACGCTGGATTTTATAGGATACACGCGTAGCTGCGTGCATCTTATAAAATCCGGTGTCGGCGCGCGCAAGGGGGTGCACATTTGTGCAACCTGCACGCGCCGAGCCCAGCGTGTGCTGCCTGTTCCCTCCGAGGCCGCTCCAAATCGGAGCGGCCTTGGAGGGAACTTTCCTTCGCCCTCCCCCCACCTTCCCTTCCCTTCCCCTACCTAACCCACCCCCCTGCCCTATCTAAACCCCCCCCTAACTTTGCACGCGCTGGCCGGCAGCCCTGCTCCGTGTTCCGGTCCCGGGGGCTGGTCCGGAGGCCGCGGCCACACCCCCGGAACACCCCCGGGCCGAAACCACGCCCACATCACCGCCCCTGAAACGCCGCTCACGCGCGTCGCCGCCACCAAAACGCCACGTCACTCTGGCCATGCCCACGACACCCCCCGACACGCCCCCTTTAAGAAAGCCCCGGGACTTACGCGCGTCCCGGGGCTTTACGCTCACCGGCGGCCTATGCAAAATAGGTGTGCCGGCGCGCGAGTGCCCTGCGCTCATAAATCCAGAAGGATTTACGCGCACAGGGCTTTTAAAATCCGCCCCTAAATCATTTTGCCTTATGCTAAAATACACAACAGAAATAAAATGAGCATTTGCTGTTTGTCATTTTAGATTGGAAATAACACAAATTGAATCAACAAATGCTATTGGTATTTTCCATGTTATTTTAAATGGCTGCACATCCCTTCATATTCCCCTCTGACTCTCCCTTTCTCCATTTTAGATTAAATTCCCCTTTCTCCTAGTATAAACATTCAGTATTAGAGCTAGGATAAGAATATATGAAATACTGACACAACCAGTCTCATGCACACACTACATGAATACTCTACATAGTTTAGCACCTATTAAAACCTACAGGATCACATTCATTCCTGTCCACTGTTATCTTCTCTTACCTTTTCTTTTTCTGTCCATGATTTCTTCAATATTTTAAGGGCATTTTAAGGTGAAACTGATTGTAGAGTGACTTTATTGTCTGTGGAGGGGGGGAATTCTAGCGACTACTGGCTGGCTAAACTAATTGCTGCTTTCTTTCCCCTTCTCTACATTTTGCGAGTTGTCGTTAGGTCCAGTAAAGGCGTTAGCTGCAAAGTTAGGTTCTTTGCTAATACTTCTTTTATTTTTTTTTACTTGCCTGATGATTGCAGAAAGGAAATCAGTTCATTAGATATTACATTGTTGAGAAAATGAAAGCAGTCCTAGTATGAATAAGAAGCAAGAAGGTATAGGATGCATGTCTGCTTTATAAGTTCCTTTCTTTCCGTCAACAAACTAGATTTATTTTTGTTGCATCTTTCTCAATGGGTTTTTTAGCAGTAAATGAATGCAAATTTCAGCACCTGAAATTGCATCAACAAGTAGTAAGGATTATTATGTAGCTGAAGAAATCAACTCACAAAAGTAAGCCTGTTTATTTAGTTTTCCGTAATGGAACACAATGGGCTTCATTCACTGATATGGCTGTAACCTAAGCCTTTGCTATGGCTCAGAGAGTGTGTGTGTGCATGTGTGTGTGTGTGTGGGGGGGGGGGGGGTGGAGTGAAAAGGCAAAAGAAAGACAGCCTCCAATTTATGAGAGCCAATGACCAAGGCTCTCATAAAGAAAATCAATCAAAACTTCAGAAGACGGTGTCAGCAATAACTGATTATTTCTAGATGTATTTATTTAAAAATTGCCTACTACTTCCCCATTTCTTTAAAAAGCTACTAATTCTAAAAATGTTGAATATACTTAAATAATAAGACAGTGCTACAGCATTCCAGCATCTCAAAACTATTTGGTGCTTGATGGACAAAATGGAAGTGAAAGGATTGGTGTGACACTTATATTGCTACAATTGTGAAAATTCTCTTTCTGACTGTTTAAGTTTTTTAAATTTTTTTTTTTAATTCTGGTACTCAATTATTTAAAAATCAGAATTAGAAACAATTATAAAAATTTAAACAACCAGAATCAGATTATATTTAAATAACATTGTTATATTATAATAATTAAAATTACTTCAAGAATATATTTCTCAGAAGAAGCAATATCTAAAGTAAATAGTAAAGTATAAAACATCAATAATCTTATACAATATTTAAACTGCTTCAAATAAATCCACCATTTCAAGAAAGGAGATGATTATTTAGTACTCCCTGTCTATGAGGAAAATAGTCATTAATTACAAATGCTTTAGAGAACAACAACAAAAAAAAGAAATAATTATATCCCTGTCACTTTTCAGTATGTTATAACAAGAAAATGTACTATATTTTAACTGAGTTAAAATCACTGGATTCACATAGGGGGTCTATGTGATTAGAGAATTAAAAATTGGTTGTTAATGCAGGTTAATGTGCTGATTTTAACATGGGTGCTCATGGAGGCATGCATATAGATTTCTTTCATTTGGTTTTTCATTTCACTTTTTTGTTTGTGATTTATTTTTTAATGTATTTAAAATTAAATAAACAAAATGAATGAAAACAAAAATACATAAACCAAAACGGGATTCCCCTGTTCCCACTCAAAAAAAACAACCCAGTGCCCCAATCATTTTAAAATACTACCAGCTAGACAAGAGGATGATGCCATTTTATTCCTCAGATCTGGGTTAGAGGGATGGAGGAGGCTGAAAAACTCCTGGGGATTTGAGGAAGCTTTTCATTAACTCAAGCAGGCCACAACCATCTGTCACTAAAGGAGGGGGGAGGGGGGAGTGACTGCAGCACACACTCAAGTATTCAAGGTACCACAGAGACCAGATGTGGAGTAAAAATTGCCACAACCATGTACCCAAGCCACAACATTTATAAAGCTATCAGAGCTCCCCCTTCTGCACAGGCAGCACATCACCTCTGGCACTGGGGTCTGCCACAACCAAACAAGGTCCTGCTTTCTGGGAGGTACTTATTGTCAGGGCATTCCGATCACTTGCCACGCCCAAGCAAGGTGACTGCCCCAAGCGAAAGGTGGGGGTGTCCATTCTGCCGCCACTCCAGGGCCAGTGAGCCCTGGCTGCAGACAGTTCCATTGCAACAAAGTAGGGTAAATCGCATGCTGTAAACTGCCTCCAACCGGTGACCCCACTTCTGGTTTGGGTACCCCTGCCAGAGGGCCCAGATAGCCATACAGCTTATTGGGGACCCTCCCTCACACAAACTTCAGCCAATGACTAGGAGCCCAACAACACCCTGTGAACAGCATGCTTCAAATTGTTCAAGAACAGATCCTGTCCCATATCTGAGAGATGCACTCCATCATTGCGGAACAACTCCATGCAATCTATGCATATCCAGTTGTGGTGTCTCATGTGCAAGTCACTCCATCGCTCAAAGAATTTGCCAATCTGCTTGTTTAATTTCTTCATCAACTGCCCCCAGAGTGGCGAGTTCCAGTATTTCTTTGTGATTGTCATGGATGCATTAATCAATCAGTGTAAAAATGCCTGCTCCATCAGAATTACCTGACCAGCAAAAGCCAGACTCCTGATTAGGTATTTAATGGTGTCTAGGGTTATCTTGCAAGCCAGGCACACACCCTGAATCAGTTTGACCAGCTTCTTAATTTTATTGGCCAGGAGTTGGACAACATTGGAATAGTGTTGTGCTCGATGCCCAGGAATGTATCACCTTAGTTGGTGGTTCTAACTTCTCTGTGTAAGCAACCTTAGGGGTATAGGGGCCTCTCTGCTAGAGGACACTTCCAATTGTCCTCCCACCTTACTTCATGATCCTAATTCAGAAAAAGACAATGGGGTAGATCTTAAAAAAATACGCGCGCACGTACTTTTGTTCACACAACCAGCGCGAACAAAAGTAAGCCAGATTTTAAAAGATACGCACGTATCTTTTAAAATCCAGGGTTGGCGCGTGCAAGGCTGCGCAAAATCAGCATCCTGATGCACCGAGCCGCACAGCCTGCCTCCGTTCCCTCCGAGGCCGCTCCGAAATCGGAGCGGCCTCGGAGGGAACTTTCCTTCCGCATCCCCCCACCTTCCCCTCCCTTCCCATATCTAACCCACCCCCAAGCTCTACCTAAAGCCCCCCACCTACCTTTGTTGTACAAGTTACGCCTGCTTGAAGCAGGCGTAACTTGTGCGCGCCACCTTGTCAGCCCCCGGCACAGGCCGCAGTGCTGGGGGACTTGGGACCGCCCTCCCGGCCCGCCCCCGAAGCCTTGCCATACCCCCGGACCCACCTCGGATCGCCCCCTGATCCAGGGCACGCCCCCCATGACACGCCCCCGGTGTTTGGACACGCCCCCCTCCCGCCCCTTTTACGAAGCCCCGGGACTTACATGCGTCCCGGGGCTTTACGCGCGCCGGCAACCTATGCAAAATAGGTGCGCCGGCGCGCGAATGCCCTGCGCGCGTAAATCCTTCTGGATTTACGCACACAGGGCTTTTAAAATCTACCCCAATTTGTATTCTCCTCAGAAGCATACTTTTATTTATCAGGTTTGGCAGGATATAGCATTTAGAAAATAACAGCAATTCCTGTCTTTAACATCCTGGCCACTAAGCACCAGTTTTCCCTAAAGAACATTCTGTACCATGGGTGGTAACAAACATGCAATATCCCTTAGCCTGTTTAATATATTAACACTTTTACTCCTGGTGGTACATCTTCAGGTGATCTCCCCTGTTTACCTCTGAAACAGGCTATGGCTAGAAAGCAAGAGAGTGTATGGATAGGTGAGGAGAAAAGTGTGGGATGGTTTCTAGCAGAGCTACTTGCTATGATCTGGGAAGGAGACTAGCTTCTGGCTCTAGTACTTGCTGTGCCTTCTGGGGCTTGCCCTCACCCCTTACTGTCTGACTCTGTGTCACTCTACACACCTGAGCAGGCTATCTCCTCTCTCCAGTCTCCTGTTCCAATCTCTTAGCCATACCTAGTCTTCTCCCCCCTCAATAGCAGGGGGTGCTGGTCTGCTTAGGTCTTCCTCTTTTACCCTTCCGTTCTGAGTCACTTCTCTGGTTTCAGGGTCGCTCTCAGGGTACACTCCTTCAGGGGAGTCATTTCCCTCTAGGGTCACTCTCTCAAGGTTTGCTCTTCATCTGAAAAACAGGAGAGAACTACTCTTCTGCTTTATTGTTAATTTTGGTGTTACCAGGCACAGAATGTTGATCCGCAAATTTCTGAGGGTGACAAGGTCTGAGCTGGTTAATGTGGACCCATTTAATGACATCTTCACCATCAGGCTTTGTCTTAATTTGAATAAGATAACTTGACTGGTGAGATTTTATCCACAATTACAAAAGATCCTTTCCAGGTAGGCAACAATGTGCTTTCTTTGGCTTTGTTTTTACTGTAATTTTAGTAAAAGATTTCACCTCCAATTTTATACTCTTTAGAGGTAACTTTTAAATCATAATAGGCTTTTCTACCTATGACATTTGTCTCCAAATTCTTTTGGGCAAAGTGTTTTGGAAATGTCCCCGCAGATGGGTAACATGTTCATGTGCAATTGTAGTACTAGCCAATTTAGCATACTACATCCTGTAAAACAAATGCATTGGTAAGGTCATTTCTCTGCCTGTCATCATCTCAAATGGGCAGAACCCCATAGTATCATGTGGTGTGGTTCAGATAGCCAATAACATAGAAACATAGAAATGATGGCAGAAGAAGACCAAACGGTCCATCCAGTCTGCCCAGCAAGCTTTTACTTTTTTTTTTCCCCCATACTTATCTGTTACTCTTGTCCCTTGTAAGTGACTTTTTTGTTCTATCTCCCTTCCACCCCCACCATCGATCTATTTCCCTTCCACCCCCACCATCGATGTAGTTAGCAGTGCTGGAGCAGCATCTAAGTGAAGTATCTAGCTAATTGGTTAGGGGTATCAGTGCTGGAGCTGCATCTAAGTGAAGAATCTAGCTAATTGTTTAGGGGTAGTAACCGCCATCATAGCAAGCTACTCCAACACATGTTTATTCAGCCTGTGCAACTCAGTCCTTGTTGGTTGTTGTCCGAATATAAATCATCTTTTCATCATTCCCCTGCCGTTGAAGCAGAGATGTTTTCATCATTCTCCCTGCTGTTGAAGCAGAGAACTATTCTGGATATCATTGAAAGTGAAGTATCAGGCTTATTTGGTTTGGGGTAGTAACCGCCATATCTAGCAAGCTACTCCCCTGCTTTTTTGTGGATGCAAATCCTTTTTTTTCCACATTTCCTCTTGCCATTGGTACCGACGGTCGGCCCCTGTGACATAGTGACATAGTGAGGGCAAAGGCGATCGGCGCCATTTTGAGTACTGCATCGGACGGCCGGCATGCAGGAAGTCGCTCCTGGACCCCTGCTGGATTTTTGGCAAGTCTTGTGGGGGTCAGGAGGCCCCCCCCCAAGCTGTCCAAAAGTCCCTGGGGGTCCAACGGGGGTCCCGGAGCGACCTCCTGCACTCCAGCCGGCCGATTCCAGTACTCAAAATGGCGCCAATAGCCTTTGCCCATACTATGTCACAGGGGCTACCGGTGCCATTGGTCAGCCCCTGTCACATGGTAGGAGCACAAGATGGCGCAGATGGCCATTAGACAGGGGCTGACCAATGGCACCAGTAGCCCCTGTGACAAAGGCTATAGGCGCCATGATGAAACCGGCAGAGGGTGTGAGTGCAGGGGATGGCTCCTGGACCCCCCGCTGGACCACCAGGGAGTTTGATAAGTCTTGGGGGGGTTCAGAAGGGTGGGGGTGGTTTGTTTAAATTTTTATTTAGGTGGCCGTATAATTCAGCAAAGATTTGTGTATTCGTGGGGAATCGTGATACGTTTTGCTTCCCCACGAATACTATGAATAGTGCAATATACATTGCAGATCGCCAATAAGGCGAAAATGAATGCAAACCCCTCCTCCGGTGTATGTCTGTCAGCTTTCTGGGGTGTACCAGGTATGTGATTTTGAGCTCCTGAGTCTATTTGGCTCTGGTCAGTTGTAGGTGGATTTTGGTTGAGGCAAATCTTCATTTGATCAGTATCTAGTACAATGCTGACTGTGGTATCCTTTCTCAAGAGGACAACATTGTCATTATTATCTACCCGTTCTTTGGGCTGCCTATATTGAAGTACTGGTAGGGACTTCTGATCTCTTGGAAATTTATTCTGAGGGTTGTCTCAGTTCTCTCTATCTTCCTAGCAATACTGACAGGACAGCCTTTGACACTAGCTTAGAATTCTCTGCATCCGGGTGACCTGTCATAATAATTATTTCATTCAATTTGCATGTCATGCACCATCCTAATACAGCATTCCTGCTATAAGAACTTAGGGGTAGATTTAAAAAAACAAAAACATTTGTGGGCGGTCATGTGCACACTGTTCCTGGTGCATGCACATGGACGCAAATATTTTATAAAATTCATGTGTCAGAGTGCACATGTTATAAAATAGGATTTTCATGCACATATGTGCCAGATTTTAACATCCGCATGTGCATGTTTGGGCAGGATGTCTCTTCCACGCACAGGAGGGATTTTTAACATTATGCACTGCCATGCAATTTGCCTTTTTCCCAGTTTCCTCCCAGTCCACTCCAATAAAGGAGTGGACTGGGAGGAAACTTCCCTACACCCCTACCTGGCCTTCCTGTCTTTTTCTCTCTCCTCCCTGACCCCTAAACCCTCCCTAACGTTTGTTTTTTTACTTACATGTGCTAAGGAGCAGACGTAAGTTCTGCGCACCGGCCGGCTGCTGGCATGTGCTTCCCTGGGACAGCATCTAATGATGCTATCCCAACCCACCCCCACATCTCTATCCCAGCCCCTCCCCACCCAGACCCCACCCACTGTCCCACCCCTTTCTTCAGGCCCAACACCTGTACACATATGAAGGGTTACACATGTGGCCAGGCCCTTTAAAAAATGTGTGAGGCACGTGCAGGACCCAGCCATGCGCATAACCCTCAAATTTTGCATGTGCAGGCTTTTACAATTTGGGAGTTAATGTTTAAGCAAGGGGAAAAGCATAGAGAGCAACAGAAATGAAGAAAGCACAAGATGAGCACAGATGGTGCCTAGCTACTCAGAAGTCAAGGAAAGCCTGAGATTAGGTTTTACAGCATGCAACAGAAAGTAATTTTCAAACATATATATACACACATACAGTTACCTGATTGGGAACAAGTTTAACTTTCTGCATATATGTGTATGTATACTGGGACAACCCATGGATTTTCAAAGTGAATTCATGTGCATAAGTCTGCTTTGAAAATTTGACTAAAGTCTGAAAGTTCAAAGTATCTGCTGATTTTATCCCTAAGTAGGCTATTATTAAATTGCCCTCCTTGTATACAAACTATGCAAGAAATACATCATTGGAAAGTCATTCTTGGGCAGATTTTTGGATCTAATCTTATTTCTAGGCAAGCACGGTTTATCATTTTCACGTCATGAACATGTCCTTGGATCAAATAACAGTGGTAATTTCCTCAGTATTTTTTTTATCTATTCTTAAAGTAGTATATAAAAATGGTATTAAAGTAAAAGTACATGTTATATATTTCATCAGACATTTGTGAACAGTTCAAACAATGAATGGGGATTGCAGTTCAAAATGGTATCATAAGGGAAATTCAAGAGGTAAAATGTTTTCTCTAATACTAGAGTTGACATCTGATGTGCCTCTTATTGATCAGATGCTTTTCATGATCTATTGCTTCCCATGAGGAGAAATCTTGGAAAAAAATGTTTCTGTTTTTTACACATTACAGTCACAGAGGGAAACCGTTGAGGAAGATAGTATTATTTATTTTTGAAGCAAAGTGCATTGACTACTTTTGTAACTTCTAGGAAGGAACTTATAATAATGCTGCTGATAAGACAAAGAAGTATGAGGGATTGCAGGTTCACATAAAAAAGGAAAATGATCTTTATATTTCTTGTGTAGGACATTCACGTAATTTGTCTGTACAAAAGAGCATTGATGGATTCTTTGGCGCTAAAAGACGGTTTCATTTTCATGAGAAGTTCAATTATTTATTTGTAGCTTCTGTAAGGAAATAGTTCTAGTTGCACTAACAAAGACATGCTAAACACAACTGTTCCTTTCATTTACTTGATGCACTGCAGAGATGATGAAACAATATTTACCCTTCATTAAGAAAATATGTTTTATGCTTTGAATGAAATAGCTAAAGATCCTGTGTAAAAAAAAATAAAAGACAGACAACTGTCTCTCACACTAATAAAATGATGGCCCTAGAACTAGCATTTATGACTGTGTTGCGCTATAATATTTTGATCAGGTTTAAAATCATGAACAAATACTAACAAAAATTGGACTTGATACAGGGACTGGATGAAAGTTACTGACATCATTGCAGGTTTTCCTGAGGACTTTGTGGATAGATTGACAAAATGGAAACGGATTCAAGGTTGGTCAGTGTGTATATTTTATCAGTATATTCATGTTCAGGTTTCCAAATTTCCAAATGAGCTAAGCAAGGTAAGTGTGACTGGCTGTGATAAATTTCAAATTTGATCATTTTTACTAGTGATGAATAAACTGACAACAGGGTTAGGAAAGTTATCTTTTCACAAAATAAATCACAAATCATTTTGACTTTTATCTAAGCTCCAATCAATCAAATTCATCTGAATTGTGATATGGAATCTTAGAGTATACTCAAATGTCAACTACAACAACAGCAAGCTTTTCAGTCAAATCAAGAGAAGACAAGGGTCTTTGAGTTTTCTACTTCATAACAGGTCTGAATATGATGACAAAGGGTATTAAGGAGAAGCCTCCATGGTACATGCGTTATTTGCTGAGGACATTCTGCTAAGTTCAGAGAGCCAGGAAGAAGTAAGCAAACACCTATAGTGATGGATACAGTTTATGGAAGAAGGAGAAGATCAGCAGAATGAAGACAGAGTATATGGTGGGAAAATTCAGTAATTTAGCTGGTGAGATGAAAAGTGTGAAAGATGGAGAGAAAACATTGTTGGCATTGAGAACTGTAAGTGCTATGGAGAAATAATAATTGTAAGAGGATTTCTTGCTAGAAAGAGCAGATTGGGGACAATTAGGGGTGTGCATTTGTTTGCAACGTATTGGCAATCCGCAATGTATATGCCATATTTGTTGTATTCATGGGGGTCACGAAACTTATGGCGAACGCTCACAAATACAACGTATCACTAACGAATAAACCCCCACCCTCCTGACCTCCCAAGACTTACGAAAAGTCCCTGGTGGTCCAGCGGGGGTCCTGGAGTGATCTCCTGCACTCGGGCTGTCAGCTGCCAGTATTCAAAATGGCGCCAATAGCCTTTGCCCTTACTATGTCACAGGGGCTACCAGTGCTATTGGTCAGCTCCGGTCACATGGGAGGAGCACAAAGAAGAATATCTGGTAAAACTGAGGGAGACGAAGAAATTAATCAAGATGGCAAAAAGTCAAGTGGAAGAGAGGATTGCCAAGGAGGTAAAGAGAGGTGACAAAACATTTTTCAGATACATCAGAGAAACGAGAAAAGTTCAAAGTGGTGTAGTGAAATTGAAAGGTGGAAAGGATCAATGTGTGGAGAGAGACAAAGAAATGGCAGAAATATTAAACAAATACTTCAATTTTGTGTTCACTAGAGGACCCTGGAGAAGGACCATCACTAGTTAACAAGAAACTGGAGGGGAGTGAAGTAGATGTAACTCCATTTACAGTAGAAAATGTATGGGAAGGGCTGGAGAAACTGAAAGTGGACAAAGCCATGGGGCCTGATGAAGTTCATCCCAGGATACTGAGAGAGCTCAGAGATGTGCTGGCGGGGCCGCTGTGTGACCTGTTCAATAGATCCCTAGAAACGGGAGTGGTGCCGAGTGATTGGAGAAGAGCGGTGGTGGTCCCGCTTCACAAGAGTGGAAACAGAGAAGAGGCTGGTAACTACAGACCAGTTAGCCTCACTTCGGTGGTGGGAAAAGTAATGGAGTCACTGTTGAAAGAGAGTATAGTGAACTATCTACAGTCGGGAGAATTGCTGGACCAGAGGCAGCATGGATTCACCAGGGGAAGATCCTGTAAGACAAATCTGACTTTTTTGACTGGGTAACCAAGGAATTGGATAGAGGAAGAGCACTCAATGTCATCTACTTGGATTTCAGCAAAGCTTTTGATACGATCCCGCACAGGAGACTGGTGAATAAAAAATGAGAAGCTTAGGAGTAAGTGCCGAGGTGCTGGCCTGGATTGCAAACTGGTTGACGGACAGAAAACAATGTGTGATGGTAAATGGAACTCTCTCTGAAGAGAGAGCGGTGTTAAACGGTGTACCGCAAGGATCGGTGTTGAGACCAGTCCTGTTCAATATCTTTGTGAGTGACATTGCGGACGGGATAGAAGGTAAGGTTTGTCTTTTTGTGGATGACACTAAGATCTGCAACAGAGTGGACACGCCAGAAGGAGTGGAGAGAATGAGATGGGATTTAAGGAAGCTGGAAGAGTGGTCAAAGATATGGGAGCTGAGATTCAATGCCAAGAAGTGCAGAGTCATGCACATGGGGAGTGGAAATCTGAATGAACTGTATTCGATGGGGGGAGAAAGGCTGATGTGCACAGAGCAGGAGAGAGACCTTGGGGTGATAGTGTCTAATGATCTGAAGTCGGTGAAACAATGTGACAAGGCAATAGCTAAAGCCAGAAGAATGCTGGGCTGCATAGAGAGAGGAATATCGAGTAAGAAAAGGGAAGTGATTATCCCCTTGTACAGGTCCTTGGTGAGGCCTCACCTGAAGTACTGTGTTCAGTTCTGGAGACTGTATCTCCAAAGAAACAGAGACAAGATGGAGGTGGTCCCGAGAAGGGCGTCCAAAAAGTTGGAAGGTCTTCATCGAATGACATGAGGAGAGACTGAAGAATCTAAATATGTACACCCTGGAGGAAAGGAGGAGCAGAGGTGATATGATACAGACTTTCAGATACTTGAAAGGTTTTAATGATCTAAAGACAGCGACAAACCTTTTCCGTCAGAAAAAAATCATCAGAACCAGGGGTCACGATTTGAAGCTCCAGGGAGGAAGACTCAGAACCAATGTCAGGAAGTATTTCTTCATGGAGAGGGTGGTGGATGCCTGGAATGCCCTTCCAGAGGAAGTGGTGAGGACCAGAACTGTGAAGGACTTCAAAGGGGTGTGGGGTAAACATTGTGGATCCATAAAGTCTAGAGGACGTGAATGAATGTGGAAAAAAGGATTTGCATTCACAAAAAAGCGGGGTGTAGCTTGCTTGTTACGGCAGTTACTACCCCAAAGCCTGATACTTCACTTTCAATGCATATCCAGCATAGCTCTCTGCTTCAATGGCAGGGGAGAAAGACTTATACTTCACGCATATCCAGCATAGCTCTCTACTTCAACGGCAGGGGAGAAAGACTGATACTTCACTTTCAATGCATAATCAGCGTAGCTCTCTGCTTCAATGGCAGGGGGATTGAAGAAAAGTGAATCTATATACAGACAACAACCAACAAGGACTGAATTACATAGTCTGGGTAAACAAATAAGCATGGATGTACCTTGCTTATTGCGGCGGTTACTACCCCTAACTAATTAAGCTAGATATTTCACTTAGATGCAGCTCCAACACTGCTCTCTGCATTTATGGTGGGGGTGGAAGGGAAATAGAACCAAAAGGTTACTAAGAGCCAAGAGTAACAGATAAGTATGAGAAAAAAAAAAGTATGAAGCTTGCTGAGCAGACTGGATGGGCCGTTTGGTCTTCTTCTGCCGTCATTTCTATATTTCTATGTTTCTATAACTAAATTTTTTAAATCATGAGATTCGTAAGTTCTCTTACCCTGTTGATTGTAACTTTGACTCATTCCTACCTACTGTTTTTGCTGTACTTGAATTGTTACCCCAGTTATATTCTTGTTAATTGTAAACCGATCCAATATGGTTATTTACTATGAAGGTCGGTATATAAAACTGTTAAATAAATAAATAAACATAAAGTAACATGATTGGTCAGCGTATCATGTTTAAAAATATTTAAATAATGCTATCTGTCTTCCAGCAGATACTGCCAGGGGAGATATCAGTGTGAATTAGAAGCTAGCTTCCAGTATTGAACAACATTTTCCCTGAAGCAGGCATACACAAAACAGAGATCTGTGGGAAGGATGACAGTGTTAGTTTGCCAGTATATTCAAGATCTAGGGAAAAAGGAGAATTGGATTCAACCAATGAGGGCTCTGACTTTTAAGGTCTGGGTTACTGATAAGGATGAGGGTAACCTGCACGGAGCAGCAATTACTATTCTTAACAGAAGGCATGGGGCTTACTACCCTTAACTAATAAGCTTTGATGCTTTGACAGAATTACAACATCACTCTGCTTCGATGGGTAGTGGGGGAGGGAAAGGGGAAAGGGTAATTGGATTCAAATGATAACCATCTCTGGCCCTGACTGATATGGTCTGGGCTATTTCCCTTATGTCTGATATGCAGACATAGGGGAAAAAGTACAGGACTCCTTTAAAGCTCATCATGCCAAACTGAATTTTCAAGACGGCTCATCATCCAGTTTAAATGTTGCTAGTAGTCATTTTTTAAGGGTTATCATAAGGCTTGAAGATAATTGTGCAGAGCAGCAGTTACTACCCTTATGAGTAAGATCGGGTAATCTGCACAGAATGACAGTTTCTACCATAAGAAGCTTGCTGAGCAGAATGGATGGACCACCTAGTCCTTTTCTGCCTTCATTACTATGATACTATGTTACTATATAAAGAGGCTAAAATCAGAACACTTTTATGCATTGTAGTGAATGAAGTATTTTATTTGCACCAGAATTAAAGTCTATAGAAATAGGATATTTCATTAGCACCTATGATTATATTTTGGAGCATTACAAGGCATATTATGTCAAATTCCTGAAAGTTACTTATATGAATGTACTCTTATTATAAATTTCATTTTTGAAAAGCTAATGCATAAATTATTGTGGTTTGTATGAATTTGTGCTTACATAGCAATTTATGAATGTAGATTGACATGTCTGAAATTTCCCTCCTTGGAGTGCCCAAATATATTAGTGGTTCACAGGTATGGTAATTTTTAAACAGGTGCTTGGGTGCAGATGTATGTGTCTTTTGGCTTGCACCTAGGTACACATCCATTTTAAAACATATGCAAAAAAATGTGTGCAAGTTACAAAATAGCCTGATCATGCACATGTGTGCACAATTTAACTGGATGTGCATCTATGACAGTAACTTTGATACTGGCACACAGGCACAAATATTTGCGCGTATGCTCTCTCATGCCAAAGGATGCAGCCATTTAATAACATAGGCACTTATATGCATACATGTATAAAATAGTCTGTATGCGCGTACATGTGTGCACAATTTTATATGGATGTGCCCATTGTGCGCAAATGTCACCTTTACCACTTAAGTGAGAGCATTTTAGTAGACATGCATGCTGACGCAATTACCAGTTTCCCTAGTTCATTCCAAGTTCACTCAGTTAAGGGATAGGACTTCCTAACCTTGCTGGTTAGTCTTCCTTTTATCCAATAGCACTAACCCTTAAAACTCCACTGACTAGCCTACATTTTTTATTTTTATTACTTATATGATATCCATAACAGTAGTAAAGTTATACTGTAGGGGCCTCTGGTGTGCGCTTTTGCATGTAAATACTTATAAGAGCATTTCATGTCAAAGTCCTGGTTAGGGATGTGAATCATTTTTCTGATGATTGAAAATATCGGATGATATTGGGGGGTCCCCAAAAGCGATAGGAAAACCCCACATTTTCATGTGGTTTTCTTATCATTTTGTTGGGGGTGGGTGGGTGGGAATAAAGGGCACACTGAAAAACAACCCCCAAATCCACCCCAAGCCTTTAAATCAAATTATTTCAAATTATTTTGAATCCCCCACCCTCCCAACCCACCCAAAACATTTTTAAAGTACCTAGTGGTCCAGTGGGGGTCTCAGGAGCGATCTCCCACTCTTGGCCATCGGCTGCCAATAATGAAAATGGCGCCAATGGCCCTTTGCCCTTACCATGTGACAAGGGCTATTGGTACCATTTTTTAAGATGGTGCTGACCATCCATTGCTCCTACCATGTGACAGGGGTTGGCCAATGGCACGGATAGCTCCTGTCATATGGTAAGGGCAAAGGACCATCGGGCCATTTTGTTTGCTGGCAGCTGATGGCCCAAGAGCGGGAGATCGCTTCTGGGACCCCCGCTGGACCACCAGGTACTTTAAAAAAGTTTTGGAGGGCCAGGAGGGTGGAGGATTCAAAATAATTAAATTTAAAGGGTTGGTGTGGGTTGGATTTTTTTTGGCAAAAGACAGTCAAAAAAAACGCTAAGAACCACGGGAACGAAGATTTCCTGCGGTTTTTCCCCAAACCCGATACCAGAAACGAATCCAGTAGCTATTCACAACCCTAGACCTGGTATGCCCATGTCTCATCCATGCCCCACCCAGAGCATGCCCATGGCTTGCCCCTTTTTTACAACTTCATATATGTGTGTACGCACCATGAGATACGCATGTACATGGGTGGCTTTTAAAATGTGGTTCGCATACTACAGACAGATATACTCATGTATCTCCCAGTTTTGGTGTGTGTTGGACTTTTAAAATTCACTCCATGTGTGCAAATGCCACTTCTACCGTGTAAGTGGGGGATTTTAAAAGACACATATGCTGACTCTATTACCAGTTTTCCCAGTTAATTCCCAGTTCACCCAGGTAAGGGATAGGACTTTCAAAAACCCTAGTTTAATAGCCTTTTTGCTCCCCTGTTAGCCCCAACCTTTAAAACCCTGCCAATCTCTCTATTTATTTTTATTTTATAACTTACACATCATCCATTGCAAAAGTCAATTTCTGTGTCAGGGGACCCCGGCGTGCACCTGTGCACATAAGTATTTATGTGTTAATTCAAATTTGAAATCCAGGAACAGCCATGCCCCATCCAGACCATGCCCTCTCCACGCCCTTTTTTTGGAACTTTTCATTTGTGCATGCAGCAGGAGATAGGTGTACTCAGGCGGTTTTTAAAATTTGCAATGCTTGGTGGTCAGACCTATTCACGAATCCCGTAAATGATGTGGCCTGTCAGGTTTTTAAAATTCACCTTTAAGTGTGTGCTTATAGCCACACTAAAAAGGGTAATTTCCAGAGGCATGTTTAGTTCAGTGGAGTGAAACAGAAGACTTACTTGACATTTCCAAAAATCTGCAAACCCCCTCCCCCCCCTTACTGCCCACACAAAAAGGGATTGCAAAGTGTACAGGAAATTTTAGCATGTATCCTTAATGCTAGCTAATTTTCAAAGGGAAAATATCTGCATAATTTACTTTTGAAAATTAACTGCAATATATACTTAGTAAATATAACCAAATTTACCCCCTTAATAATTTTGCCCTATCGCCAAGCCCAGTAAAAATTTTACAGAAACCAAGCCTGATGACTTATAGCGATTTTCAGGAGGGGTACCATATAATTTATTTTCCTGTTCAATCAGTTGGTAGATATTGAGCCTCTGTGTGGCTCGGCTAGTTAGCTGGCTAACTTAGCCCATATATTAAGTTGTTAACTTTAGGTCAATCCTATGGGCTGACCAGATTTAGCTGGATAAGTTATCCAGCTAAAACTGAATGTTAGAGTAAGCCAAATACCTTAGCTGGCTAACTCATCTCCTCCCCGAATCACCTTTGACCTGCCCGCCAGTTAGCCAGCTAACTATTTAGCTAGTTAACTAGTTATGTAGCTAAGTGGTGACCTTTCGATGGGACTGGATATTCAGTCACTGCTGAATTATCCATCTAAGTACCACTGAATATTGCTCTCTTAATGCTTAAAAAAAAACAATAACAAAACCAAAATAGAGTCTCCCTGGGCTCCCGTACTTCCATTGTTGCTTTCTGGGGCCTTTTGAGTCCTCCTAGGGCCATTCTGATCTACCTTACCTGCCACCAATAAGCTGGGGCCTGGGTCTCCCCAACTTGGATGAACCAAGCCACCTGGAGCCTCTCTGGATGATTTCAACACACCAAAAAATGAGCTGGGGCTAGGGATCACCTTGTCCCTCACCCTTTCTATGGGGTCTTCCAAAAAAATAAAAGGGCAAGAGCAACCCCACTCACTCTTGTCCCACTGTGTCTCTTAAAATATGCACTGGTCTCAGGGCAAGATAATGCTAATTTATTTTACTGATGTATGTTTGTATGGCTGCATAAGAAATGGTGCTGACCAGCCCTGAGACTGGAAACATTTGGATGTCACATTGGCACTGATATCAGGGCCAGCTGGCAACATTTATGAAGAGATACTCATGAGACACCAGTGAGTGAGGATTGCTCCTGCCCCTTTCTTGATGGAAGACCCCATGTAAGGGTAAGAGTAAATGGGGACTAGGGAAATCCTTAGCCCCAACTTATTTCCAGGGGAAGAATGGAGCATCAGAGGGGCCATGGAGTCCATAGCTGGGCTTGGCTCAGCCAGGCAAGGTAGACCCAGAACCTGGTTTATTGGTAATGGATGAAGAGAGTCAGAGAGCTTGGAGAGGCCCACAGAGGTGGTGATGGGGCCCCCTGAGACCACTTCACTTAAAAAAATGCTAATTTTGGAATGTTATAATTGGAAAAAAATGATAGCTAACAATGTGGGGATATTTTTGGTTTGTTTCATTTGAATCAAACAAAAAATAGACTAAATGAATGTACATCCCTAATGAAAATCATATTATAACATAGCCATACTATGCCACCATAATATATTAAACCTTAGGAGAGATTTCTGGTAATAAAACATTCATTTCACATCTTGAAAAATCTATACTGGCTTCCTATCAAATTCAGAATACTTTTCAAAGCACTCTCATCAATCTACAAGGCAATACATAACATCACCCCACTCGAGCTCAAGATACCTCTTCAACCTCACATCTCCACCAGACCAGTGAGACAAGCATACAGAAACAACCTACAGGTCCCACCGATGAAGACAGCATTAAGTAAAAGAGCTTTCTCCACTGCCGGTCCCAAACTTTGGAACTCTCTCCCATCAGACCTCAGACTAGTGCAATGCCCTATTGTATTTAAGAAAAGACTCAAGACCTGGTTATTCAACCAAGCATTCTCCTAACTTCAGCTTTTATTTGAATTCCAACCTATGATACCTTTCATTGGTAACCCCCAGAGAGCAATATTAAAAACCCAGCCTTATGCCCAACACCCATTCTTAATTCCAGCCTACATTAGGCCCCATAACTTTTACTTTATGTTGTTAACCCCATTTATTTTTATCCAAGTTCAATCTACCTGTTTATTGTAAGACATCCTCTTGTCATGGTTATTGTTTAGAATGTAAACCGACTTGATTAGTAACTCTGTTACTGGAAAATCGGTATATAAAAGTGCTAAATAAATAAATAAATATATATATATTGGAACAAAATAGTTAATGGATATATTGATTTAATACAATATTCCATTCTTAATTTCTTGCAAAAATACTAAAAGAAGGCTTTAAAAGAAAGTAGAAAAATACATATTAAAAGTAATTTCATTTACACTTAATCTGAATTCATCACTGCATTGCCAATAAACTGATTATATAAAATGGGTTACTCAAGCATCATTTATTTCTAAGTGATAAATTACCATATCCCCAATGAACAATCAGCAAATAGAGGAAGGATGCAAGAGTAGCATTAACTCCTGGCTAGGACATATGATTTATTTAAAAATGTTTAGGAACTGCAGGGATGCAAACTACTAAACTGTGTAACTTAATTAGGTAAAAAGAGCACTGAATGTGAAAATCCTAAATGCTACCTCTGCTGCTCCACATGCAAATAAGAGATTAAGGACAAGCCATATGATCATGCCTTTTGGTGTATATATAGGCCTAATTAGATTCCATTCAGAAAAGTCAGGGTATATAATTGGCTCAAAGTAGAAAGTATGAAAAGTGTGATCAATGTAGAATTCTTTTGTGCTTAAACTCCTGTGGATAAAACCTCTTTTTAAAATTAAGCAACCTAGGGTTCAGTTCACCCAAATTTGGAATATAATTTTTAAATCATATGGTACAAAAAGGCTACTTGAAGGCTTTCAGATCTTGAGAAATATGAATCAACCTCCTATGAATAAAGTTTTTAGACCAACCCACACACTGAGTTGTTTAGGATATTATAAGCTTTGATACAATGTGCATGACCCTTATTATCCCATTCTATGTATGTAGTTGTTCTCCTAACATCACAAGCATCTAGAAATGGGCAGAAGTCATGTGAACATATCCCATCTGTGATGCCAGTTTAGACTATAGGCAAGAAGCCAGAACTCTTGCCTATAGTTCAGTCACTAAACTTCTATGCATAAAAAAATTCTCAATTACATTTGTGTAGATCCACTGCATAGGAATCAAAAGGAGAACAAGGAGAAACAAACAAAAAATACAACTTTTTCTTGCAATTTGTAAAAAGCACTTTTCTGTTTATAAGGAAAAAAATGACATAAAACAGTTCAGTGAGGGGTAGATTTAAAAAAATTGCGCGATCACGTACTTTTGTTCGCGTACCAGGCGCGAACCGCGCCTGGTACGCGCGTATCTTATAAAATCGCGCGTATCTTATAAAATCCGTATCTTATAAAATCCGGGGTCGGCGCGCGCAAGGGGGTGCACATTTGTGCAACCTGCGCGCGCCAAGCCCAGCGCGCGCTGCCTGTTCCCTCCGAGGCCGCTCCAATTTCGAAGCGGCCTCAGAGGGAACTTTCCTTTGCCCTCCCCCCACCTTCCCCTCCCTTCCCCTACCTAACCCACCCACCCGGCCCTATCTAAACCCCCCCTTACCTTTATCGCACGATTTTCGCCTGCGAAAAGCAGACGTAAATCTGCGCGTGTCGGCCGGCAGCCCCGCTCCGTCCTCCGGTCCTGGGGGCTGGTCCGGAGGCCTCGACCATGGCCCCGAGCTGGCACCACGCCCCGGGTCCGCCCCCAAAACACCACAGGATGCCCCCAAAACGCCGCGTCGTTTCGGGAACGCCCCCGGACACGCCCCCTCCCGCCCCTTTTCGAAAGCCCCGTGACTTACGCGCATCCCGGGGCTTTATGTGTGCCGGTGGCCTATGCAAAATAGGCGCGCTTAAATCCAGAAGGATTTACGCGCGCAGGCCTTTTAAAATCTGCCCCTAAGTGTTTCATGTTGAAGTCAGAAAAAAATGTATCTAATGCATATTATTTTTTTTTTCAATTTAATCTTTTATTGAGATTTTCAAAGAAACATAAATATTCACAATTCTGTGCATAATCAGGAATTTTGATAGACAACATAACTCTTACATATAAAATATTCTTTCATTTAAAGATTATACAATTTGTCTTCAAAATCAAATAATGCGGGGACTAAGCATTATATAAACTTAAAAAATAATCAATAAGGAGAGGGTGCCTAATCTGTTTCAATTATTGACCATTTCATCAGATGTTACTGTTGGTATTATTTTATTCAAACTAACCTCATTTTTATCCTTCAAGAATATTTCCAGATGCGAAGGCTCTGCGAACACAAATTTCTTCCCTTGAAAGTTAATATAACATTTACTCGGATACTTTAAGTAAAAGGACGCACCTAATTCCATAACTTTTGCTTTCAAGGATAGAAATTTTTTCCTCCTTGCCTGGGTAGGCCTAGATACATCTGGGAATACATAAACCTTCTGTCCACAGAACATCACATCTTTATTCTTAAAGAATTTATCCAAAATGAGCTCTTTATCCCTCTCTAATGCAAAGGATACCAGCAACGTTGTTCTTTTATTAATAATGTCTAAAGAGTCTTCCAAGAAAGTTGATACTCCCAAAGTATTCTCCTCTCCCACTCTAGGTATATTTCCACTTTGCAGCGGAATATAATAAATCTTTGATATTAAAGGCATCTCCTCACATACCAAGTTCTCTCTAACATATTTAAAGAACATTTCTAAAGGTGACATTAACCTAGTAATGGGGAAGTTGACAAATCGTAAATTTCTTACCTTCATAAAATTTTCCAAATTTTCTAAATTAGCATGTAACACAACATTATCAGACGTATGGTAACTTTCTAAAGTCTTTACATTTTGCAATTCTAATGTAAAATCTTTAATGGTTGTCTCAACATTATTTATTCGTGTCTCTTGATCCTGTATAAGGGATTTATTACCATTTGCAATAGCAGTAAAGGATGAGTTCATCTGTATCATGTTTGAATCTAATGTAACCAACAACCTCCACACATCCCCCAGGGTTATTTTAGACTCATCCAGGGTATTCAACCGTGGGCTGTCTAATTTGACCGTTAGAGGCCCCATTCCTGTACCCTGCTGTCGTAGCTCTGGGCCGGGGGGTTGTGCATTTTTCGGTGACTCTAAATGTAAACTAAAGTCACTTACATGTGCAACCTCTCCTTCGGCGGAAAAACTTCCTGTTGTTTCCCCTGGGGGTTGTTGTGGAGCTGGTCTAATGCCTGGACTTAGGGAGACATTAAGAAAGTCCCCTTCATTGTCCCCTCGGGGCATACCTCCTCTGCTTACATGAGCGTCCATGGGTCCGGTTATCTGCTGTGAAGGAGATGACGTCACGAACTTTCCTTTCCTTTTTCGCCCCATAAAAGACAATTTCCAGGCGATCTGCAGGCGATCGAAGCCGATCTAAGCCGCACACGCCCCTTTGGCGTGCGCGGCTTAGGCGGGCGCCGGCGGCTGCGGTGCGCGGCTTAGGTGGGCGCCGGCGGCTGCGGTGCGCCGCTAACCACGTGGTTTTATCCCCGCGGTCTCTGGCTGATGATGTCAGCATCTAGGGATTCCCACAGCTGTGCTGGATGCAATTCAGGTTCTCCTCGACGGCCAGGCAAGTTAATGGCAGCCTCTCTCTCTTACTGCAATTGCCAGTCCCACACTCACTTCTACACCACGGGGTTTTATCCTCGCGGTCTCTGGCTGATGATGTCAGCGTCTAGGGATTCCCACAGCTGTGCTGGATGCAATTCAGGTTCTCCTCGACGGCCAGGCAAGTTAATGGCAGCCTCTCTCTCACTGCAATCGCCAGTCCCACACTCACTTCTACACCACGGGGTTTTATCCTCACGGTCTCTGGCTGATGATGTCAGCGTCTAGGGATTCCCACAGCTGTGCTGGATGCAATTCAGGTTCTCCTCGACGGCCAGGCAAGTTAATGGCAGCCTCTCTCTCACTGCAATCGCCAGTCCCCTCTAATGCATATTATACACTTTATAGAACTCAGTTGCAAAAATCCTGCAGTGTTCTTCACACAGCAAAAGGAGGGTTTCAGAAGACCAAATGTTTGCTCAGGGAGAGTGCTTTTGCAGCAATAGGTGCTATCAGAGCCTACTTCTGAGCCAGCAGGTAGACTTAGACATGATGCTAATGGGAGCGAAGCATCCTCTGGGATGAACTCGGATTTTGCTCTTCTTTGATAATCAATAGAATGTTCATATAAATGGAGCCATGCTGCTGGTTCCTTTTGGGGTAGATTTTTAAAAACGGCGCGTTCGCGTACTTTTGTTCGCGCTCCAGGCGCAAACAAAAGTACGCTGGATTTTAGTAGATACGCGCGTAGCCGCACATATCTGCTAAAATCCAGGATCGGCGCGCGCAAGGCTGCCGATTTTGGGCAGCCGGCGCACGCCAAGCCACGCAGCCTGCCTCCATTCCCTCCGAGGCCGCTCCAAAATCGGAGCGGCCTCGGAGGGAACTCTCTTTCGCCCTCCCCTCACCTTCCCCTCCCTTCCTCTACCTAACCCACCCCCTACCTTTGTCCAGGGATTTACGCCTCCCGGAGGGAGAAGTAAATCCCCGCGCGCCGAGACGCGACCCGGGGGCGGTTCCGGAGGGCACGGCCACGCCCCAAGACCGCCCCGGGCCGGCGCCATGCACCCGGTCCCGCCCCTGAAACACTGCACCCTGCCCCCAAAATGCCGCGTCGTTCGGCCCCGCCCCCGACACGCCCCCTTCCAAAAACCCCGGGACCTATGCGCGTCCCGGGGTTCTGCGCGCGCCGGCGGCCTATGGAAAATAGGCGCGCTGGCGCGCAAGGCCCTGCTCGCGTAAATCCGGGCGGATTTACGCGAGCAGGGCTTTTAAAATCCACCCGTAGGAGTTTAGGAGCCTCGTTTTTATTACATTTTCTATATAAATGTTTGGTCTCTTATGTTCAGGCTAATTATGTTTTTTATGATTCTTTACAGTTTCAATCTTTCTTACACATGATGAAAGAAATGATGGCTCCCACAGATGAGGGAGAAATGGCTAAGAACAATAATTTTGAAGCCCTAACAATCTGCTAATGTTTTTTTCTTTATATAATGCTTTTGTCTGCACCTTTAACATCTTTTTTTTTTCTTCTCTCTCCTTTATTATATAGTGTGAGCTAGAAAGGAGACTTCTTATATGTATTTCTTGTTTGTTGGTACAATTTGTTTGTTTGTGGAATTCTTGACTATTTTCTTAAGCAAGTTTGTCTCGTGGAATAATTTTGAAAAAGAAACTATGCTGCAGTGCGTGCAGATGCCGCGTATAATCCAGAGCTGCACGCACCACGAAATCTTGGCAGTGGGTGGGGATGGTGGAACATGGCCTCTTCCACCATGTGGCATTGGCGTAAGCATGCCTGTCCCAGACTCGGGACACTTGAACTACAGGCGGAGGGAGCAAAGGAGGTCCTGGAATGAAGGCTCAGTTGGGGGAGGCATGGGCAAGTTTTGGGATGATTCATTGGGCGATTCTGTCCCTGAGCCATCCCATGGGGTGGAGGAAGCTGCACGGAGAGATGCATCTGACCGGGGTGCAGTGCCCTAATCCCATTTTCTTCCTGTCCTCCTCATGGCTGTCTTGCTAGGGAAAACTCTACTGAGACAATTTGGCCATTATTTTTGTTTTAAGTAAATGCTCAGGCAGAGTAAGGGGGAAGCCTGGTGATTAGAGCAGCAAGGGTTCAAATCTGAGCAGCATCAACTGGAACAGAGGAGGACTTTCAATGAGGTAGGTACCTTGGGGTATAGTGGGTAGGTGGGTCCATATTGGCTCTCCCCAGTGCACTTTCGTGGTAAAATTCGGGTTTTCTCGTTTAATTTTTTTGAAAAATGAAACGAGGAAACCCGAAACCGGGCCAAAAAACGAAGCGGGAAACGAAGCTTAAAAAAACCCCACCCCAAGCATTTAAAATAATTTTCGTACATACATACAAACTCCCCCCCCCATCCCGATCCCTCCCCAAGACTTACGAACATCCCTGGTGGTCCAGCGGGGTCCCGGGTGCCATTTGTTCCTCCGTGCCCATGTGCGCCATTGCCAGGCTTGCTCAAAATGGTGCCGAATAGCCTCTGAACTACTATGTCACAGGGGCTACCGGCGCCATTGGTCAGCCCCTGTCACATGGCCATCGGCACCATCTTGGAGGGGGCTCCTGACCCCCCCAAGGCTTGCCAATAATCCCTGGGGGTCCAGTGGGGGTCCGGGAGCGATTTAGTTGTCGGCTGCCAGTAATCAAAATGGCGCCGATAGCCTTTGCCCATACTATGTCACAGAGGCTTTCGGCGCCATTGGTCAGCTCCTGTCACATGATAGGAGCACAAGATGGTGCCTATGGCCATGTGACAGGGGCTGACCAATGGCGCCGGTAGCCCCTGTGACATGGTAGTTCAGAGGCTATTCGGCACCATTTTGAGCAAGCCTGGCAATGGCGCAGTTGCACATGGGCACGGAGGAACAAATGGCACCCGGGACCCC
The DNA here is from genome assembly GCF_901001135.1 of Rhinatrema bivittatum. Lineage (NCBI taxonomy): Eukaryota > Metazoa > Chordata > Amphibia > Gymnophiona > Rhinatrematidae > Rhinatrema > Rhinatrema bivittatum. The sequence goes on from NC_042619.1 coordinate 159,339,385, forward strand.
GCTGGACCACCAGGGATGTTTGTAAGTCTTGGGGAGGGATCGGGATGGGGGGGGGGGTTTGTATTATAGTTAATTTAAATGTTTGGGGTGGTTTGGGGTGGTTTTTAATTAAAAAAAAAAAAAAGTGCCCCTCTCCACATGCAAACCCGAAAAACGAAATTTCCCCGAAGTTCGTGGAAAATCCTTTTCGGGTTTCGGGGCCCCCGAACCACTACGAATTAGGCAATTTCGTTGTAATTTCCTTATTCATGCTAAACGACTGCACATCTCTAAAATACATACGTAATTGTAATGGGTCAGTAAATGCATACTTAGTGGTCTCCACTAAGCAGTATACAATGGCAGGGAAAACGTAAAATAAACTTTACACCTCTTTCAGTTACTTCCCCCCTCATTGCAATGAATTTTTTCCTCTTTAGTTGCATAGTTCTTACTATGAATGGAAATATTTGAATTGATTGTCCATAAAACTTTATTTTCTGGTATCTAAAATAATACTTCAGGAATTTATCTCTCTCAGATAAGGAAAGAAACTGTACAAGGAGACTTGCTCTATTACTTATGTCCATTTCGAAGGACTTCTCCAGGAAATCTGTTAAATTCAGACTTATGTCTTCTTGTTCCTCTTGGTAAGAAATAGTTTCTTTCACAGGCATACGTTGTGGTAGATAATAAATTGCTGAAACAGCTGGTATAGCTCCAGGAGAATATTTTAGAATATTTATCAGGTAGCTTTTCAATAATTCCATCAGAGCCAGCAGTTTAGTCTTAGGAAAATTTAAAAATCACAAATTTGCCCTCTTTGCCTGATTTTCAAAAATCTCCATTTTATTCTCAACCATTTTTTCTGATTTTATCAGGTTCATTTGTACATCCTCAATTTCTTTCACTTGTCCTGCTATAGTTTCCATTTGTTTTTCCATAGTTGTTGTTTTCTCTTCTACTTTATATGTTTTAGTCACTGCTTCCTGAACAGTTACCATTAGCATATTTATGGATTTCTGCATTGCAATCAAAATATTTCTTATTCCTTCTAAAGAAGGAACAAGAGGAGAGGTAGAACTGAGAGGAGATATAGGGGTACATTTTAAAACAAAGCGCGTGCGTGTACTTTTGTTCGCGCACCAGGCGCGAACAAAAGTACGCTGGATTTTATAAGATACGCGCGTAGCCGGGCGTATCTTATAAAATCCAGGGTCAGTGCGTGCAAGGGGGTGCACATTTGTGCAACTTGCACGTGCCAAGCCCTGCGCACGCTGCCCGTTCCCTCCGAGGCCACTCCAAAATCGGAGCGGCCTCGGAGGAATCTTTCCTTCCACCTTCCCCCACCTTCTCCTCCCTTTCCCTACCTAACCCCCTTTCCCCCCCGGCCTTATCTAAACCCCCCCTACCTCTGTCGCACAAGTTACGCCTGCTAGAGGCAGGCGTAACTTTGTGCGCACCGGGACAGCTGCCCGGCACCATGTTCTGGTCCGGGGTCTGGTCTAGAGGCCGCGGCCATGCCCCCGGAACTCCCCCGGGCCGAAACCACGCCCGCGGCACCACCCCCGGATGACGCGCCGACCGTGTCATGCCCCATGACACGCTCACCCCAAGAAAGCCCCGGGACTTACGTGCGTCCCGGGGCTTTGCGCGCGCCGGAAGCCTATACAATATAGGCTCAGCGCGCAGGGCCGTTTTAGAAGGGTTACACGTGTACCTTATGCACATAACCCTTTTAAAATCCGGCCCATATTGTTCATCATTATTCTTCCTACTTCCAAAATGCCTTCTCCACTCTTCCCCAGTTGTTCCGGGCGATGTTGCACCAAAGATTTGTGGGTCCTGGAATCCGTTTCCAACTTATTCACCAAAGATAGTTCCCCCTCTCTTCTCTGGTCAACACTCTTTATTGGAGAATTATTAACAGGAAATTTGCCAGGTGATTCAAAAATACTAGACCTCCTCATCGGTGGATCAGGAGCTGTTGGAAATCCCAGCTTAATGATGCTTCCAATGTCAAGGAACTCGGTAGCTGCTCCTCGCCTGCCCCAGCAACTACAGCTTCCTGGTTACTCATTGGCATCCTGGCAAAGGCTGCCTCTATCCTCGGTTGTCACGGATCCTGATCGGGTATAGAGGTAACTTCTCTTACCTGAGCTTTTCTCTTTGTGTGCGGCATTTTCTAAGAAAACAATAGTTCAGGTAAATTTAGCTCGGAGGAAAAAGTTATAGTCAACCGGGTGCTTCAGCCTGTGCATCCTTACAGGTCAGCAGCCATCTTGGTCTCCATCTTGTGGTCTTATTTAGACACCATTGTCAGTGCCCACTCCACATATGAGGGATTCCCTTCATTGAGTTATGAAGAGCGATTCAGAGAAAGGAGCACACAAGATGTCGAGTTGTGGCTAACATATAACAGCATGCAATTCAGAAATGCAAGTGAACAACCACTCCTTTTGTGCCCAGGGAGGCTCCCATCATTGGGGGTGGACAGCTGACACCACAGTGGAAACTCATTGGTGGTACAACAAAGGAGGTTGCACAACAAAGGATTGCAAATACAAGCACATCTGCTCCACCTGCACCGCCAGTCACCCTGCCACCAAGTGTACCAAGAAAGCCCCAAGTGCCAGGGGCAAGTAGCCCTTACATGTGAACTCCAACCCCAGTTAGCTGGGAGTGATTGACATCGGATCTTATCCTCTATCCCAATAGATGTGCAGCTATTACATTACACCAGGTGTCAAGGAGGGCTTCAGAATCCCATATGAGGGTCCTCTGAATCCCACCCAACACACAAATGCACACTCCGCAACCAGGTTCACTGACATCGTGAGAGAGAAGTTGAGGGTGGAAATGAGTCTAGGCAGGGTAGCAAGGGTCCTGAATAAGCCATCTGGTTATTCGGGTACTATGGTGGGTGTACCCGAGCCTGTATGGATAGATCAGCTAGAGGCAGTGCATAGTGCATGATAATCAACATCAATGCGATGGGGGCTGTCTGTCGCCAGGGCCGACTTGCCCCGGTTTGGTGACAGACCTGATGCCCGCACCCTTCTTTGGAGCAGTCACTTTGCTTGGACACGGCGAGTGACTGGAATGTCCTGTGATTTCTCCTGGTTGGTGAAGGGCCTTGCTTGGATATGGACGCCCAGGGGCCAGAGGTGCAATGCTGCCTTCACAGTGGTGGACCCTCGGATAGCTTAGCTATGTTATGGCTCTGTACGAAGCTTGTTAATACTGTTTATTTTAATAAAGCTGCAGCCAATTTCATTCCACATCTTGTTTACAGAGTATTTTGTTTATGTGAATGAATACTACTGTGTCCTCCCCCCCCCCCCCCCCCCCCCATTTTTCTCCCTAGCAATGGACAGTCGTGGCTGCCCAGGTTATGAATGCATATATAGTTAAAAATGCAATTTGCAATACATTGAATGCATAATTTATAAACACGTGCTGATATATAACTCGTAAAAAATATACCTTGTGTGAGTAAACTCCTGATCAATATGCAGAAGTAGGTATATATTAAAATATGCAAATGTACAGGAAATCATCAGTTTGGTAATGCTTCTATGAATTCAGCCAGTCCCTCTCCAGTTCACCAAGAACATTCTACTATTTCACCAATAAATTCCCCATGTCAACTACACCAATTTGAAGAGTGGAATGAGTAGAACATGATTGAGAGGGGATTCCTCCCTCCTCAAAGTGCTATTACATTTTTGCAGATGGATCAGGCAAGGGAAGAAGATAAAGTCAGTTACCTTTGTCAAGGGGGAAGGGTTCTCAAGGCTATGAGCCCCTTCACTGCTGTTTTGGGGAAAGGGGAGTTTTTGAGGGGGACTATTGTCGCTTGAAGTGGGTCAGAGAGGTTATTGCTCTTATACAGCTATTTAACTTATTTATTTAAAGGCAAATTGCAAGGCTCAACACAATTTTCATTAAGCTATTTAGAGTTATGCATATGACATGCATCTGATGAAGTGGGCACTGTCCTTGAAAGCTCATGCCTCAATAAATTAGTCAATAAGAAAACATTCACCTCTTGTCATTAATGAGATGATTTGAATATATTTGCATTAAACACTGCTCATTAATATTATGCTCATATTAATCTTGTTTGTGTGTTTTATCAGTAGTTTTCTCAGAGGTGAATTAAAGGTGCATAATTATATATTTGGGCAAATAGGTTTGCAGACATGGTTGTGGATGAAAATGTTTAATGTTATTTTTTTAGTTGCTCCTCCTTCAGCATATTGTAAATATGTATTTATTTATATTTTTTATAGAACACTTATAACAAATTAATTGATCAAGGTGGTGTACAGAGACAAATAAATCACTGTATCAAACATAACATAAAACAAGATTTAAAAAAGGTAAAAATAAATTATATAGATCATAATAAATTATATAGATCAGGCCAAGCGAACCGTTAGCCCCTGTTTGGATGCACATTTTCGACGTGCTGTTATTATCCCTTATACAGTAAGGGGCAATAGCACGAGGAAAACATGCGGCCAACCACCCCGAAACTAATAGCGCCCGCAACATGCAAATGCATGGTGATGAGCCTATTAGTGAGTCCCGCACAATACAGAAAGTAAAATGTGCAGCCAAGCCACACATTTTACTCTATGAAATTAATGCCTACCCAAAGGCAGGAGTTAATTTCAGCGGCACCAGGAAAGTGTACAGAAAAGCAGAAAAAAATGCTTTTCTGTACACCCTCCAACTTAATATCACAGCGATATTAAGTCAGAGGCACCAAAAATAAAAAAAATAAAAAATCTGCCTGCGGCCCACGGTTTGGAAGATGGATGCTCAATTTGCCGCGTCCGTGTTCCGAACCCATGGCTGTCAGCGGATTCGATAACCGACGCCAGTAAAATTAAGCATCGGCTGTCAAACCTGCTGACAGTCGCCGCTTCTGCCAATAAGGAGGTGCTAGGGATGAACTAATGTCTCTAGCGCCTCCTTTTTAGCACGGGCCCTCATTTGCATACTGAATCGCATGCCCAGGAGAGTGGTCTGGGCGCACGTTGGGAGAGCGGGTGCTCGCCTCGGAGTGCCGGCTCTCCGCCGCGTTTTACTGAATCAGCCTGTATGTTAGGCATTCTCCAGTTATACAGTCTTGTCCTACCTTCATGATGCCTCCTCACCAGCAGAGGACCTCAGTATGGCTCATCACTAGTATTGTCAAGACCTCCTCACCTCCCTTTCCATGCCCAAGTCTCTGCCCTGTGTAAGCCCTGCCTTGCCAGAAGCTCCTTGTCTTCTCATGGTATCACTCATGGCTCCATGACCTGACCCTTGTTCTTGCCTTGTCTTGTGGCCTATGGAACTTCTGCCTTTCCCTTGCTTTGTGACCTATGGGCCTTCTGTCTTGTCTTGCCTTGAGGCTCTCAGGCCTATCTTGCCTTTATTTATTTAGAAATTTCATATACCATCCTTCCAAATGAAAATCACAATGGTTTAATCATCACATACTGTGTGTTAACATTCACATTCTAGGTTAGCAATGTAATACATACTTGTTCTGGTTCACATTCATACAAGTTCTAGGACATCACGATCATAAGGAGTAAATTTAATTCATATTCATCCATTTTTGGTCAACCCAATGGTAAGTACAGGTTCTACTAACAATATATTTTACATTGTTCATTACTTATTTCACTCTCCACTAACATTATTTCAAGTACTGACATTGAACTTATCAGCATATTGGTATTTCACGTTAAATTGTATACTTTTCTAAAAAGCCACATTTTCATTTCTTGTTTAAAAGTCTTTCTTTCTGTTATCTGATGTAAAGACTCTGGAAAAGAGTTCCACAATTTGGGACTTGCTATGGAAAACATTTAGCCTCTTATTTGCATTAAGTGTGCGTTCCAAGTAGAAGGTACCATTAGAAGTCCTTTGTTTTGTGATCTTAGGGCTCTCTGTGATGTGTAAAATTGAAATTTCACTCCTAATAAACATGGGTTAATATTGTTGATGATGTTGAAAATTAGAGTTAATACTTTATAATGGATTCTGAATTGTGCAGTGCTGTCAGTGAGGGGGTGATGTGTTTGAATTTCCTTGTCCCTAGTAAGAGCCTAGCTGATGCATTTTGAAGTAACTGCAGTGGTTTTAGAAGACCTGAGGGTAAGCCTAGTAATAGAGAGTTGCAGTAGTCCAAGTTTGAGAATATTAGTGCCTCTATCTTGAGGCCTTAGGCCTATTCTCTCTTGTATCCTGCCTTGGGGCCTTTGGGTCTATTCTGTCTGTTTCAAACCTTGTTGCTTCAGGCTTCTGTGCTCTGTGTTTCCCTTGTCTTCCTTGTGAAAGTCCTGGCCTAGTCTGCCTTGTTGGACTTGTCCTGTCTGTTCCAGTCTCCAGTCCTATCTGTACCAAAATCCTGTCCTTGTCTTGTCTAGTTGCAACTCCAGCTTAGTATCTAGCCTGCTTTTGCCCAATTCTTGTCTCCTGCCTGCCTTTGTCCAAGCCTTGTCTCCAAACTGCCTTGTCCAAGGCTTGCCGATGTGGACTCACCACTATGATGTACTGCCATTGCAGTGACCTACTGGCCCCCAGAACCCGAGGGTTAAACCTGCAGGGAAAGGGGATGGCTGGGCATAAGACTGGCCATTATCTTGCTCTGAGTCCTGCCTTGCAGTCTCATCTTCAGGTGGGTTTCCCGGACTCTGGGGCCCATACCAGTTTGTCTGCACTCAGGGTGCAATGTTGCTGGGGTTTGACCAGTGGGGATGGTGGAGGAACTCTGAATTCCTGGGCCCTTGGCATAGACACTGTACATGGTCAACATAAGCCATTCAAAAACTACTGTTCTTCTCTTGGGTGCCAGGGTTGATGCTGAATTGGGTCAAACTAGGGATGTGAATCGTTTTAGGACGATTAAAATTATCGTCCGATAATTTTAATATCGTCTTAAACCGTTATGGAACACAATACAATACAGATTCTAACGATTTATCGTTATAAATCGTTAGAATCGTGAGCCGGCACACTAAAACCCCCTAAAACCCACCCCCGACCCTTTAAATCAAATCCCCCACCCTCCCGAACCCCCCCCCCCCAATAACTTAAATAACCTGCGGGTCCAGCGGCGGTCCGGAACGGCAGCGGTCCGGAACGGGCTCCTGCTCCTGAATCTTGTCGTCTTCAGCCGGCCGGCGCCTCGCTGAACGACCTCCTGCAGTCGATCTCCTGCCGGTGCCATTTTCCGTACGAAAACGATTCACGGCGGGAAATCGCTCCCTGACCCCCGCTGGACCTCCAGGAACTTTTGGCCAGCTTGTGGGGGGCCTCCTGACCCCCACGAGACTTGCCAAAAGTCCAGCGGGGGTCCGGAAGGACCTCCTGCCGTCCAATCTTTTTCGTCTATGGCCGCCGCCATTTTTCGGCGCCATTTTGGAAAATGGCGCCGGCTGAAGACGACAAGATTCAGGAGCAGGAGCCCGTTCCGGACCGCTGCCGTTCCGGACCGCCGCTGGACCCGCAGGTTATTTAAGTTATTTGGGTGGGGGATTTAATTTAAAGGGTCGGGGGTGGGTTTTAGGGGGTTTTAATGTGCCGGTTTTTCGATTTTTCGATTTTTCGATTTTTAACGATTTTTAACGATTTTTAACGATATTTTACCCCCCCAAACGGCAACAATACGATTCCCTCCCCCTCCCAGCCGAAATCGATCGTTAAGACGATCGAGGACACGATTCACATCCCTAGGTCAAACAGACACAGAAAAATAAAGAAGAAAAATTCCACACACACTACTCACTGTTCTAAATTCAAAGAACAAATCTCTGATTCCAACTTGGTATATAAACAAAATCTTACTTTAGTTTGTAAATCAAAATACAAGCAGGAATGGACAATTTCAAAAACAGCATAAGAAAAATCAATATAAGAAAACCATAGTCCCTGTATCCATGACTCTCCTACTTGCAACTCTTTACTTCCCTGTACCAGCATCCATATCCAGCAAACCTTCATCTTTCAAGATAGGATATCCACGTTGTAACTAGCATCCAAAAGGCTGGGAAACAACTAGTTCAAAAAAACTAGTCTTTTAGCATCAAAACCACTTACTGATATGTCAAAAAAATATCAACTTTCTTCATCCCTTGCTGCACTTCTTTATCCAAAGTGAAAAGAATAATATCTAGTGTGTCCTGATACCTGGGGAAACTACTGGAAACTGGTATCACTTGAAATCCAATATTAACCAAACTCCTCAAACACCAAAATCGCTCCGGTGGGAGTATTGAGAAGCGAAGAAGATTTTGGTGCTGGCTGAATAGGATTGGTAAGTAGGGATGTGAATCGTTTTTGAACGATTAAAATTATCGTCAGATAATTTTAAAATCATCCAAAATCGTTAGAGTGCACGATACAATACAAATGCCCCCGATTTATCGTCAGGGGTATTTGTATTGTATCGTTAAATAGGGCGTGGGAAAACCGGCACACCAAAAAAACCCTAAAACCCACCCCGAACCTTTAAACAAATCCCCCACAGTCCCGAACCCCTCCAAAAGGTTTTAAATTACCTGGGGTCCAGTGGGGGGTTCCCGACGCGATCTCCAGCTCTCTGGCCACGGCTGTGTTGAGAAATGGCGCCGGTGGCCCTTTGCCCTTATCATGTGACAGGGCAAAGGTAGCGCCGGCGCCATTTTGGTTCCTGGCTCCCGACGTCACGCGTACAGGAGATCGCTCCCGGACTCCCGCTGGACTTTTGGCAAGTCTTGTGGGGGTCAGGAGGCCCCCCCAAGCTGGCCAAAAGTCCCTGGGGGTCCAGCAGGGGTCCGGGGGTGATCTCCTGCACGCGTGATGTCGGGAGCCAGGAACCAAAATGGCGCCGGCGCTACCTTTGCCCTGTCACATGATAAGGGGAAAGGGCCACCGGCACCATTTATCTTAACGCAGTCGTGGCCAGAGAGAGGGAGATCGTGCTGGCCCCCCCCCCCCCCCCACTGGACCCCAGGTAATTTAAAACATTTTGGGGGGGTTCGGGAGTGTGGGGGATTTGTTTTAAAGGTTCGGGGTGGGTTTTAGGGGTTTTTTGGTGTGCCGGTTTTCCCGCCCTGCCCCGATTTACGATTTTTAATGATTTAAAAAATAAAAAACACGACAATCAGATTTCCCTCCCCCCCAGCCAAAATTGATCGTTAAGACGATCGATCACACGATTCACACCCCTATTGGTGAGTATTGCTTTGGGAAATTTTAGGACTTAAGTTTGGAGGAGAGGTGAAATTGTTGAGGAACATTCTTTAGTGTGTGTGCCTGCAATAAAAAGCTTACATAAGGTAGGTAATTGTTTAAAATGTTTGTGTGTGTGAAATAAAAAGATAGCATAAGGAAGGTGATTATTTAGAATGCTAATTTATACATAGGCACATTTGAAAAGATTTAGATTACCACTCATCCTTTCCAATGGAACATTTTGGGATAGATTTTAATACCTACGCATGCATGTCCTTGTGCGCATGCTACCCAGCACGCATACACAGACACGCAATTTTATAACATACGCGCGCAGATGCGTGCATGTTATAAAATCGAGGGTAGTGCACACAAGGGGGTGCACAACTGTGCAACTTGCGCTCGCCGACGCCTGCGGCCTTCCCCCGTTTCCTCCCAGGCTGCTCTGATTTTGGAGTGGCCTTAGAGGGAACTTCCCAACTCCCTAATCTAACCTTCCTACCTTCCCCTAACCTATCCCCCCCTATCCCTATCCTAAACCCGCCCCCCCCCCCCCCCCGACCTTTGTTTTACCTTCTGTTCCTGCCTCCGGGCAGGCGCAGGTTGCGCGCGCTGGCAGCCTGCCAGCACGCGATCCTCCGGCACAGTAGCAAATGGCCACTGTGCTGAGAGCCTCTGACCCTGTTTCCCCCCACCCCGGACCTCCCCCAGTCCCCGCCCCTTTTTTGAAGCCCCGGGATATACATGCGTCCTTCGGCTTTACGCGCATGGCCGGACCTTTCTAAAATAGGCCTTTATGTTGAAAAAGGTACATTGATGATATAATCCTTATATGGAATGGTACACAAAATCTTCTTCATCAGTTTTTGGATTGGTTGAATAAACGAGACATTAATTTGAAACTTAATATGTCATGCCACACTATGCATATCTCTTTCCTTGATCTTACTATTGTGAACACAGAAAAAGGTTTTAAAACCACTTTATTCAGAAAACCAACTGACTGTAATCACTTGTTGCATTACCTTAGTGCTCTTCCTACAGCTTAAGATTAGCCTACCTGTTGGTCAGTTTTTTGAGACTGTGTAGGATTTGCTCTGATTTGTCTGATTTTAAGATCCTGGCCCAAGCGATTACACAATGTTTCCTGGAGCACGGTTATCCTAAATCATGTATCTGGAGAGCATTTTCTTGAGTTCTTCCTTTCTTGCATTGCTCATGAGAAGTCAAAACAGCTACTATAGTTTTTCAGGATTTTCCATATTTTGCTTACAAATGTGTTTCTAATATTAGAGACATGCTGGTGCACTCAGACTTTTCCCAACAGGTTCCTTCTCCTATACCAGCTGTTGTTGGACATAAACCATGCGGTAGTTGCTCAGTCTGTGAGATATCTATGCACACTAGTTCTGTCTGTGTTTGTTCCTGCAGCCCAATTAACAGTCAAACTGTGACATTTTTCCAACTGTCAAACCACACAAGTTATTTGTGTAGTTAGGACTTCTTGTAATAAGTTTTATATAGGTAAAACTTGACATCCTATCAGGATCTGTATGTTGGAACATAAAAGTTGTATTGAGAATGTTAGGCTTACTACACCTTTCTTTCACATTGTATGGAATTTGAACATTCTTTCAACCAATTATAATTAAGTGACATTGAACATCTCCCAAATCTCTATTTCTTTTATAGAAAGAACAAAGATGGATTCATCATTTTCATATGATCCACCCTTTCAGTTTGAATAAAGTCTGGAATTTATCAGTATTTTGTGAATAGGTGATGTGGAACTTTTCATTTATTCACTTATAATTTTTTGCTTTATGCATACCATTTTAATAGTTGGGAGATATCTTGTTTGTTTGGTAACTGGATAAAGTTTATTTTGTTCCTCTAAGCAATGATGTAGCCGGCAGTCTTCTCCAGGATGTGACATCATGGCTTGTTGTTTTTTCCTTTAAAATACTCCTTGTATCTCTTTCTAAGAAGTGAATGAGACGGGGTAGTCCAATTGGAAGCATGTTGCCAGATACATTTGGGTTGCAAATTTACCCCTGACAAAGGACAGTGCTGAAACATCAGCTGATATCAGGGTTATTGCAGATATACATTATTTGATCAAACTGTGTTCCAAATATCTGCTAACATTGGAAGTTTTTTCCTAGACCTTCTTGATCCAATGAGATATATGTTTTAAATACATTCAAAAAAACTTCTGTAAGAAAAACATGTATATATTACACAATTTTGTCTGCAGGTTCAATAATTAAGAGGACCATTGTCTACTCTTATTTTCTTTAGCAAATACACTTAAATAAGCGTAAGAGTATACATTTCTCCCAGTTTGCTGACATTCTTTTAAATTTACTTGTCGGTGGCATTTCTTGTGCAGGTAATTAATTGTTATGGAGTATCTCTTTATATCTATTATTTAGAATGTGTGTGTGCCTAAAATAAAAAGCTAGCATAAGGTAGGTCATTCTAGTGTCTGTCTTTCTCTCCATCCCACCCACCTCTAGTTCATTCTTTGATTTATAGGTAAGAGTCACTTTCACATTAAAAATCAATCAGGATTTTATCTAAAATACAGGATTGTCCCAACCCTTATCAAAAGTTTAATTATCCCCTTACAGGTCACTACCAGATTAACAGTGAGTACACCACATAAATTTAAAGGACTATAATTTACTCATCCCTACTCCGTTAGCAACCTAAATTTAATTAAGAACTTAACATGAAGGCCACAGTACAGCAGTAGCAGTGAAATGAGAGCCTTCCAGTCTTTTGTACTGAGTGTCAAGTGTATGAATTTTTACCATTTCGTGAAAGGTCATATGTGTACTCCCAGTGCAAAGAGCTCCTGGCTCTCAGAGAATGAGTCTGGTCTCTGGAGGCTAGAGTAGCAGACCTGGAGGAACTAAGGCAGATAGAGAAGCATATAGAGGAGATATAGTAGCCAGCTCCAGTCTGGCAGCCATGGTGCTACCTTGGAGGATAATGATCACCTGGTCAGAGAACATCACTTTGGTGTAGCAAGAAATATCCTGTAGCAAGGACCTGATTTCTAGGATAATGATCACCTGGTCAGAGAACATCACTTTGGTGTAGCAAGAAATATCCTGTAGCAAGGACCTGATTTCTAGGTGATGCATTATTCTCTTGCACTGCCCAGGAGGGAAAAGTTAGGTAAGCCATCATAGATGGTGATTCGATTATTAGGAATATAGATAGCTGAGTGGCAGGTGGATATGAGAATCACATGGTAACTTGCCTGCCTGGTGCAAAGGTAGCATCACCTAGATAGAATTTTAGGCAGTGCAGGGGAGAAGCCAGATGTCATGGCACATGTGGGCAACAATGACATAGGATGGTGTTGGAGGGAGGTTCTGGAAGTTAAATTTAGACTTTTAGGTAGAAAATTGAAATCCAGAACCTTCAAGGTAGCATTCGCTGAAATGTTCCCTGTTCCACGTGCAAGTCCCCAGAAGCAGTCATAGTTCTAGAGTTTCAAATCATGGTAATGGGATGAGGAATTCAGTTTTATAAGGAACTGGGCAACCTTTTGAGGACAGGGGAGTCTCTTCTGAAAGGGCAAGCTCTATCTTAAGAAGGGCAGAACCAGGCTGCTGATGCTAATTAAAAAAAAAAACTAACCAAAAACAAAACTGATTTTAAACAAGAACAAGGGAAAAAGATGACAGTTGCTTAGCAGTGCATGGTTCAGAGGGAGGTATCTTCAAAAATACTAATGAAGCAGGAGAGATAGGATATAGAAGATTATCTTTCTTTTATTGGAACATAGAGGACCAATAAATGCAAAAGTAGTCCATGTGCCTATAAGGAAAGTACTAGCTCTGTTAAAAGATTCCAAATGATCCCTGTCAACTGATAAGCAGGTTATTAATAAAAAAAAAAACAACATACTTTGAAATGTCTGTATGTCAATGCCAGAAGTCTAAGAAATAAAATGGGAGATATAGGGGGTCATTTTCCAAGGAGTTACCATGGGAGATAATTCTGCAACTTACGCTAACAGCTGTTAATGCGATTTGCAAATGTAAATTTTTAATTTTGTATTCAGGGGCGGAGCATATGTAAAGTAGGAAAGAGTTATCATGTGCCGCGAAACAGCCGCAGTGTTAGCGCGGCTCCTAATGCGGCCAATAGCTACACCTCTTTCATTTGCGGTACGTTGTGCGCTAGAGGCCGGTAAAGGTTTATCATGGTTCACGATGTTTCCATCAACCTAGCTTGATGGACACTCTACCTGGGCAACAACAAGCTAGGTGGAGAGAACATTGCACAAATCTCATCTTGGAGTGAGTTTCCTCACTCCGAAGGCCAGCAAATCTTCACAAGAGACCACTGTTCTGTTCGTACATCTCATGTTGAATGTGAAAGTGGCCCCCAAACCCCTACACTCATACCTAATCCCCACCTCGAGTTACTAGGTGAGCCTCTCATAGGGATACAAATACCTGTCTAGGGAAGCGGTATTATAGCAAGGTTCTCTCTCTCTCTCTCTCTCTCTCTCTCTCTCTCTCTCTCCAATTAATGAAGAGATTTAAATTATTGGCATCTCAGAGATCTGATGGAAGGACAGAGCTATATCAGGATATACATTTTATCACAATGATAGAATGGATCCACTTGGTGGTATGGGGGTACTTTATGTTCAGGATGCATAGTGTCAAACAAGATATAGATCTTGATGGAGACTGAATGCACAGTAGAATCTTTATAGGTACAACACCCATGTGTGCTGGGGAAGAGTATGGTGATAGGGTTATACTACCATCCACCTGACCAAAATGATCAGATGGTTGATGAAACGCTAAAAGAATTTACGGGCTAACAAATTTTCCAGTGCAGTAATAATGGAGATTTCAATTACCCCAATATTGACTGGTTAAGTGCAACATCAGAACATGCAAGAGATGTAAAGTTCCTGGATGGAATAAATGTTTGATTCATGGAGCAATTGTTTCAGGAACCAATGAGAGAGGGATCCATTTTGGATTTAATTCTTTCTGGATTACAGGATTTGTTGCAAGAGATAATGTTGGTAGGGCTAATTGGCAAAAATGATCATAACATGATCAGATTTGACTTAATGACTGGAAGGGGAAGAATAAGAAAATCAGCAGCTTTAGCACTAAATGTTCAAAAGGGAGATTTTGATAAACTGAGGAAAAAAAATGAATGATGCAGCTACAAAGGCTAAGTACATACAATAGGCATGAACATTGTTTAAAAATTGATCTTAGAAGTTCAGTCCAGATGTATTCCATGCATTAAGAAAGATGGATGGAAATCCATATGACTGCTGGCATGGATAAAATGCAAGGTGAAAGAGGCTATTTTAATCAAAAGAGCTTCCTTGAAAAATTATTTGAGAAAATAGGAAAAAGCATAAGTATTGTCTAGTTAAATTTGAAAAGAAGCTGGCTATTCAGGCAAAAACTCATAATAAAATCTTTTAAAAATATATCAAAAGCAGAAAGCATGCCAGGGAGTCCACTGGATGATTAGTTGGTCATGGAGTTAAAGGGGCACTTAGGGAAGACAAAGCCATTGCAGAAATACTAAATTTAATTATTTGCTTTGGTGTTTACTAATGAGGAAGTTGAAGAGATAACCATTCCTGTATCGTTTTCCCAGGATGATGATTCAGATTAATTGATAGGGATGTGAATCGTTTTAGGACGATTAAAATTATCGTCCGATAATTTTAATATCGTCTTAAACCGTTATGGAACACAATACAATACAGATTCTAACGATTTATCGTTATAAATCGTTAGAATCGTGAGCCGGCACACTAAAACCCCCTAAAACCCACCCCCGACCCTTTAAATTAAATCCCCCACCCTCCCGAACCCCCCCCCAAATAACTTAAATAACCTGCGGGTCCAGCGGCGGTCCGGAACGGCAGCGGTCCGGAACGGGCTCCTGCTCTGAATCTTGTCGTCTTCAGCCGGCGCCATTTTCCAAAATGGCGCCGAAAATGGCGGCGGCCATAGACGAAAAAGATTGGACGGCAGGAGGTCCTTCCGGACCGCCGCTGGACTTTTGGCAAGTCTCGTGGGGGTCAGGAGGCCCCCCACAAGCTGGCCAAAAGTTCCTGGAGGTCCAGCGGGGGTCAGGGAGCGATTTCCCGCCGCGAATCGTTTTCGTACGGAAAATGGCGCCGGCAGGAGATCGACTGCAGGAGGTCGTTCAGCGAGGGTTCCGGCGCCTCGCTGAACAACCTCCTGCAGTCGATCTCCTGCCGGCGCCATTTTCCGTACGAAAACGATTCGCGGCGGGAAATCGCTCCCTGACCCCCGCTGGACCTCCAGGAACTTTTGGCCAGCTTGTGGGGGGCCTCCTGACCCCCACGAGACTTGCCAAAAGTCCAGCGGGGGTCCGGAAGGACCTCCTGCCGTCCAATCGTGTTCGTCTATGGCCGCCGCCATTTTTCGGCACCATTTTGGAAAATGGCGCCGGCTGAAGACAACAAGATTCAGGAGCAGGAGCCCGTTCCGGACCGCTGCCTTTCCGGACCGCCGCTGGACCCGCAGGTTATTTAAGTCATTTGGGGGGGGTTCGGGAGGGTGGGGGATTTAATTTAAAGGGTCGGGGGTGGGTTTTAGGGGGTTTTAGTGTGCCGGCTCACGATTCTAACGATTTATAACGATAAATCGTTAGAATCTCTATTGTATTGTGTTCCATAACGGTTTAAGACGATATTAAAATTATCGTATGATAATTTTAATCGTCCTAAAACGATTCACATCCCTACAGATTAACAAACTGAAGAGTAGCAAATCATTCAGACAAGATGGAATATACCTCAGGGTTCTAAAATAACTCAAAAATGGAATTTCAGATCTATTAGTAATTCTAAATAATAAAATTACAGAATGTATAGATAGACATGGTTTAATGGGACACAGCCTGCATGGATTTAACCAAGGGATGTCTTACCTCACAAATATGCTGCACATTTTTTGAAAGGGTTAATAAACATATGGATAAAGGTGAACTGGTAGAAGTAGTGTTTGGATTTTCATAAGGTATTTGATAAAGTTCTCCATGAGAGATTCCTAAGGAAATAATAAAGTCATGGGAAAAGAGCTAATGTCAATTTCTGAATTGCAAACTGGTTAAAAGATAGGAAACAGAAAGGTACCAGTGGAGTGCCTCAGGGATCTGTACTTGAACTGGCACTTTTTAATATATTTATTAGGGATGTGAATCGTGCTTCGGACGATTGAAAATATTGTCGATATTTTAAAAATCGTCAGCAATCAGGGGCTCTCCAAAAACAATAGGAAAACCCCACGATATTGATCATGGGGCTTCCCTTATCGTTTTGGGGGAGAGCGGGAAAAAACGGCACACAAAAATAACCCCTAAACCCACCTGACCCTTTAAAAGTAACCTCTTAGCTTCCCCCACCCTCTCGACCCCCCCAAAACCTTTTTACAGGTACCTGGTGGTCCAGTGGGGATCCCGGGAGCGATCTCCCACGATCTCCCACTCCGGGTAGCAAAGGCTAGCGCCGGTGCCATTTTGAATACTGGAAATACGGCCCGAGTGCAGGAGATCGCTCCCGGACCCCCGCTGGATCCCCAGGGACTTTTGGCCAGCTTGGGGGGGCCTCCTGACCCCCACAAGACTTGCCAAAATTCCAGCGGGGGTCCAGGAGCGACCTCTTGCCAGTATTCAAAATGGCACCGGCGCTAGCCTTTGCCCTCATAACGGGAGTTAGTGCGTGCTAACAAAAAGTAACAAAATCTAACGGTTTTTGTTAGCGTGCACTAATGGGGAGTTAACATGCACTAACTCCTGTTAGTGCGCACTAACCCAAAAAATGATTTTTTTGCAAAAATAAAAACCCGAACCGCAAAAAAATGACATTTCCCACACCGGCCGAAAAATGAAGAACGACACGAACAGAAAAAATGATTCACATCTCTGGTATTTTCCCATAGACACAGAATGGGAGAAAAGTCTTAGGGGTAGATTTTCAGACCGCGTGAATAGGCGTACTTTTGCTGGCGCATCAGGCACAAGCAAAAGTACACGCGATTTTAGTAGATACGCGCGGAGCCACACGTATCCGCTAAAATCCGGGATCGGCACACACAAGGCTATGGATTCTGTATGGCCGGCGCGCGCCGAGCCGCGCAGCCTACCTCCGTTCCCTCCGAGGCCGCTCCGAAATCGGAGCGGCCTCGGAGGAAACTTTCTTTTGCCCTCCCCTCACCTTCCCCTCCCTTCCCCTACCTAACCCACCCGCCCGGCCCTGTCTAAACCCCATCCTTACCTTTGTCGGGGGATTTACGCCTCCCGGAGGGAGGCGTAAATCCCCGCGCGCCAGCGGGTCGCTAGCGCGCCGGGACGCGACCTGGGGGCAGGTCCAGAGGGCACGGCCACGCCCCCGAACCGCCCCGGGCCGTAACCATGTCCCCGGACCCGCCCCCGAAACGCTCCCGACACGCCCCCAAAACGGCGCTGCGCTCGGTCCCGCCCCCGACATGCCCCCCTCCGAAAACCCCGGGACTTACGCGAGTCCCGGGGCTCTGCGCGCGCCGGTAGGCCTATGTAAAATAGGCTCACCGGCGCGCAGGGCCCTGCTCGCCTAAATCCGCCCGGATTTGGGCGGATTTAGGCGAGCAGGGCTCTTAAAATCCGCCCCTTAGTGAATCAGGCCCTAAGTAGGGTCTTAGCTACTGCTTAGCCAGATAAATCTTGAAAGTTGCACTTATCCAGATATATTTTAATTTATCCAGGTAGATAGTGGAAATTATTTGGATAAGTGCTGATTTATCTGTCCAAGTAGTAGCAAAATATCTACATGTATTTTATAACCTGCACATATATCATATATATGAAGTTTATAAAATACAAGAGTAGATTTTTTCCTCCCATATATACATGTATACGGGTGCATATGCAGCAATTTGAAAGTTATCCTTCCTTATAGTCAACCAGCAAAGCATTGTTAAATCACTTTAGGGTAAAACAAAAGATTGCACAAATGTTCTAAAATGTTGATGATGTAATAAATAGCAAAGATGATTTAAGATATGCAATATGTAAAAAAAACAGATCATAGAAGTAATCAAATATGAAGAGAGTAAAAGATTGAAGAATCAAGCTGAAATTCAAGATCACGGACAGAATCAATAAAAAAAAGTATGTATCATTTTAAGTTAAACTGCTACAGTTACTAGGAGAAGGGTGGTAAGAGATCACATGGCCTTTATGTTTCATAAACTCAAAAATGGATAGTTGGTTGTGATCCATAACTTTATTTCATCCAAATAACTATGTATCTTTTCTAATGTGTTGTTAAAATTAATGGGAAAATTAGTTGAATATGTAAAAGGTACATTTATCTAAAATGGAACATAAAGAACATAAGTATACATTGAAAAGAGTGGCTGATAGCACAGAGCTTTGAGGATTGCCCATCCACATTCTTGCCAAGTAGAACAATTATCAATAAGCTGAATTTGAAATTGATGACCAGTTAGAAAAGAGGTAACCCATGACAATACCTGACCACCTACACCCACAGGTCACCAAATTTCTGAAGCAATAGTGAATGACAAATGTTATCAAATGTTGATGAAATATCTTAAAATATAGTAACAACAGCCTTATTAGAATCAGTATTTTTGAGCAAGAGATCAGACATGGAAATAAGTAAAGCCTCCGTGCAGTGTTTTGTTTTACTGTGAACACCACAGTGGTGCAGACTTAATACATTTTGTTGATTTCCAAATCAGCAAGCTGAGAACAATACAAGCTTTTCTATCAATTTAGCAACAGTGGATAAATTAGAAATGGGCCTATAATTGGAGTACTCAAAAACTGACAAGCTGCTATTCTTTAAAGCAGATGTTTAGCGGATGTTTAGGACAAACATCAGCACGTTTAGGACAAACATCAGCACTTTATAAATATTTATAAAAATCAAAAAATATTTAAAAATAATATTTAAAAATTATATACATTGTATACAGAATACTTCATGTTTACTGATGAACATTGGTTTTAGATGTGTGTGCATGTGTGATGGATGAGTGTGTTAGAGAGATTTTAATGTTAGATAGGTAATTGGTATATATGAATAAACACATGTATTTGTTGAATATGTCCTCTTCTTGTGTACATTTTGCATACTTTAAAGAAGGGCAGATAATTGTCTTTTTAAAAATATCAGGAAAAACCACTTCTAATGAAAAATTAGCTGACACTAAAATAGGAAGGAATACATCTTTCCTAGAGCAAAATACTGTGACAGGAGAAGGGTCTATCAACAAGAAAGTTTTCTTAAGTTATATAGGATACCTTCAACCTCAACAGCAGTGATATGCTCAAGCCTGTTCCACAGAGAAAGAGGAGAACCTTTTCTTTGTGAGATCTCAGGGCCATTTCCTTCAATTTGTTTCAACAATGAATTTTTTTTTTATTTTGTGCTGAGAAATTGAAGAACACTTGACAATCTGGTTGGAGATTGTTATTATTTATGGAGTGTGGTTTGCAGAAGGTAGACACTACATTAAACAATTTATAGGGTCTATTTAGAGAGTTACAAAGCTGGTGAGTGTAAAAATATTTCTTATAATATTGTAATAATGATTATTACATTAGACTATAAGCTATTTTTTTCTCCAAGTTCATTTTCCTGTTCTATGTAAGACTCACTTGTTAAGTCATTCCAATGTTATATGTAAACCGACGTGATTAGTAACATTGTTACTAGAACTTCGGTATATAAAAAATGCTAAATAATAATAATAATAAAATAAGCTTGCACACAACATGGTAAATCACAGCAATAGTGGAAGACTTCTTGCCATTTTCGCTCTGCTTGATGCATAGATCTTTTTTTGCCAATTAGTGCTTGACTAAACCAGGGAACAAACTACTTGCATGCTAAGAGATAACGTAGAGACAAATTCATTTGCTAAATTATACATAAGGCTGGGAGCCTTTTGAGGCCAACTGTTACAGAAAGTATCATTGCCAAGAAGATTACTCAGCAGTTTCTGGCAAAGTAATGGTTGATTTGTTAATGGGAAATCTAATAAGATGGTAGTTAGATCACTAGGGGCTAGATTCATCAAACTATTGCATGTGAAAGGAAGAGGGTTGTGTTTTATGATAATAGCCTATTTATTACAATGTGAGCTTTTCATGGGTATTACTATTGTACAAATCTCATCTTTGTGTGAGTTTCCCCACTACGAAGGACATCAAATCTTCACAAGAGTGTACTGTTCTGTTTGTACGTCTCACTCTGCATATCAAAGTGGCCCCTAACCCCTACACCAATACCTAAACCTCACCTCGAGTGACTAGGTGGGCCTCCCATAGATGTATAAATGCCTAACTACTAGAAGGGCCTTATAGTCTCAGTCTCTCTCTCTCTCTCTCTCTCTCTCTCTCTCTCTCTCTCTCTCTCTCTCTCTCATATAGCATGGTCTTTTCTCAATCAGGTTTACAATTTATTTTCTGCTTGTGTTTAAGATTTGAAATGCAATAACAATAAAACTTTTTGAACAATAAAATCCCCCCACTTATGTGGTAGAAGAGGCATTTGCATATATTGGCACGTGTCCACTGAAAATTGTGCACCCATGTGCATGCAGTCAGTCTGTTTTATAACATGCGCACACATATATGCAGATATAAAATGGCTGTGCCCCTAGGTGCTGGGTGAAGAATGTATGCACATGTGCACCCTCACACTGGTGTTAAAGTTACTGTCTAAGAGATTAAAAGAGCAACATCACAATCATGGTGTTATGTCTCAGTAAGCAAAAAGATATCCAGCGAATTATCCAGAATTAAAGGAAAAGATGAAATCTGCTTTTTTTTTTTTCTTAATGGAGTTAATATTAATGTAAGCTATGAAAAGAGCAGAAACATGCTGGACAGAGCAGTAAGCAGACAATTTAGAATACAACATTGAATATTCTACTTCATGCTCTGAAAAATATATTGTTTTTCTTTAAATACATCAGAAATATTTATTTTTACCACAATTATTTGGGTACTCTCAAATATTCACCTTCTAGAGGCCAAAATGATTTTCAATTCATCAATGTATTGAATATATATGCTTAGGATATATATGCTTAGGATGATTGTAGAATGAGATAATGACTGAATGAAGTCTAATTATATACAAACCTTCCAGAAAGGAATAGAAATGAAATGAAAATTATAAAGATACACCTGGATACAATCACTACTAAATAATATCTCTATTAAATAAAAGAGATACACTAACCTGAGTTATTGAATTGCCTTTATAGTTTACTTGCATATGGCACAATACAATGTTAGCTGGAGAATACTGAATTAGACTTTACATTCACAATTGCCATGCTGTACTTTAATGTAGTCCTTGTGAGAGATCCCATTCATTGCTTCTAGACCTAGATTACTGCCCTTTTTTTTAGGTGAAGCTCCAGCTAGGAATCTGCTGCATCTGTGTCATGGAACTGAAGACTGGGAACTTGCAACATAGAGCTGAAGACTTGGAAAGTAGAGCTGAAGACTTGGAACTTGGAACGTAGAGATGAAGACTTGGAGGCATGGGACCCACTTCCTGGTGCACTAGGGCTGGGACAACATCAGCAGGAAGACATGAACCTCACAGGCATCTTGGAACTTGGAACTAGGAACTTCTTCAAAATATATTGGACCATCTAGATCATCTTGGAACTAGGAACTTGGAACTAGGAACTTTGAACGGACCATAGGACTTGGAATGGACTGCAGGACTTGGAACATGGAATTTATTTGAATGGGTGGCAGGACTTGAAATGGACTGCAGGGGGGAGCGAGAGAAAGGCGAGAGGAACGCTAGACGCTAACCTGCTGTGCTGGCTTGGTGAGAGGTGAGAACAGCTGCGACGAGCGCCACCAAATCAGCTGACGTCATCTTTGCAGGACCGCGGGAACATTTAAAACCCGCGGCTGAGCGTTGTGTTTTGGGGAGCGAGAGAAAGGCGAGAGGAACGCTAGACGCTAACCTGCTGTGCTGGCTTGGTGAGAGGTGAGAACAGCTGCGACGAGCGCCACCGAATCAGCTGACGTCATCTTTGCAGGACCGCAGGAACATTTAAAACCCGCGGCTGAGCGTTGTGTTTTGGGGAGCGAGAGAAAGGCGAGAGGAACGCTAGACGCTAACCTGCTGTGCTGGCTTGGTGAGAGGTGAGAACAGCTGCGACGAGCGCCACCGAATCAGCTGACGTCATCTTTGCAGGACCGCGGGAACATTTAAAACCCGCGGCTGAGCGTTGTGTTTTTGGGAGCGAGAGAAAGGCGAGAGGAACGCTAGACGCTAACCTGCTGTGCTGGCTTGGTGAGAGGTGAGAACAGCTGCGACGAGCGCCACCGAATCAGCTGACGTCATCTTTGCAGGACCGCAGGAACATTTAAAACCCGCGGCTGAGCGTTGTGTTTTGGGGAGCGAGAGAAAGGCGAGAGGAACGCTAGACGCTAACCTGCTGTGCTGGCTTGGTGAGAGGTGAGAACAGCTGCGACGAGCGCCACTGAATCAGCTGACGTCATCTTTGCAGGACTGCGGGAACATTTAAAACCCGCGGCTGAGCGGCGCGCAGCCTAAGCCGCGCGCACCCCTTCGGCGCGTGCGGCTTTGACCGCCTTCGACCGCCTTCGACTGCCTCCGACTGCCCCGGATGGTCTTTGACTGTCGTGGATTGTCTCTCGATATACTCCCTTTGACTCTGCTGAAGCAGGTAATTTTTGGTTAGTTTTTATATGGGTAAAAAGCACAAAGCAAGAGTCTACACCTCCTCTCCAGCCCCAAATACAGGGCCTATGGATGCCCATGTCAATAGGATAATGCCACAAATGGACTGCGAAAATGTCACTCTTGAAGTGTCTTTGAGTCCAGGCAATGGACCCACTACACCTCCGCAACCTCAAGGAACTACAAAGGTGGAGGGGACTATTGAGGACAGTCAAATAAATGCTAGTAGGGAGGAAAGTAATATATTTCTACCCGAAAGCCCTCTGGAAGGACCATCCCAGAGAGCTGGAGATAGACCTACACTGGTAGTTCCAAGTAAAGACCTGCTGAGCCCTAGGGAGCCAACAGATATTACTTTGAGAGACTTGTGGAGGATGCTAGTCAGACTAGACTCTAATGTCTCAAATGTGAAGGAATCTCTTACCTCCTTGGTTAATGTAAATAAGTCCTCAATCGAGGAACAGGGAAAGAAATTGTTTGGATTAGAATCTACTATGAAATCTATAACTGGTAATGTGCAAAATATCCAAAATGCTGAAAGTATGCATATTGTAGACAGTTTGTCATTACATTCAGAAATTGAAAACATAGAAAATATGTTACGTATTAAAAACTTACGTCTAGTTAACTTCCCAATAACAAGGTTACTGTCACCTTTCGAAATGTTTAAGAAATTCATAATAGAAATTCTTGGTTATGATATAGATAAAATCCCAATTATATCTAAGATTTTTTATTTCCCTGTTTCATCTAGAACTCCGTTATCAGGAGAGCAAGAGAAAAGTCCAGGGATTTCCTCTTTTTTAGAGGAATCCCTGGATATTATTAACAAACAAGCGACTTTATTTGTTTCTTTCTCTCTAGAGAGAGAGAAAGATCAGGTGTTAGAAAAGTTTTTCAGAAATAAGGATTGCTCCTTTTGTGGGCAAAGAGTATATATATTCCCGGATGTTGCGAGGCCTATTCAGGCGCATCGAAGACAATTTCTTTCCCTGAAAAGTAAAGTCCTAGAAATAGGGGCAACTTTTTATTTAAAATTTCCTGCAAAATGTTATGTTACTTATCAGGGAAATAAATTTATGTTCTCGGATCCCACGCATTTGGAGACATTCCTTGTAGATAAATCTGAGGCAAATAGAGAATAGTAATATCTAAAATAAGGTCAAAGTAAAACCATTGACATCCTCTTTCCTTTAATTATTGTGAAGGTATGATTTATTGTTGGCTCCCCCATTTATAATTTATTTTTCAACATTTGATTCTCAGAATTTATATTGGATTATGTATTATGGATGCTGTATAACAAGATTTCCTTTTTATTTAAAAATGTATGGATGATATATAAAAATTTCAATAAAGTATAAATTGAAAAAAAAAAAAAAAAGAAATGGACTGCAGGACTTGTAACATGGAGCTTCTTGGAATGGACTGCAGGACTTGGAATGAACTGCAGGACTTGGAACATGGAACTTCTTGAAACAGATATCCAGATCAGGACTCAAGGACATCCAGACTTGGAACAGACCTCAGGATCTGGACTCACAGACATCCGGACTTGGAACGGTCATCAGGATCTGGACTCATGGACATCTGGAGTTGGAATAGACATCAGGATTTGAACTCAGGAACAGACATCAGGATCCGGACTCAGGAACAAGCATCAGGATCCGGACTCAGGAACAGGCATCAGGAGGAGATACGTCTTCAGGGGCATCTGAGCTGATGCAAAGACAAAGCTGGAATGAAGCAGGACTCTCTTATTATTGTGGAGACTGATGATTATAATGAAGAGCTAAAATTCTTTTGGCGTTCCACCAATACAATTCAGGTATGATAGTCTCTATTTAGAGATTTACCAGATCATTTACCCCAAAATGTTGGTCTACTGAGTTTCTGCTTGTCCTCTGGATGGCTCAGCTATTCAAAATAGGGCTACTTTTTCTGTTCCCTGGCCACCCTGTCTTGAGCTTCCATGTACATCAGTAACATGTGTGGTGGAGTCCATCCTCATCTACTGGCCTGACATGGATTGCTAGGAGAACCAGAACACTCATGATGCTCCAGATGCTTGTCACAGGACTTGCTGAACACCTAGTATCCAAAAAACCACAATCAAGTACCTCACCTTCAGTCTGTCCCAAATGCATCAACATATATGGAAATGGAGATTTGTTTGCGCGACCATGGGCTCCAATAGTTTTACTAGGAATAAATGGGTTAGTATTTTGCTAGAGAGAGCAGGTAACCAGAGCAGCTTGGTGCATTCAATGGGGTAGATTTTAAAAAATTGCACGATCGCGTACTTTTGTTCGCGCACCAGGCGTGAACAAAAGTACGCTGGATTTTATAAGATACGCCCGTAGCCGCGCGTATCTTATAAAATCCGGGGTCGGCGCGCGCAAGGGGTTGCACATTTGTGCAACCTGTGCGCGCCGAGCCCAGCACGCGCTGCCTGTTCCCTCCGAGGCCGTTCCGATTTCGGAGCGGCCTCGGAGGGAACTTTCCTTCTCCCTCCCCCCACCTTCCCCTCACCTTCCCCTCCCTTCCCCTGCCTAACCCACCCCCCCCCCCGGCCCTATCTAAACACCCCCCACCTTTGTCGGCAAAGTTCCGCCTGCTGAAAGCAGGCGTAACTTTGCGCATGCCGGCCAGCAGCCCCGGTCCGTGTTCCGGTCCCAGGGGCTGGTCCGGAGGCCGCGGCCACGCCCCTGGAACACCCCCGGGCCGAAACCACGCACGCGTCGCCACCCCCGAAATGCCGTGTCATTTTAGACGCGCCCCCAACACGCCCCTTTTAGAAAGCCCTGGGACTTCTGCGCGTCCCGGGGCTTTACGCGGGCCGGCGGCCTATGCAAAATAGGTGCGCCGGCGCGTGAGTGCCCTGCACGCGTAAATCCGGAAGGATTTACGCGCACAGGGATTTTAAAATCAGCCCCATTATGATCTGTCATGGGAGAGAGGCAAAGAGGGCCAGCAGCCACTCATCCCTGTCTCTTAAGACCCTGGGCATTAGCCTCTATCCCACAATCCCATAGGAATTGCATTACAGAGGGCCAGATAAAAGAAAAGGACAAGTTCAGGAAGAGAAGCTGCCAGATACTCAGTTAAAAATGTCACCCAGGCACTTTGGCCTTGGGTTGTTGCAATTTATTATCAAGAACACAAGCACCATGTATAGAATGTCTGTTTTGTTACCAAATAATTACAGTATGTTGCATCTCTCTCAATCAAAATGTATTAACTCAATTTATCAGAAACAGTGAAACAATACAGGTCTAAATTATTTTAATAACAGCTCAATAATTGATGCATAATTCTCAAGCTGAATTTTATAGTAAGAATATGTTAATCAAGTCATGACTCAATCATTAAATTAGCCTAGTTTATTTTGCCTGCTGGAATAGAAAAACTGCCTTGCTGGGGCCTTTTTGCTTAAGTCAGGGGAGGAAAAGAGTGCACATACATTTGATTTTTTAATGTATGCATGATATTTTACCCCTGAGTGACTGCCTGCAGAAATAGCAAGTGCAAAATACATGAACACTTTTCATGAGCATACCTTGTAGGCAGTTTTTAAAGGAAACTAACCAGGTAGTATCTCTGAAAATGATTTCCTCAGTTGCTTTCTTCTTTCTCCTCCCTGTCCTTTCGTTCTCCCTTTTTCCCCTTAGCCCTTGTTTCATGTATTTCCTTTCCTTTCCTCCAGTTGGAATGTGAACCGGTATGATGTACCCACTAATGCCAGTATAAAAAAAGTTTTAAATAAATACATTTAATTCTTTAATTATTTACTTATATTAAAGTATATATGTAACTTGCAACAATACAGACTATTGTAAATTTGCCTCCCAAAATACTAGGGGTGTGCGTTATGATATATATCATGTTGTAGATGATTATATACTAGTTGTTTAATTGTAGCTAGGCCCCACCCCAAAGAGACTCAATCACATAATATGAACAGGAACATAGAAATGTTTTATTGTTTCCCAGGTTATTATCTAGTGCCACATAACCCTTGCTGATCATTTTATTAACACCGAATCTGGCTGAACATTACACATTCTGTTCTACTGAACATTATTCTCCACATCACTACTTCCCACTTTCTATCAATCACTCTTTTGCATACTAGAAAACAAATAAGTATTTCTGAACAATGTTAGGGGCAATGAGTAGACTGTCATATACCCCTTGAAGTAGACATGAATTATTCTGTATCAGCTGTTTGTCTCCAGACCAATATTCAGTCTAATAAAGGATTTCACTTTTGGTCTGATCTAATACTCAGGACATTATATAAAACACTGTTTTGAAAGAGCTCCAAACTGATAATAGGTTGGACAGTCTCATGGACCAGTTTAGGGTGTACTTTGTCAATGAATTGATGGATATGCCATTGATTATGCCAGACCATTGTGCTGTCTGAGGTCTGGAGCAAGTAGGAATGTGATGTGTCATATTGGTCTGTAATATAGCTGCCTAGTTCCAGGGTTTCTTGTGATTGGTTATAAGGCAAAATGGGTGTTGTGGGATGAGTGCTGGTTGCAGTTTTGCTGAATGGCATCTACCACAAAAAATATCATACATTAATTTAGCTTTTGTGTCATTTGTGTTGCATGACAGTGAAAGCAGGCCTTTATTTATTTATTTGTTTGTTTGTTTGTTTGTTTTAACAAACTTATATTCTTCCACTTCCATCTAAAACAGAGACCAAGGCAGATTATGGCACAAGTGTTGTCAGCAGTGAAGTAAGGTTAAGATTGAGAATTTAGCCCATTTACAGTTTGGCTGTATTCTACCTTGCAGGTTCTGTTGATGTAGTTTGGTAGCTTAGAATGGCAAATAAGGATCTGATTGACACAGGAAACTTTATGCAGTGGTTTCTCCTCTTTCTGCCAGTCAATTCATTTGTAGAATATATGAGCTTGTTGTCACATGGTGTTCATCTTATTGAGCTAAGGAGTCTGAAAACAATTGGATCTTTATCTGTGGTCTTGAGTAATCCAAATCAAATGAAAGTTCTTCAGTCTTCCACTTACTGATGAACCAGAGAGAGAGTTATATGCAGGATTAATTTATTAATATATATTTTTATGTATGTATTTACAGCCAACAACCACTAAATAAATTTTACCTTTAACCTCACATAGGGCAGCTGCCATGTTCTGCCAAGAGAGGTTAAACATTTTTGACTTGAAGAGAGGTTCCTTGCCTTTACTAGGCCTTTGAATGATTCATTGATAACAAGAAATAATATTCTTTTTAACCTCATAATGCCTGGCAGCCAAATGGCTGGTTTGCATCTCTCCCTGAATTTGGTACCTCCTATATAATCAAGATGCATTATCTCCATTCTCTTGACTCTCAGTATCGTTCGGGCTATAACATGGTATCACGATCCTGCCCATCCTGCCCATCCGCTCAGCATGCTGTGGGGCTTTGCTGGGCTTCAGGCCTCCGGCTTCACTCCTGTGCCACCTCCCGTCCACTTGCACAGCTCATGCACAGCGCTGCTATGGACTCCTCACAGCCTCTAGTCAGAGTGCCAGGCCTAGTCCTGGCACTCCCAAACAGTACACAGAGAAAAAAGGCTTTATCACAAAAAGGGTTTAATGTAGTCCTGTAGCCTCATCGGCTGCAGCCCTGCAATAATGCCTGGTTGACTTTACAAACCCCAAGCCTAACTGCTTAGGTTCTCCTTAACAAGATCAGAGTTAAACAGCATTTGAACCCTAATTTCCTTCCAACCTTTCTTAAACATCCTTGTATAAACCCAGGATTTACCATCCCCAACCTCCTGGTTATTCCACCTCCATAGAGGAACAGCTGGAGCTTTCCTCTCCCCAGCTTACCTCCATCTCCTCCTCCAGAGACTCTGAGGAGCCGGGCTTTTGTGGCCAGGTCCACCACGGTGGCACGCCCTCTTCCTCAGCTTCCATAGACTCTGCTGAGTCATAGGGATCAGTCCCAATTTCCTCCACCTGATCCTGCTCATCCTCCAGCCAGGGGTCAGGTGTCGGTTCAGGGAACCTGGGAAGTGTAGTCTTTGCTACCTTCCTCAGCGCCCTCCGGTGGCTAGGCTTGGTACTGCCAGCTTCTGCTTTTCTGTGTCCCGGCTGTTTCTGCCCCGGGCCAGGTCGTACTGCATCACAATAGTCATCATATATCAAAATTCTAACTCAAAGAGATACCTTCTGGTTGAATTATATTCTTTTGCTGTATTTAGCATATCTTTAACATTGGGCCAGATTTTAAGACATACGCGCGGGCGTACATTTGTGCGTGCAACCCGGCGCACACAAATGTACACCCGATTTTATAACATTCATGCACAGCCATGCACATGTTATAAAATCCGGGGTCGGTGCGAGCAAGGGGGTGCACACTAGTGCTCCTTGCGCGATCCGAGCCCTAGGGGAGCCCCGATGGCTTTCCCTGTTACTTCCGAGGCCGTTCCGAAATCGGAGCAGCCTCGGAGGGAACTTTCCTTCAAGCCCCTCCCTTCCCCTACCTAACCCACCCCCAGCCCTACCTAAACCCCTCCATACCTTTATTTTATAAGTTGCGCCTGTCTCCAGACAGGCATAGGTTGCACGTGACAGCCAACAACCAGCCCACAATCCTGGGCACAGCACCAAATGGCCTCTGTGCATGGAGGCTATGGCCACGGCCCTTCCCCACTCCAGACCGCCCACACCCTACCCCTTTTTCCAAGCCCTGGGACATACGCGCGTGCCGGGGCTTTATACGCGCCACTTGGCCTTTTGAAAATAGGCCCGGTGCGCATAAGCAACCTACGTGTGTAAATCGTCCTGGATTTACGCGCGTAGGTCTTTTAAAATCTGCCCCATAGTGTGGCCAGCTCTTCTCTGAGTACTTCTGCACAGCCTAAACCACTTCATCCATCTGTATCTCTGTGACCAGAGATGTCATTAGCAGATTCTGTATTGGTATTTGGGTTTCTATTTCCTGGAGCACCCTCCTGACCCCCCCAAGGCTTGCCAATAATCCCTGGGGGTCCAGCAGGGGTCCGGGAGCGATTTCGTTGTCGGCTGCCAATAACCAAAATGGCGCCGATAGCCTTTGCCCATACTATGTCACAGAGGCTTTCGGCGCCATTGGTCAGCTCCTGTCACATGATAGGAGCACAAGATGGCGCCGATGGCCATTGACAGGGGCTGACCAATAGCGCCAAAAGCCCCTGTGACATGGTAGTTCAGGCTATTCGGCACCATTTTGAGGCACACGGCTGCAGTAGGGCACGGAGGACAAATGGAACCCGGGACCCCGCTGGACCACCAGGGATCTTCGTAAGTCTTGGGGAGGGATCGGGATGGGGGGTGGTTGTAAAATGCTTCTAAATGTTTTTAAATGCTTGGGGTGGGTTTTATTAAGCTTCATTTACCGATTCGTTTTTCGGCCCGGTTTTGGGTTTTCTCGTTTCGTTTTTCAAAAAAACGAAACGAGAAAACCCGAATTGTACCACGAAGTATCCGAACCGAAAAACGACCCGGTAGAAAAAAACGAAGCACATCTCTAATGTTAATTGCATTTAACATGGGTAAAACCTATTGACAATGCAATGGCATATATTGTAGCAATTTTTAAAAGAAAATTTTCATGGATAAAGGGCATTTACATGTGTAAATCCAGCTTTATGCATGTAAATCCTTTTGAAAATTACCCCCCCCCCCCAATAGTTTGGATTATTTTCCTTTGTATATCTTGTCTTTAACTTGCCCATATTTCATTTCATATGTCATTTAGTTTTAAAAGGTCCTCTTTAAATTTCCACAATAAGGACTGGATTTTAAAATGCCTACATGCATAAACCCAGGGTTTTATGCACATAGGTGGTCTTACTATTCCGGACCAATTTTTAAAGACCCAGCCATGCACGTAAACCGGTGGGATATATGTAAGTCCCAGGGTTGCTGAAAGGGATGATCCAGGGGGTGGGCATGATGGTCTGGGAGGCGAAGCAGTCTGGGAATGGGATGGGGATAGAGGTGCCCGGCACAACGGCCATTTGCCACTGTGCCAGGGGATCATGTGCCGGTAGGTTGCTGGTGGTAGGCGCAAAAGTAGGTTAAAGCTTTTGGGGGGGTTAGAATATGGATAGGGGGAGGGTAGGATAGAGGAATGGGAAGGGAGGTCAGGCTAGAGGGTTGTTTCTTTATCTTCATATATCCTTTATCCTTCTAACCCTTCTGTCTGACATCCCTTCTTTATATTCCTTTTATGAGATCCTCTCTCTCACCTCATCTCCTGAACTTTCCATTTTCCCTCCCCCCTCTAACACCAATTACTAAGATCCCTTTTCCTATAATAAAAGAACCATATTAATTAACTGGATTCAGAAATATCAGAAAATTTCATTATAAAGGTTAAAAAATAACATTTAATATGCAAATATATGGAATATTATGTACATTGCCACAGCATCTTGAAACATCTGGCCAATCCAGGCCATAAGAATCTGGCAAGTATCCAAAAACTAAGTCTATTCTATGTTACCATTGCTAATGGCAGTGGCTATTCTCTAAGTGAACTTAATAGCAGGTAATGGACTTCTCCTCCAAGAACTTATCCAAGTCTATTCCATGTTACCGATGCAAGTAATAGCAGTGGGTATTTTCTAAGTCAACCCAATTAATAGCAGGTAATGGACTTCTCCTCCAAGAACTTATCCAATCCTTTTTTAAACACAGCTATACTAACTGCACTAACCACATCCTCTGGCAACAAATTCCAGAGTTTAACTATGCATTGAGTGAAAAAGAACTTTCTCTGATTAGCTTTAAATGTGCCACATGCTAACTTCATGGAGTGCCCCCTGGTCTTTCTCTTATCCGAAAGAGTAAATAACCGATTCACATCTACCCGTTCTAGACCTCTCATGATTTTAAACACCTCTATCATATCCCCCCTCTGCCGTCTCTTCTCCAAGCTGAAAAGTCCTAACCTTTTTAGTCTTTCCTCATAGGGGAGCTGTTCCATTCCCCTTATCATTTTGGTAGCCCTTCTCTGTACCTTCTCCATCACAATTATATCTTTTTGAGATTTGGCGACCAGAATTGTACACAGTATTCAAGGTGCAGTCTCACCATGGAGCGATACAGAGGCATTATGACATTTTCCATTTTATTCACCATTCTCTTTCTAATAATTCCCAACATTCTGTTTGCTATTTTCACTGACGCAGAACAATGAACCGACAATTTCAATGTGTTATCCACTATGACACCTAGATCTCTTTCTTGGGTTGTAGCACCTAATATGGAACCTAACATTGTGTAACTATAGCATGGGTTATTTTTCCCTATATGCATCACCTTGCACTTATCCACATTAAATTTAATCTGCCATTTTGATGCCCACTTTTCCAGTATTACAAGGTCTTCCTGCAATTTATCATAATCTGCTTCTGATTTAACTACTCTGAACAATTTTGAATCATCTGCAAATTTGATTATCTCACTCGTATTTCTTTCCAGATTATTTATAAATATATTGAAAAGTAAGGGTCCTAATACAGATCCCTGAGGCACTCCACTGCCCACTCCCTTCCACTGAGAAAATTATCCATTTAATTCTACTCTCTGTTTCCTGTCTTTTAGCCAGTTTTGTAATCCACAAAAGGACATCGCCACCTATCCCATGACTTTTTACTTTTCCTAGAAGCCTCTCATAAGGAACTTTGTCAAACACCTTCTGAAAATCCAAGTACACTACATCTGCTGGTTCACCATTATCCACATGTTTATTAACTTCTTCAAAAAAGTGAAGCAGATTTGTGAGGCAAGACTTGCCTTGGGTAAAGCCATAAGAACATAAGAACATGCCATACTGGGTCAGACCAAGGGTCCATCAAGCCCAACATCCTGTTTCCAACAGTGGCTAATCCAGGCCATAAGAATCTGGCAAGTACCAAAAAACTAAGTCTATTCCATGTTACCGTTGCTAGTAATAGTGGTGGTTATTATCTAAGTCAACTTAATTAATAGCAGGTAATGGACTTCTCCTCCAAGAACTTAGTCAATCCTTTTTTAAACACAGCTCACTAATGGCAAGACTTGCCATAGGTAAAGCCATGCTGACTTTGTTTCATTAAACCATGTCTTTCTATATGTTCTGTGATTTTGATGTTTAGAATACTTTCCACTATTTTTCCTGGCACTGAGGTCAGGCTAACTGGTCTGTAGTTTCCCAGATCGCCCCTGGAGCCCTTTTTAAATATTGGGGTTATATTAGCTATCCTCCAGTCTTCAGGTACAATGGATAATTTTAATGGTAGGATACAAATTTTTACTAAGAGGTATGATCGGCTCGCCGCTGAGCGGGGGACGTCGAAGCAGTGAGAACTGGTAGAGTGCAAGGTCCATGAGCTGCGGGGGGTTTGGGGCTCCTGGGGTGCCCTCTCCCCCTCCCCGGATGGCACACCGGGGTGGGCACTACACTGGCCTGTAAAGCAACTTTCTCCCCCCCCCCCTTTTGAAGAGGCACGGCAGGGGGGGGGGGTCCCTAGGTCAGGATGGGTAATTTACCAGCCGCTGGGCTGGTGCCGTCCAACATAGAAACACAGAAACATAGAAATGACGGAAGAAGAAGACCAAACGGCCCATCCAGTCTGTCCAGCAAGTTTTGCACTTTTCTTTTCTCATACTTATCTGTTAATCTTGGCTCTTAGTAACCTTTTGGTTCTATTTCCCTTCCACCCCCACCATTAATGTAGAGAGCATTGTTGGAACTGCATCTAAGTGAAATATCTAGCTTAATTAGTTAGGGGTAGTAACCGCCGCAATAAGCAAGCTACACCCATGCTTATTTGTTTACCCAGACTATGTAATTCAGTCCTTGTTGGTTGTTGTCCTTACATACATCCACTTTTCTTCATTCCCCCTGCCGTTGAAGCAGAGAGTTATGCTGGATATGCATTGAAAGTGAAGTATCAGAAATTCTCCCCTGTTGTTGAAGCAGAGAGTTATGCTGTATATGCGTGAAGTATCAGCCTTTCTCCTCTGCCATTGAAGCAGAGAGCTATGCTGGATGTGTGTGAAGTATCAGAATTTTTCCTCTGCCATTGAAGCAGAAAGCTATGCTGGATATGCATGAAATATCAGTCTTTCTCCCCTGCCGTTGAAGCAGAGAGCTATGCTGGATATGCATGAAGTATCAGTCTTCCTCCCCTGCCATTGAAGCAGAGAGCTATGCTGGATATGCATTGAAAGTGAAGTATCAGGCTTATTTGGTTTGGGGTAGTAACCACAGTAACAAGCAAGCTACTCCCCACTTTTTTGTGAACGCAAATCCTTTTTTCCACATTTCCCCTTGCCGTTGAAGCTTAGAGCAATGTTGGAGTCACATTAAACGTGTATATGTTTATTAAATAAGGGTATTTTCTCCAGGTAGTAGCCGTCATTCCCCCGAGCCACCCACTCTTCATTCACGTCCTCTAGACTTTATGGATCCACAGTGTTTATCCCACGCCCCTTTGAAGTCCTTCACAGTTCTGGTCTTCGCCACTTCCTCTGGAAGGGCATTCCAGGCATCCACCACCCTCTCCATGAAGAAATACTTCCTGACATTGGTTCTGAGTCTTCCTCCCTGGAGCTTCAGCTCGTGACCCCTGGTTCTGCTGATTTTTTCTGACGGAAAAGGTTTGTCATTGACTTTGGATCATTAAAACCTTTCAAGTATCTGAAAGTCTGTATCATATCACCTCTGCTCCTCCTTTCCTCCAGGGTGTACATATTTAGATTCTTCAATCTCTCCTCATAAGTCATTCGATGAAGACCCTCCACCTTTTTGGTCGCCTTTCTCTGGACCACCTCCATCTTGTCTCTGTCTCTTTGGAGATACGGTCTCCAGAACTGAACACAGTACTCCAGGTGAGGTCTCACCAAGGACCTGTACAAGGGGATAATCACTTCCCTTTTCTTACTTGATATTCCTCTCTCTATGCAGCCCAGAATTCTTCTGGCTTTAGCTATCGCCTTGTCACATTGTTTCGCAGACTTCAGATCATTAGACACTATCAACCCAAGGTCTCTCTCCTGGTCCGTGCACATCAGCCTTTCTCCCCGCATCGAATACAGTTCATTCAGATTTTCACTCCCCATATGCATGACTCTGCACTTCTTGGCAGTGAATCTCAGCTGCCTTATCTTCGACCACTCTTCCAGCTTCCTTAAATCCCATCTCATTCACTCCACTCCTTCCATGCCCAGCCCCACTCCCTGTGTGCCCAATGAATCGCCAGTCCACCCACATGAACTCAACTTCGCCGCTCATGCTTCCCCCGGGACACAGGATAGCTGCTCGGCCCACACCCATCCCATCCAAAGGGCAGGCCTGTAATCCCCCCACCCTCCCGTATCTCTCTCATTGTTTTGTTTATTTATGTATTTATTTTTATACCCGCAGCCTGCGCTTTCCCACTGAACCTCTGGCATTGGCCAGCCAAATTTTTATTTCTTTTTCTTGAGCTTGGTTTCTCCTCCTTCCCTCTGTGCATGGATTCCTTCTCCATCGCGAGCCAAGGACTCCATTGTTGCTGCCGCCTACCAGAACACTGAGCCCTCACTGCCTGCTGCGTCATGGTAAGGAACCCCAGTAGCCAATGAGGAGGCAGCAATACAAGTCGCTGCCTCCTCCCACCCTTTTACAGTGTGGGCTCTTTTCCCGCGCTCCTACCTTTCCCTCCCCTATCCGCACTGGCGTATTCTATCGCTACTGCGTGCTTTCCCTGTGTTATAATCGGCGATGCAGGACAAGCCTGCATCGCCTCTCTTATATTGTGAGTGTATCCAGGAAATGCCATCATTATGGCATTTCAATGCAAAGCAATATCAGAAAGAGTTCAATCTAGACGTTCAAATTTTAGATTATCTGCCTCTTCCCTTTCATTTTTAGATTGTGGATACCCCAAATTCCCAGATCAAAAGAAAGGTACATTGAAATATTACTGTGCTTACCGTATGACAATGAAACATAGATTCAGCTAGGTGGTAAGCAGAGACAGCTTTCTAACTTTTGTCTATTGATTTCTCAAACACGTTGTGGGCTACAATTGTTTTCCTGGCATTCTTTTTATAGTAGTAAAATATAATAATAATAGTAATAAGGGTGAAATCAGCATTCTTAAGCCTGTGCATGTCTGATTCATGCCAGAAAGATATTTCTATCCTGAAAATGAAACGTAAACAAATCTGTCAAGCCACATGGCAATGGTTTAATATTAATCTTATGAATTTTCCTGTGGGACAACAGCAAGAAAAACAAGCAAAAGCTGTCAACAGTGATTGTACTAGTCAGTGAAAATGAAGATATGTCAAAAAGAATTACCTTTTTGTTTGCTAAAATGAACCTAACATATTCCAGCACATTAAATAATCTCCCCTCCTCCATAATGACATTGTTGACAAAAATCCTATCTGCCTTCAGCTTGAGCTATCAAATAATTTCTTGCTTGCTTTCTAATTGTCATGATCTGGAGATTTTTCTTGTTAATTCTGAACTAGTTCTAGATTGCATATTTATCCTAAAAAATGTTGCATCAATAGCTGCATAAGTCAGCACATACTAGGGATGTGAATCGTTTTTCAACGATTAAAATTATCGTCCGATAATGTTTATATCGTCTTAAATCGTTATAGAACACGATACAATAGAAATTCTAACGATTTATCGTTAAAAATCGTTAAATCGTGTTAGTGCGCACTAACTCGAGTTAGTGCGCACTAACTCCCCGTTAGTGCGCACTAACTCGATTTAGTGCGCACTAACTGAAAATGATACAAATAAACACTTTCCAGGTCACAGAAGGTCAGTTAGGAATGAATATGTGTTCCTATTGGCTGGCTGCCCTCTTATCTATTGATATTACCAAGGTTACCACTGAGGTGATGGTTGGGGGGATGGGAAATGGAACTGGAAACTAACGAACACCAACAGAAAATGAAACAAAGTGTTCACACTTCCCAGGTCAGTAAAGGTCACTTAGGAATGAATATGTATGTATGTATTCCTATTGGCTGGCTGTGCTCTTATCTATTGATGTTACCAATATGGTTGGGGGGATGTGAAATGGAAACAGTTGGAAGCTTGACAAAAAAAGTAATGTAATGATCAGCACTCACGTGACTAGAACTTGTTTGTTTATTATTTTTGTTAGCAGGCACCTGAAATGCTAGTGCATGTTGAATTTGCCAATAACTGTGCATTTTAGAAAGGTGGTCCTGGCTGGAACTGTACACAGTTCAAATATATGTAATTGATTGTTGGTAAGTGTATTTTTTAAGTAGCCACACTGGCACCAGTATGTTTACTTTTCCTCCTACTTAACTCACTAGCTCAGCTTTGTAAGAAGGGCTTCTCTGCTTGTGTGTTGTTTTTGTTTGGTGTGAGGAGAGCAGAAACATCAGATCTTTATTCAATCTACTACAGTCATCTCTTACAGTGCCCTATCCCTATTAATACCAGGAGTGTTGTGATCTTCCTGCACACAGTGCCCTAACCCTGATACCAGTCTGAGACAGCTCCCTCCCTGCATTACTAGTGAGAGACTGGCTTCACAGACAGGGGGGAGCTGCCTGACCCTCACTCCTGACTTCCCCCATGTCCCAGCTAGTGAATGGTGTGTGGGTGAGGGGGGGGGGGGGATGGTGAAGTCTGAGACAGCTCCCTCCCTGCATTACTAGTGAGAGGCTGGCTTCACAGACAGGGGGGAGCTGCCTGACCCTCACTCCTGACTTCCCCCATGTCCCAGCTAGTGAATGGTGTGTGGGTGAGGGGGGGGGGGAGGATGGTGAAGTCTGAGACAGCTCCCTCCCTGCATTACTAGTGAGAGGCTGGCTTCACAGACAGGGGGGAGCTGCCTGACCCTCACTCCTGACTTCCCCCATGTCCCAGCTAGTGAATGGTGTGTGGGTGAGGGGGGGGGGGAGGATGGTGAAGTCTGAGACAGCTCCCTCCCTGCATTACTAGTGAGAGGCTGGCTTCACAGACAGGGGGGAGCTGCCTGACCCTCACTCCTGACTTCCCCCATGTCCCAGCTAGTGAATGGTGTGTGGGTGAGGGGGGGGGGGAGGATGGTGAAGTCTGAGACAGCTCCCTCCCTGCATTACTAGTGAGAGGCTGGCTTCACAGACAGGGGGGGAGCTGCCTGACCCTCACTCCTGACTTCCCCCATGTCCCAGCTAGTGAATGGTGTGTGGGTGAGGGGGGGGGGAGGATGGTGAAGTCTGAGACAGCTCCCTCCCTGCATTACTAGTGAGAGGCTGGCTCACAGACAGGGGGGAGCTGCCTGACCCTCACTCCTGACTTCCCCCATGTCCCAGCTAGTGAATGGTGTGTGGGTGAGGGGGGGGGGAGGATGGTGAAGTCTGAGACAGCTCCCTCCCTGCATTACTAGTGAGAGGCTGGCTTCACAGACAGGGGGGAGCTGCCTGACCCTCACTCCTGACTTCCCCCATGTCCCAGCTAGTGAATGGTGTGTGGGTGAGGGGGGGGGAGGATGGTGAAGTCTGAGACAGCTCCCTCCCTGCATTACTAGTGAGAGGCTGGCTTCACAGACAGGGGGGAGCTGCCTGACCCTCACTCCTGACTTCCCCCATGTCCCAGCTAGTGAATGGTGTGTGGGTGAGGGGGGGGGGGAGGATGGTGAAGTCTGAGACAGCTCCCTCCCTGCATTTCTAGTGAGAGGCTGGCTTCGCAGACAGGGGGGAGCTGCCTGACCCTCACTCCTGACTTCCCCCATGTCCCAGCTAGTGAATGGTGTGTGGGTGAGGGGGGGGGGGAGGATGGTGAAGTCTGAGACAGCTCCCTCCCTGCATTACTAGTGAGAGGCTGGCTTCACAGACAGGGGGGAGCTGCCTGACCCTCACTCCTGACTTCCCCCATGTCCCAGCTAGTGAATGGTGTGTGGGTGAGGGGGGGGGGGAGGATGGTGAAGTCTGAGACAGCTCCCTCCCTGCATTACTAGTGAGAGGCTGGCTTCACAGACAGGGGGGAGCTGCCTTTCCCTCACTCCTGACTTCCCCCATGTCCCAGCTAGTGAATGGTGTGTGGGTGAGGGGGGGGGGGTGGATGGTGAAGTCTGAGACAGCTCCCTCCCTGCATTACTAGTGAGAGGCTGGCTTCGCAGACAGGGGGGAGCTGCCTGACCCTCACTCCTGACTTCCCCCATGTCCCAGCTAGTGAATGGTGTGTGGGTGAGGGGGGGGGGAGGATGGTGAAGTCTGAGACAGCTCCCTCCCTGCATTACTAGTGAGAGGCTGGCTTCACAGACAGGGGGGAGCTGCCTGTCCCTCACTCCTGACTTCCCCCATGTCCCAGCTAGTGAATGGTGTGTGGGTGAGGGGGGGGGGGGTGGATGGTGAAGTCTGAGACAGCTCCCTCCCTGCATTACTAGTGAGAGGCTGGCTTCACAGACAGGGGGGAGCTGCCTGACCCTCACTCCTGACTTCCCCCATGTCCCAGCTAGTGAATGGTGTGTGGGTGAGGGGGGGGGAGGATGGTGAAGTCTGAGACAGCTCCCTCCCTGCATTACTAGTGAGAGGCTGGCTTCGCAGACAGGGGGGCGCTGCCTGACCCTCACTCCTGACTTCCCCCATGTCCCAGCTAGTGAATGGTGTGTGGGTGAGGGGGGGGGGGAGGATGGTGAAGTCTGAGACAGCTCCCTCCCTGCATTACTAGTGAGAGGCTGGCTTCACAGACAGGGGGGAGCTGCCTGACCCTCACTCCTGTCTTCCCCCATGTCCCAGCTAGTGAATGGTGTGTGGGTGAGGGGGGGGGAGGATGGTGAAGTCTGAGACAGCTCCCTCCCTGCATTACTAGTGAGAGGCTGGCTTCACAGACAGGGGGGAGCTGCCTGACCCTCACTCCTCCGGGGTATTGTGATCTTCCTGCACACAGTGCCCTATCCCTGATACCAGGGGTGTTGTGATCTTCCTGCATGCAGTGCCCTATCCCTATTAATACCAGGAGTGTTGTGATCTTCCTGCATGCAGTGCCCTATCCCTATTAATACCAGGAGTGTTGTGATCTTCCTGCATGCAGTGCCCTATCCCTGATATCGGGATGTGTGCAAGAAGATCACAACACACCCGGTATCAGGAATAGGGCACTGTGTGCAGGAAGATCACAACACCCCCAGTATCAGGAATAGGGCACTGTGTGCAGGAAGATCACAACACCCCTGGTATTAGGGATAGGGCACTGTGTGCAGGAAGATCACAATACCCCTGGTATCAGGGTTAGGGCACAAGTTCTAGTCACATTGACTGATCACATTACTTGTTTTGTCAAGCTACCAACTGTTTCCATTTCCCATCCCCCATATACTGTCAGTAGGAAACTTGGTAACATGAATAAATAAGAGGGCAGCCAATAGGAATACATATTCATTCCTAAACTGACCTTAACTGACCTGAAAAGTGTCAAATTGTATCATTTTCAGTTAGTGCGCACTAACTCCCAGTTAGTGCGCACTAACTCCCGTTAGTGCGCACTAACTCGAGTTAGTGCGCACTAATCGGAAAAAACGATTTTTAACGATTTTTTAACTAAAAAATCGTGCCTAAGACGATTTTCTTGCCCTGCCACACGATTTCTATCGTTAAGACGATATGGAAAACGATTCACATCCCTAGCACATACGCACATAACTCAGTGCATCTAAAATTACAGCAATATTTTGTAAATTGTATGGTGGGAACTGCACAGTTTATAAAATACTGTCTATTTTTGCTCCCAAAGAAAGTTTCAGTATGTGCTTACACAGAAAAGCACTGATGTTCCCTAACCATTTTATAAAAGTACATGTATGGAGATTAATTTTAAAAGCCCGACACACACATTAATTAGGGGATTGTTAAGAAGTTTGGATCATGTTACCAAGTGGATTTTAAAATCCACCTAGATAATATGCATGTATCTCTCACAGCATGCACATCTCATAAATTTTCTAAAAGGGACGTTGCATAGGTGCTTCAGGATGTGAACCTAAGATGTGCGTAAATATTGATGCAAGCCGGCACACGTCGAGGCCCTCTGATGCATAATTTTAGTTCTGCTATAGATGACGTGTAAATTAAAAAAGTAAGAAAATAGCCAGGCATGTGGGGTTTTAAGTGTTGGGGCTAACTGGGGGTTGGGAGGACCTATCTCTTAACTGAGTGAACTGGGGATGAACTGGTAAAACTGGGAATGGCATCGGCACGCGCCCCTTTTAAAATTCCGATTTATGTAGTAGAACTGCACATGTGCACTCCCACTTAAAATTTGTTGCATATGTGTGTACTGCCAGGCTATTATATAACATGCAAGTATATGTGTGTATATCTTATAACATGACCACCTAGCTTGTTGTAGGTCAACATATGGACGCAGATGTACACACGCACGGTGGGTTTCAAAGTTACCATCATTGATTGTATGCACTAATGGGACAATTTTGAAAAGGACTTTCACTTGGGCACATGTTTTTCTTGAATTTGTTTTCTTCTTAATCCCCACAATAATAGTGGTCTTAAATTTCCATTATTTGTTCCTAATATGAATGGAGGATTTTTATGTATTTTCTTGATGCAATATTGCTTTCTTTATCTAGATTTTTCTAACGTATAATTCCAAACTTCAATAAATAAGCAAATACATAAATAAATAAGTGAATAAATAAATGATTTACATGGAAAAAAAACTGATTTTACACGTGTAAATGCACTTTTTGTGTCTAAATTGCCTTTTGAAAATTGCTACAATATATACCAGTGAACTGTCCATAGGATAATCATGTGTAAGTGCACTTTGAGGTGAATTTTAAAGGAGACGAGCACGCATCTAGCACATGCACATGTCCACCTAATTTCATAAAGTGGGATATGTTCGTGCATGTGCCCATTGTACACATTTAGATCAGATGAAAAAGGGATGTGGTGTGGGCATTGTGTAGGCAGCGCAAGGGCAAACACGCAGGTCCAGTGCCACATAACTATACTTCTATACTGCTATGGAGGAGGTGTATGTTAAAAAAAAATAAAAACTAGGCATCCCTGAGTGGTTGAAGGAGTCTCGAGTAACTGGATGGAGTGCAGGTTAAAAACCAGAGGGGTTCGGAGGTCCTAGCTCTAGACTAAGAGATCTGATAGATGAACTGATGAAACTGGTCATGGCATGGATGTGCATCTTTTATAAAATTCTCCTACTTGGGAGGCTCATACCCATCTTTACACGGCTGTGCACACCCACTTGAAATTTGGCTGCACACATACGCATGCCCAGGCTATTTTCTAACATATACACGTATGTGTGCTTATGTTATAAAAATGCCTCGTCTCATGGCTCATGATAACCCACATGTATAGATGTGCGCCCATGCACTCATTTGAAAGTTGCCATTGCTATTCACATACATTTTTTAAATTACTATTATAGTATGTACATTTACATGTGTAACTCCTTTTAAAATTACCTCCTAATAAAAGTATCACATGCATATAACTCATTTAGACATGGAGGCATGTACTCTGCATATGAAAATACATACTTGTGCACATACTTCCAAGTACCAGTTCACCAACACCTCCACCGGTTCACCAGACCCTCCAGCACTTCACCCTGACCACAACAACTTAGCCCAGTCCTTCTGATTGAAAACTGCAGGCAAAAGACAAGTGCAATTTCACTTCCACAACTTAATTAACAAGCATAAAAGCATATGAACAAGTTTGACAATGAATGTGTGTATACCACTTTCAGAATTCTATCTTATGCATGAACCTCTGAACTCTACCCCAAGATGCCCCTAAATTGTTCTTTTTTTTTTTCCTTTTTTGCATTTACTCATGACTTTAGTTGCTTACAGATTAGGGATGTGAATCGTGTCCTCGATCGTCTTAACGATCGATTTCGGCTGGGAGGGGGAGGGAATCGTATTGTTGCCGTTTGGGGGGGTAAAATATCGTGAAAAATCGTTAAAAATCGAAAAATCGAAAAACCGGCACATTAAAACCCCCTAAAACCCACCCCCGACCCTTTAAATTAAATCCCCCACCCTCCCGAACCCCCCCCCAAATAACTTAAATAACCTGCGGGTCCAGCGGCGGTCCGGAACGGCAGCGGTCCGGAACGGGCTCCTGCTCTGAATCTTGTCGTCTTCAGCCGGCGCCATTTTCCAAAATGGCGCCGAAAAATGGCGGCGGCCATAGACGAAAAAGATTGGACGGCAGGAGGTCCTTCCGGACCCCCGCTGGACTTTTGGCAAGTCTCGTGGGGGTCAGGAGGCCCCCCACAAGCTGGCCAAAAGTTCCTGGAGGTCCAGCGGGGGTCAGGGAGCGATTTCCCGCCGCGAATCATTTTCGTACGGAAAATGGCGCCGGCAGGAGATCGACTGCAGGAGGTCGTTCAGCGAGGCGCCGGAACCCTCGCTGAACGACCTCCTGCAGTCGATCTCCTGCCGGCGCCATTTTCCGTACGAAAACGATTCGCGGCGGGAAATCGCTCCCTGACCCCCGCTGGACCTCCAGGAACTTTTGGCCAGCTTGTGGGGGGCCTCCTGACCCCACGAGACTTGCCAAAAGTCCAGCGGGGGTCCGGAAGGACCTCCTGCCGTCCAATCTTTTTCGTCTATGGCCGCCGCCATTTTTCGGCGCCATTTTGGAAAATGGCGCCGGCTGAAGACGACAAGATTCAGAGCAGGAGCCCGTTCCGGACCGCTGCCGTTCCGGACCGCCGCTGGACCCGCAGGTTATTTAAGTTATTTGGGGGGGGGTTCGGGAGGGTGGGGGATTTAATTTAAAGGGTCGGGGGTGGGTTTTAGGGGGTTTTAGTGTGCCGGCTCACGATTCTAACGATTTATAACGATAAATCGTTAGAATCTGTATTGTATTGTGTTCCATAATGGTTTAAGACGATATTAAAATTATCGGACGATAATTTTAATCGTCCTAAAACGATTCACATCCCTATTACAGATATGTAGGGTTCTTGCAAAATAATACTTATACTCATACATGTTACTTATATGCTTAACTTCCAATTTTACGGACACAAACATCTGAAAATGCATCCCTTAAGAACTACAGGAATGTGCTAAAGGGAAGTAATGGTGTAACAGTCTCTCCTCTTTGGCTCGGCAAACTATCAGTTAGGTTTTATATCTACTGATACTAGCAAACCAATTTGAGGATTTGTCACAAAGTTTTAAAACTGACTCTTAGAGCACACCTTTTGTACCAATGCAGTCATTCCTATATACACCAACATGTGAATATGGTATCTTTATTTTTGTACATGCATAGGCCATAACCGTTAAAAGCTAAATATTCCAAAAAGTCAAAACTTTACAAAAAAAAATCTCTCATTTGATCTACCCTACAAAAACAGGGAAAATATATTTTTAAATTCAAAGTCAGTTTTTAGGTCTAAGGGTTGATTCACTAAATAATACATTTTCAAAGGATCTACCTGCCTAACTTCAAGAGTCAGGTGTTTAGATTGGCCCCTTTGAAAATTGGCTGGGCTGAATGGCTAAAATTAGTTCTTTAGTTCCACTGGGCAATTAAATCTAATCACACAAAAAGTTGTCATCCCTGGCTTGCCTGCAAACTTGAGTACATTAATTTAGGAACCTGTGGGTGAGTTGTTCAGTAAAGATTCACATTTCTGACTGCATCTTAGTCTGCAGAAAATGGCTGTTTTTTATATTAATTTAAATGAGGATAAAAGCTAACTCGGTGAAAACTTTCAGTTACGCACACCAGTTCTGCTAGGCCTAT
Organism: Rhinatrema bivittatum; assembly: GCF_901001135.1. NCBI lineage: Eukaryota > Metazoa > Chordata > Amphibia > Gymnophiona > Rhinatrematidae > Rhinatrema > Rhinatrema bivittatum. Next base: position 159,384,151 of record NC_042619.1, read on the forward strand.
GGCTTGACCTTTTGTTCTCCCCAGTTGGGAGGGTTTTCTTCACTCAGTGATTCCATCTCGGCTAAGTTCAAGGCCTATCATTTTGCTCTCCCAAGATGGGAGGGGTTACTTCATATGATATCCCACCTCTCTCAACCACAATGCTGAGCACCAAACACAATAATACAGATAGAGAGAGAAAGAAGGAAAGAGTGAGATAGATCATGATTTATCCGACCTTACCCTCCTTACCTGTCTTCTGCTTGGCTTTTCTAAGAGGTAATGAGGTGATATAAACATTGTGTCACTTGGCTCTAGTCAGGGAAATCACTTACTTATTATGTGCCCTGAGAAGAGAACATCTCATGAGAGACCTTTAGAGAAAATAAACTACAATGTTCTTTTTCTTATGATTCAAATTTAAAAACACACAACTTAAACATGTATCTGCTTTCTTGTAACAAAATAGATTTCTCAGGGTCAAATTTTCAGTCTTCTCAGTTACAGTTTTCAAAAATCTATTGAATCACTCTGATAATTCACAAAAATACTTTTCTTATCTCATTTTCACACTGGCTAATAAGTCTTTTGTTCTGAACAAATTGAGGTTGCTTTCAGTGCTGCACAAATAATCTATTTAGGGAAAACCCTGTCAGCAAGGTTTTCTCCATAGCACACTGCTAGTCAGCAGTCCCTGGAAAAGCACACACTCCAATTGAAATACATACAATCCTTTATCCTATAAGTATGCAAATTAGAATTTTCAGAGCTCCTTTAGCCAAATGTAGGATACTAAAACAAGTCAAAAGTTCAAATAAATATCATAAACACATCAGAATATAATATTGTATGTTGTAAAAACAGAACACAAAACTTAAAAGGAACATTTCACACTCTAGGCCTTCTTGGAAAACCTTTAATGTGGGCTTTAAAATAAGACTTTCATTGTTCCACTAGGGAAATGCTGAAACCAAGTCACTGTATAAAATATTAAATTACAGGATTTTTCTAGGAAAATAACATGACTGGGGACCACATGGTATATTGGGTTGAGAAGTCCTTGTTTCCATACTCTACTGTGCTTTTCTGTGAAAATAATTCAATGGCCCGATGTGTTGAGGACAACTGTAGTTTTTCTTAAAGGAAATAACCAAGAGTTAAAAAACAATAAATGCTATGAATCTTGGACTCACATTCTCTTAAACAAAATAAGAGGAAGGGAATGCAGTAATCCCTTACAAAGATGAGAGTCAAGATTTTTGAATATTTCTGAATACATTTTGAAAGGGATTCTATGTAGAAAATTAGCATATACACATGCATGTATTTTGTATTCTTGTACATCCTATTTTATAAACACCAAAAATACACACATATTTTTGGTTTTGCATTGCATTTACAGTTTTAAAAAAGGGGCAGTTTAGGGGCATATCAGGGAAGGGTCGAAATATATGCACCTCCAGGAGGAGGTCCAAGGTCAGAGTCAAGAGTCAATCCAAGGGAAGACGAGACAAATGGTCAGAGTACAAGGCCAGGAGCATAGAGACAGCAGCACAAAGTCAGGAACATGAAGTCAGGAACACAGAGTTATGCAACCAGCAACTCACACGGAGTTCGACCTCTTGCAGTTGCCAGGAGCAATGGCAGGGCCTGGCCTTAAGTTGCTTTGGGGTGCTGGTGTCATCAGGGAGGACCGCAGAGGTTTTCCCACAGCAGCCCTTTTAAGAGGAGGAGCGAGGAGCACGTGCATGCCTAAGGGAAAACTGACAGGTGCAGATGGTGGTGGCGGCGATGGCTCTGAGCCACGACAAAGAGATGGAATGTCGGCGGTGGCTGAAGGACTGGCTGCATGTGCCTTGGGTCGGTGGTGGCTCTTGAGTGGTGTTGCAGGAATGTGGCATTGAAAGGTGAGCTCAGCCAGCCATGGAGTCCCGTGGCTGGCATGCACAACAGTACCCCCTCCTCTAAACCCCCCTCAAGGGTTTAGGTTTCTTGGGATAAGAGGCGTGGAACCATTTGAGCAAGCACTTGTCTAGAATGTTGGCAGCAGGTTCCCAAGAATTTTCTTTGGGACCATATCCCTCCCAAGATATCAAGTCCTCCCACTTCTTGTTACACCGGCAAACATCCAAAACCTTCTTACTTGATATAATTGGTCTTCTTCTTTGGGAGTTCTGGGATCCTTTGTGAAGACCAAGACAGCACTAAGTGCTTGAGGAGAGAGATATGGAATACATTATGGATCCTTAGGGCCATAGGTAGGCATTATTTATTTATTTATTTATGGTTTTTATATGCCGACGTTCAATAAGAGATATCACATTGGTTTACAATAAGGTACAGAAGGTATTTCCCTATCCCCTAAAGGGCTTATAATCTAAAATTTTTGTACCTGAGGCTAAGTGATTAAAATTCTTAACAATTGAGCAAATTAAACAGAAAAACAAGAGACATCCAATTACAAAGATATTAACTAGAACATGCACTATGGATTGCATGAAGTGGTGCACAAAGGGGAGAGCCAGATAACAGAGAAAGGTCCTATGTAGCGAGGTGCTAGCTGCATAGAGGGTATTCTAAGACAAATATGATGGGTACTTGGCCCAACCTTGTCTCCCGGCTTGAATAGTGGAGCTACTATTTGTGTGCGCCTGTTCACTCCTTGGCTTTCAGGGCAGCTTTCTATAACATAGCATTGGTCTGGGTCCATAGCTCCTGGAGTTCATAGGCAGTCAGTTGAGTTGCTGGTGAAGCAACTGATAACATGATAGGTAAGGGGGGACCGGTTGCCATCCATAGACAATCAGGAACAGAGAAGCCCCAGTGGTGGTGTGTTGTGGGAGTTGTGGGAGACACAATGAGTGTCAGTTGTCCTGACACTCATTGATAAAGGACCTCAGGAAAGTCTCGGTTCATTCATTCTGCCTGTCCATTAGCTTGGGGGGTGATAAGCTGTAGTGAAGTCTAACTTGATATTGAACTTCTGGCAAAGAGAGTGCCAATACTTCACTGTGAACTGTGTGCCTTGATCTGAAAGAAGGTGCTGGGGTAATCCATGTAGCTGGAAGATTTGGGTGGTAAACAATTTTGCCAGTTTTGGTGCAGAAGGGAGACCTGGGAGAGCCACAAAATGGTCCATTTTAGAAAAATGGTCGATAACAACCCAGATAACATAGCAGCCATTAGAGAGGGGGCAGTCCACCACAAAATTGGTGGACAAGTGGGCCCAGGGTGCCTCAGGGGCTGGCAATGGCTATAAAGGCCTCCAATGTCATCCCACCATAGGCTTTTGTTGGGTACAGGCAGGACAAGAATCCACATAGGCCTTGACATTGCTCCACAACTACAGCCACCAGTAAAACTGCTGGAGTAATGCAAGAGACTGGGCATGACAAGGATGTTTTGCAACACGAGAATCATGTAATTATTCCAAAACTTTCTGACAGAGACGAAGGAGTATGACCATCTTTCCTGGGGTGACAGTCATGGAAGCAGCTAGGAGAATCCATTCTGGGTCAATGATATGACCCAGCATTTCAGGTGTACCTTCTACTTCAAAAGACCAAGAAAGAGTGTCTGCTCGCAGGTTCTTGGTGGCCGGCCTATATCTTGCATCAAAATTGAAGCGGGCGAAGAACAGGGACCATCGGGCTTGACAAACATTCAATCATTGAGCATGGTGGAAGTGTTCCAGTTTTTTTGTGGTTAGTATATATTGTGATACAGTGTTGTGCCCCCTCCAACCATTGATGCCACTCCTCTAAGGTCAGTTCTATGGCTAGCAATTCTTTGTCTCTGATGCCATAGTTTTGCTCTGCCTGGGAGAACATCCAGGAGAAGAAAGAGCAAGGTTGAAGAACTCTCTTGTCAGAGAGTTGGCCTAAAAATGCCCCTACCCCCACAGTAGAGGCATCAACCTCTATAATGAAGGGGCATGTGGAGTCAGGTTAGCAGAGGCATGGTTTCTGGAGGAAAGCTCGCTTGAGTTTAAGAAAGGTGGTGACTGCCTCTGGGGGCCAGCCCTTGGTGTTTGCTCTTCGCCTGGTAACAGCTGTAAGGGGTGCTGTAATCTGTGAGTAGTTGGGAATAAAGTGTCTGTAGAAATTTGCGAACTCCCAAAACCTTTGTAAGGGACGGAGACCAGTGGGTTGCAGCCAGATCAGGATACACTTTACTTTCTCGAGGTCCATGCGGAAGCCACTTCTTGAAAATATGTATCCAGGAAAGGGTAATTTATCCTTTTGAACATGCATTTCTCCAGTTTGGCATACAGCTTATGAGCCCATAGTCTTTGGAGAACCTGGCGAACATCACGATGGTAGGAAGGGAGGTCTTTGGAGAAGATGAGAATGTCATCTAGATAGACCGAAACGCATTCATATTAGGTCCCTAAACATCTTATTCATCATGCCTTGGAATATGGCGGGAGCATTGCATAAGCCTAAGGGCATGACCAGGTATTCATAGTGTCTAGCTCGCATATTAAACGCAGTCTCCTATTCATTGCCTTGCTCAATCTGAATGAGGTTGTATGCTCCGTGCAGATCCAGCTTTGTAAATACCCTGACCCCTGCAGTCAATCTAGTAGCTCCAGAATAAGCAGCAGGGGATATTGGTCCTTCTTGGTGATAGTGTTTAGCTCCTGTAGTTCCAGGCATCAGATTAATACCACAGTCAAAAGAATGGTGCTCAGACAAGATCTTCACTGCTTGTTTGGAAAAAGCATCCGCAAAGTCAGCATGCTACGGAGGCAGTCCACTGAGGTTGAGGCTAGTGGAACTGAGGGAGAAGGTGTGATAGGAAGAAGGCATGCAGAGTGGCAATGAGGGCTCCACCTTGTCAGCTGAAGGGATACCCAGTTGAAATGAGGAGAATGCAGTTTTAACCAGGGTAGACCCAGCACAATTGGGTGTAGAGCCTTCTAGATGATATGGAAGGTTATCTCTTCCCGGTGTAATATGCCTGTATAGAGCAGCTGCGGTGCCATCATCTCAGTGATCCGTGCAGGCAGAGGTTCTCCAGAAATGGAAGAGGTGATGAGTGGTGGGACCCTGGGGTCCATCCACAGGTTCAGGTGGTCCACTAGAGCCTTCATGATTACATTTCCCCCCACACAGGAATTCACCAGCGCAAGGGTGAGAAATGTGTTTTCATCCGTCATTATCATTACAGGAAGCATAAGTTGGGGACTGGGCAGTGTGTAGCCTAGGGTCATCTCCCCACTGACTCCTAAGCTTGGGCATTTCCATGTCTTACAGGGCATTGGGCCAGCAAGTGCCCCTTTTTGGCGCAGTAAAAGCAGAGCCCATGGACATGGCGATGTTGCTTCTCTTCCGGTGAGAGGTGGGCTCTGCCCGATCTGCATCAGTTATTCTTGACATCCTGAGGTGGGGTTCACCATGGGTATGGGAGTGAGGGGACATGAAAACGATGGCACAAGTTGCACATGTCTATGCAGAACTCATAATTCACACGCTGTTTGCTGGAGGCGCCAATTGATCCTCCCGTCCAGGTCAATGAAGGCATCCAGCGATTCTGGCAGTTCCCGGGCTTGCAACTCATCTTTGAACTGAGAGGAGAGTCCTTCCAGAAAGATACTGCTGAGGCTGTCTTTTCTCCAGTTTAACTCCATAGCCAACGTATGAAATGTGATAGCATAGCCTGTTAGGGTCCTGATTCCCTCTTGTAAATGCAGCAGAACTGACCTTACCGTATCAAAACAGCTGGCTCATTGAAGACTTGTGTCAAGGCCTTGATAAACTGAGGCAGATCTTGAAGCAGTACATCGCCCCACTCCCATAGTGGGGAGGCCCATGCCAATGCCTTCCCATTGAGGAGGGAGAGGATGAAGTTTGTCTTGATAGAGTCACTTTAGAACTGCATGGGTTGCAGTGAAAAATGCATAAAGCACTGGTTTAAGAAACCTCTGCACTAGAGATGTGAATCGTGTCCTCGATCGTCTTAACGATCGATTTCGGCTGGGAGGGGGAGGGAATCGTATTGTTGCCGTTTGGGGGGGTAAAATATCGTGAAAAATCGTGAAAAATCGTGAAAAATCGAAAAAAACGTAAAATCGCAAACCGGCACATTAAAACCCCCTAAAACCCACCCCCGACCCTTTAAATTAAATCCCCCACCCTCCCGAACCCCCCCCCCAAATGACTTAAATAACCTGCGGGTCAGTGGCGGTCCGGAACGGCAGCGGTCCGGAACGGGCTCCTGCTACTGAATCTTGTTGTCTTCAGCCGGCGCCATTTTCCAAAATGGCGCCGAAAAATGGCGGCGGCATAGACGAACACGATTGGACGGCAGGAGGTCTTCCGGACCCCCGCTGGACTTTTGGCAAGTCTCGTGGGGGTCAGGAGGCCCCCCCAAGCTGGCCAAAAGTTCCTGGAGGTCCAGCGGGGGTCAGGGAGCGATTTCCCGCTGCAAATCGTTTTCGTACGGAAAATGGCGCCAGCAGGAGATCGACTGCAGGAGGTCGTTCAGCGAGGGTTCTGGCGCCTCGCTGAATGACCTCCTGCAGTCGATCTCCTGCCGGCGCCATTTTCTGTACGAAAACGATTTGCGGCGGGAAATCGCTCCCTGACCCCCGCCTGGACCTCCAGGAACTTTTGGCCAGCTTGGGGGGGGGCCTCCTGACCCCCACAAGACTTGCCAAAAGTCCAGCGGGGGTCCGGAAGGACCTCCTGCCGTCCAATCGTGTTCGTCTATGGCCGCCGCCATTTTCGGCGCCATTTGGAAAATGGCGCCGGCTGAAGAAAACAAGATTCAGTAGCAGGAGCCCGTTCCGGACCGCTGCCGTTCCGGACCACACCGCTGGACCCGCAGGTTATTTAAGTCATTTGGGGGGGTTCGGGAGGGTGGGGGATTTAATTTAAAGGGTCGGGGGTGGGTTTTAGGGGGTTTTAGTGTGCCGGCTCACGATTCTAACGATTTATAACGATAAATCGTTAGAATCTCTATTGTATTGTGTTCCATAACGGTTTAAGACGATATTAAAATTATCGGACGATAATTTTAATCGTCCTAAAACGATTCACATCCCTACTCTGCACAGCTTCGCGTCCCCTGAGTTCCTAGGGGGTACATAGAGATGGATAGTATGTGCTACCGATATAGATGCAGGAGCCGCTGGTGCCGAAGTGCTGTCATGCTGGTGGAAACATCAAGATGGGCGCTGAGGCATTGCATTGTGCCTGCTAGGACCTGCAGAAAATGCTGCTGCTGATGGATAAAAATAGCATATATGCATATAAGTAGTATGGACAAAAGTATATGCTATCTTACAAATGTTAAGAGTATTTGCATATTTTTTGTTTCACATGCATATTTTAACAGGAAAAAAGGTATTTTAGGGGTTTCTAAAATAGACATATACATTGTTGAACTGATATATACACATTTACACCTGATAAATGACTTGTGGAAATGAAATTGGACTTATCTGCTGTCTGCAGTTGTTGGGAGGAAGGTCTTGGTGAACTGGTGGGGGGGTTCAGAGTGAAGAGGAGAAGGGCCGCATGATGGAAGTATTAGCAAACTGGTGATTCCAAGTACTCGTACAAGAAAGTATTTTCAAAATGGTTTACCTGCATACTTTATAAAAACTAGAGATGTGAATCGTTTTTTGTGTTCGTGTCATTCTTTGTTTTTCAGCCGCCACAGGAAATGTTGTTGGTTTGCGGTTTGGGGTTTTTTTTCGCGAAAAATCATTTTTTTCAGTTAGTGCGCACTAACAAAAACTGTTAGTTTTTGTTAGCGCGCGCTAACAGGAGTTAGCGCGCGCTAATCCAAAAAATGAATTTTCGTGGAAAAATGGGAAAATCCCGATCTTTTTTCGGGCCCCCTGAAACATGCCGAATTTCGTTGAAATTTTCAAATTTGGAAAAAAAGAATGCACATCTCTATAAAATACCTTCCTCTGCTTTTAATTCTGGGTATTTTTTCACACAGTCTCAATTATTTTGCATATAATCTATACATGTGCATGTTCAGAAAATTGGTAGACAATGTAAGTGTTTTCTTGCATTGGAATTATTTGTGTGTACTGAAACATACATATGAATTTTCAGAGCAAAAATATGTGGTATTTTATAAACTGTGCAACTCCTGCTGCACAATTTATAAAATACTAGCATAAATCTCTCCATGTCCACTTAAGTACACAAATGTTAGACTCTCTGGGGTGGATTTTAAAAGGGTTACATGTGTAATATACACGCGTAACCTATTTAAATCCCTTCTGCACACGCCGAGCCTATTTTGCATTGGCTCGGCAATGCACGCAAGCCCCAGGACGCGTGCATGTTCCGGGGCTTGAAAAAGGGAGCGGGGAGTGGGCAGGGCTGGAGCCTCCCGGCACAGCAGCCATTTGCTGCTGTGCCCGGGATCGTGGGCCGGCCGTCGGCAGTGCGCATAACCTACGCCTGCCCAGAGGCAGGCGCAACTTAGCAGATAACTGTAAGGGGGGTTTAGGTAGGGCTGGGGGTGGGTTAGGTAGGGGAAGGGAGGGGAAGGTGGGGGGGGTGGAAGGAATGTTTCCTCTGAGGCTGCTCTGATTTTGGAGGGAACGGAGGAAGGCTGCGCGGCTCGGCACGCACAAGGTGCATAACTGTGCACCCCCTTGTGCGCGCCAACCCCGGATTTTATAACATGGCCATGGCTGCGTGCGCATGTTATAAAATTGGGCATAGATTTGTGTGTGTCGGGTTGCGCACACAAATCTACGCCCTAGCGTAGGTTTAAAAATCTGGTCCTCTATATGCACATGCATTTCTGTACTGAGGATATTTTAGTCAAGTAACTCAGAAAAACAAGGACTTTCTTAAGAAAATATAAAAAGAATGGTTGTGCTGTATTTCAGTTCTGACTGTTGATTCCAATATATGAGTCCTCTGTTAAATGAATCTTGATGTCATAGTTTTTCATATAAGTGGATGGAAATTATGGTAGCCTTCCTAGGAAAGGAATTTTGGGCATATACAGTACCAAGATAATTAGCTATTTTTGGCAATCAGGTAGCTTTGTCTATGCAGTTACTTAGTAGTTCAAATATGGCAGGCCCATGAATTTGGTTTATAATTGGCAAAATAGCTATTCATTGTCCTCACAATCATTTTCAATTTCTAGTTATTCTTAATTCTCAAATAGAAAAATTCCCTGCTATCTGAGGATACTTTTGAAGGCGAGACCAATTTTAATTGTACTGAGAAATCTAACATTGGAGATCGAGAGGCTTTTCAGAGTATATAAGATACAGCAAGAAGCAGTCTGCTCAGTTTCTATAATGGAAATGACAAAGGGCTAATTTTTATTAAGTCTCTTATTAGACAGACAGATTTTAGATGAAAATTTAGGGTAACTTTGTCATGGTGAATGGTGGGGATTGTGAGGGACTTTTACATCAGGGCTTTAGAAGGACTTAGGGTGAAATCTGGAGCAACTGGACTTCAAGGAGAAAAGGGACATATTGACATGTCCAAATGCTCCGGGATAGCTGGATAGATTTAGGTTTGGACAGCTAAGTCCAAGGTTCATCAAAATGCTATAAATTTTGCCTGAATAATGACCACAATAAGAAATAGGAGCATGGATAGGCTAATTTTTGAGTATGTGATATTTTAGTGTTTTGCATAGCTATTTTATAGCAATGAATGTTAAATTTATTGCACCTACAATATGTTCACTTCACAAGCTGCAAAGTGCCCAGACAGGCATTTTCTGAGAGAGAGAAATTTTTATGAGGATCTCATGGTAGTCAACAGCTTATATCACTATAGGAGGGTCATCTAGTAAAACAAGGTGAGGTTTTGGGTGGTGGACTAGTGTTTTGGGGCCAGTTTTAAATGCACAGTCAGAGGTAAGAACAGCACAGTATACATCAGTGAAGACTGAATGTGATTTGGAATAAGGAAAAATGCACAAAGATGAGATTTCTACAATGTCCTTTTGCCCTAACTTGATTAATTAATTTATTAATTTATTTTACATTTTTTATATACCGATAGCCATTTGCACATCGTATCGGTGTACATTTAACTCAGAACTAGTAGGCGATGCCTTTACATGGAACAGAAACTAAAATAAACAGTAAAGTATAGTAACAGATATTACAATGGACAAGTTAAACAATATTAATAAAAGTAATGTACAGTATATTTACAATAGCGACAATAGCCATATGTACAATAGTGTCAACAGTCATATAGACAAAAGTCATATAGACAAAAGATTTTCGTACGTCAGGTGGAGGGTGTAGAGGGGAAGTAGGCTTGTTGAAAAAGCAATGTTTTTAATTTCTTTTTGAATTTTGGGGTGGATGTTTCTGTGCGGAGATCAGGCGGGAGGGAGTTCCAAAGAGAGGGGGCAGCGAGGGAGAATGCTCTATTCATAGTATAGTTTAGTTTGTAGGGTTTGATGGAGGGGGAGCGGAGTGTTCCTTGGAGGGCAGGACGTGTAGATCTAGTGGAGGAGCGAGGAAGAAGGGGGGGGGGCAGAGCCAATTGAATTTTTCATTAGAGATACTTTTGTGGATGAGGGATAGTGTTTTGACAAGGATACGTGATTAGATAGGTAGCCTGTGGAGTTCTATGAGGGTAGGTATGATGTGATCTCTTTTTCTAGTGTTAGTAAGGATACGTGCAGCAGCATTCTGTAGGAGTTGTAAAGGTTTGGTGTGGTTGGAGGGGAGGCCAAGGAGGAGAGCATTACAGTAATCGATTTTGGAAAAGATGATAGATTGAAGTACTGTTCTAAAGTCAGAGAAGTGTAGGAGGGGTCTGAGTTTTTTGATAGTTTGTAATTTAAAATAGCAGTCACTTAAGATAGCTTTGATGTAGGGTTTGAAGGAGAGTTGATTATCAAGAAGAACACCAATGTTGCAAATGTGGGGGTGGAAGGTGGTGGAAGAGTAAGATAGGGGGGGAGAAGGAAGGGGTACTTTAGAGGAAATAATAAGGAGTTCTGTCTTTTGGGGGTTGAGAGCAAGGTGCATATCAGTGAGGAGTTTGTTGATGGCGGTCAGGCATGACTCCCAGTTTTGGAGAGCTGAGTTAAGAGAGTCAGAGAATGGGAAGAGGATTTGCACATCATCTGCGTAGATGAAGTGTTTGATGCCAAGATTAGTGAGGAGGGTAGTAAGAGGAATAAGGTAGACAATGCGACAAGGCGATAGCAAAAGCCAGAAGAATGCTGGGATGCATAGAGAGAGGAATATCGAGTAAGAAAAGGGAAGTGATTATCCCCTTGTACAGGTCCTTGGTGAGGCCTCACCTGGAGTACTGTGTTCAATTCTGGAGACCGTATCTACAAAGAGACAAGGACAAGTTGGAAGCTGTACAGAGAAGGGCGACCAGGAAGGTTGAGGGTCTTCATCAGTTGACGTACGAGGAGAGATTGAAGAATCTAAATATGTACACCCTGGAGGAAAGGAGGAATAGGGGTGATGTGATTCAGACTTTCAGATACTTGAAAAACTTTAACGATCCAAAGACAACGACAAACCTTTTCCGACAGAAAAAATCAGCAGAACCAGAGGTCACGAGCTGAGGCTCCAAGGAGGAAGACTAAGAACCAATGTCAGGAAGTATTTCTTCACGGAGAGAGTGGTGGATGCCTGGAATGCCCTTCCGGAGGAAGTGGTAAAGTCCAAAACTGTGAAGCACTTCAAAGGGGCGTGGGATAAACATTGTGGATCCATCAGGTCCAGAGGACACGTATAAAATAGCAGGTAGCAAAACACTGCACGGAGCGGCAGTAGCCACAGAGGCATTCACGGAGCGGGATGCCAGTGGCCAGTGGTAGGTGTTCCACCTTCATGGAGCAGAAGGATGGAGGGCTGTCATCTTCCAATTAAATTAAAAAAAAAACCAAAAAAACATGGATATGGGATCCATCAGGTCTAGAGGACGCATATAAAGAGCAGGTAGTAAAACACTGCACGGAGCGGCAGTGGCCACAGAGGCATTCACGGAGCGGGATGCCAGTGGCCAGTGGTAGGTGTCCACCTTCATGGAGCGGAAGGATGAAGGGCAGCCATCTCCCAATTAAAAAAAAAAAAAGAAAAAAACAGGAATGGGTTCATGGGCTATAGGTATACCAATTATTAGGCTTTTCAATATTTGATGATAGTTAATGTGACTTTCAAGGCATACTTCACTTTCAATGCATATCCAGCATAGCTCCCTGCTTCAACAACAGGGGAGAAGAAAAACTAATACTTCACACATATCCAGCATTGCCCTATGCTTCATGGCAGAGAGCTATGCTGCCGCTTACCCAACTAATCAAACTTAATATTTCACTTGGAAGCAGCTCCATCACTGCTCTCTACATTAATAGTGGGGGTGAAAGGGAATTAGAACATAAGGTTACTAAGAGCCAAGAGAAACAGATAAGTATGAGAAAAAATAAGTGTGAAGCTTGCTGGGCAGACTGGATGGACCGACTGGTCTTCTTCTGCCGTCATTTCTATGTTTCTATGTTTCTATGAAAGCGAGGAACCCTGGGGAATGCCCTGATCCAGTTTAATGGCATCAGATTCGTTGCTATCTAGGAGAACTGTGAATTGGCGGTTTTGTAGGTAGGATTTCAGCCAGGAGAGTGCAAGTCCAGTGATACCATACTGTTGAGGATGTTAAGGAGGATGGTGTGGTTAACAGTATCGAATGCTGCAGAGATGTCTAGCATGGCAAGGAGGTAAGAGGTACCTGTGTCAGTTCCCTTAATGATGGTGTCAGAAAAGGAGAGAAGTAGGGTCTCGGTGCTGAGATGCTTTCGAAAGCCATGTTGTGTGGGTGGCAGAAAGTTGTGTTGTTCAATGTAATCAGAAAGTCGAGAATTAACGAGTTTTTCTAGAATTTTAGTGAGGAGGGGAAGGTTGGAAATGGGTCTGAAATTGGAAAGGGTGGAGGGGTCAAGGGTGGGTTTTTTTAAGGATAGGTTTAACTACTGCATGTTTGAGTGAATTGGGGACCAGGCCCTGTTCTAGTGAGCAATTCAGTATGAGTGATAGGGGTTTGGAGATAGTTTTGTGAATGGAGATAAGAAGTTTGGGACGGGATGGTTTCAGCGGGATGGGAGGATGGTTTCATTTTTTTTAGGATGTTTTCTATTTCCAGGGAGGAGGATATGTCAAAGGTGGGTAAGGTTGCCAATAAAGGACTGAGGAGAGGTAGGTTCACATTATTGGGGTTAGGGGAGAAATGTGCGGTGAGGGAGGAGATTTTGTTTTTGAAGAAGTGTGCGAGTTCATTGCAGCGGTTTTTAGAGGTGGTGACTTGGGATTGTGATGAGGAGGAGTTGGTAAAGTCTGTGATCAGTGAAAGAGGGCTCTGGGATTGTTTTGGAAGCCATGTATCTTTTTGGAGTAGTATTCTCGTTTAGTGATGAGGATGGTGTTCCTGTATTCGTGCATAAGTTGGTAGTAGTTTGTTTTGTGTGTTTGGGAGGGGAGTTTGCGCCAGCGTTGTTCAGCTTTTCTAAGGCGGGACTTGATGCATCTCTATCTGGGTACTGTCAAGATTGGGCAAGAAAACATTGTAGAAATCTCATGTTTGTATATCATTTTTCATTCCAAATCACGGAAACCACACGGAAGTACTATCTGAAATACTTTCACACCACTCCACGGAAGTTTGACTTCTTTTTTGATTTATGATTTCAGCACAATCAAAAATTATACCTGATAATAAATTGACCGCACTTTTTCAAATAAGTAAGTGTTTTACCACCCCTCGTAGCCATGTTTACATTATAAGCTAGATACTGTTATGAAAGGCTTTTGCATTATCTCTTATTGCACTGATATATCCATTGCAGCTTCCAGCGTTGTGTTCCCTGAAGAAGTAAAAGTTACTTCGAAACATTGCAGTGTCGGAAGATTCAAGAACCACTGCATTATGACAACTCACTCAAAGATAAGTGCAACTTATATAGGCCCTTCTAAACAAAAAAAGGGGCTATATCAATCATACAAGTATAGAAGCGCTCACACGAGAACACAAGAAGAATGTGACCTATGATTACAAAGCTCCAGTGCTCGTAAAGGCTCACATAAACAAGCCACCAGTTGCAAGGGTGCTGTATAATGGGCACTCATCACATATAAAAATATAAAAATACAAAAATATAAAAATATCATGAGCCTATTTATATAGTGGAATATTTTCACTTTAGTCTTGATTCAAGTTTTTCCTGCTTTTTTCTGGGTATTATTAATTTAGAACCCGCAGTTGTCTAGCTCTAATACTTTTTCCTTCTTAATATTAGGATTTAATTTCTTTTTAGCCATCTGGTGGATCCTGAATAGTGGACTTAATGGAGCTAGTTATAAATACTAAATTATTATGTTACTTATTGTTTATACATGTTTTACTATGATCTTTTGCTTTTCCAGATTGTATGTTTTGTAATTTTTTTAAATGAATAAATAGAGAATTTGGAAAAAAAACTATATATGCCATTGAATTGTCCATAGGTTTTTACCTATATAAAATGTACTTATATGGGTAAATAGCTTTTGAAAATTGCTATAGTAGTATGTTAAATGTATTGCAATACCTCCTTTGAAAATTTGACTGTTTCTGGTAGCAGAATTGGAGTGGGAATAGGTCTTTTGCACAGTCTTCTTATTTTCAAAGTCTATATAGAAGTTTACATGGAAAAGTTATGCAATGTTAGCAACAGGTATAACTTCCTGTATGTAACTTGAACATGTACTGTGAGACTTTACACAGGCATTTTCAAAGCAATTCTATATATATAAAATAGCTTTGAAAATTAGCTGTAAAGTTTTGCATATAGCAAGTACATTTGTCACTATGCATGGTATTCTAAAATTACTTTCTAATTTATCAGGGGATTTCTCAATCAAAGATATAAACATCAGAACTATTAGCAATCTGTTCAAGTTCTTGAAAATCAGAACGAAAAATAAAAATTGACCTGGTGAATATATGTTGAAATGGAATATGTTGGATAATATGAAATGACTAATATGAGACAGGATTTACTCAAAATAAATGGCCAAGCAGAACCTACTAAAGCAGTTTCCACAACCTTAATTAAGGAAAAACAATTCTTACAAAGACAGAATAAAGCTCTTACATGATGGCTGAGATCTAAAAATATTTGGGTCATTGACTTTATAGAAAAGCAGAGGAAGGGTCATCAGAAACACTTTATGAAAGAATAATTGCTCTCTTGGCTCAGATTTTATCTGTGCAATTTGCAAATTTATTGTAGGTAGATAACGCATTCAGAAAATCTGAAATGAAAATATTATTATGACAAGAAATCCCTGGGCAGATTGGTTGATAATGTTGTATCTTCAGTCTTATGAGCCCATGAGGTCTTCCAGGATAGAAAATAGAAATAATTTGTCTGAAACTATTAATCACCTGCTACAGTAAGTTAGAGAAAAGCATAGGCCTTGACTTACCTCTCCTTAGGGCATAGAAAAAATTTACATTTAAATGTGTTCACAGGGAGCCCAACTTTTAACCTATCCAAGGTACAACATTTGCACATGCAAGTGGATACCTTGGGACTAACATTTGAAGATATCTGGTTATCTAATTTATCTGGATATTAATTATCCAGTTAACTTAGAATGGATATTCTATAGCATACGTACTATTAGAGATGTGAATCGTGTGATCGATCGTCTTAACGATCAAATTCGGCTGGGAGGGGGAGGAATCGGATCGTCACAGTTTGGGTTTTTTAATATCGTGTAAATCGTGTAAATCGAAACTGGCACACTAAAACATCCCTAAAACCCACCACGACCCTTTAAAATAAATCCCCCACCCTCCCGAACCCCCCAAAATGCCTTAAATTACCTGGGGTCCAGTGGGGGGAGGGGAAGGGGGAGGGCGGGAAAACCGCACACTAAAACAAACCTAAAACCACACCCGACCCTTTACAATAAATCCCCCACCCTCCCGAACCCCCCAAAGATGCCTTAAATTACCTGGGGTCCAGAGGAAGGGTCCCGGTGTGATCTTTACTCTCGGACCTCCGGGGTGCGTTGTAGAAATGGCGCCGGCGCTACCTTTGCCTTCTCATATGACAGGTCAAAGGTTAGCACCTGCGCCATTTGTTTTTGTCCCCGACGTCAGGAGCGTAGGAGATCGCTCCCGGACCCCTGTTGGACCCCCAGGGACTTTTGGCTAGCTTGGGGGGGCCTCCTGACCCCCACAAGACTTGCCAAAAGTCCAGCGGGGGTCCGGGAACGACTTCCTGCACGCGAATCGTTTTTCTGTACGGAAAATGGTGCCGCTGTATGGCTGGCGCCATTTTCTGTACGGCGCCATTTTCCGTACGGCGCCGTTTTGCGCAAAATGGCGCCGGCCGTAAAGCAACACGATTCGACTGCAGGAGGTCGTTCCGGACCCCCGCTGGACTCTTGGCAAGTCTTGTGGGGGTTACGCGCATAACCAGGCGTCTTCTAAAATGCATGCAGTGTGTATAACCTCTGTTTTCCCCTCGCAGGGGATTTATAATTTAGCTGTTAGCTGGTAATGATGTAAATGCGACATACAATGTAGAGCTGGCGCAAAAGATACATCCTGACTTTATTGGAATATTGGAACTACAATATTCCCACAAACTTGCTTGGTTATGGTCCCAGTTCACCCCAAGGCCAGATCTTGAAGGGAAATTTCTCTGAAAATCAATTAAAAAAAATCAATAAATGGATGAGGAGGTTCATGCTAGTACTGCAAGATTTTAGTGCCCTCCCACAACATGATCGACAAGCATTGCCCAGGCTTATTCCAGTAGATGGTGTACACTTGTCGGACCTAGGCCTGAACATATTTAACTCTGATTTGCAGGATGTGGTGGAGGTATTAGCAGAGGATTATGGCTGCAGCACAGAAGTAGTGGGCGTCTCCCCTGCAAACGATGAGTCATTACTGGGGGACCATGCCAGGGTCACCCACAGCTAAGAAAGGACAAAGTGAAGGGATCTCAAAGGATTGTTGTTTGTCAGTAGGCATAACACTGCAACTTAATACAATGGCAATCACTTTGATGGCAGAGAACATGCAGACAAAGGTGTGCCATCCAGGATCCCAGACATTTATGAAATGGGGTCATGGTCATGTGATATGCCACAGGCACCAATGGTATGGCTTCTATGGCTAGATAGTAGTGAAGGTTTAGAGGCAAAAGTAGAGGTTACTGAGATACAAGTAGGTCTGGTAACCCTGCAGGTAGATAGTTGAGGCACAGTATTATCGATGTTAGATGATTTATGAGTTCTAAAGTTTGCATGAAAAAGATATATAATTTTATGGCTATGCATTTTATTCTGCTGTTAATTTTGTGCTGTGGCCATTTCTAAACGACATAAAGATATTCCAATTGAGCCAGAGAATAGTGTCATTTGTGGTGAAGTTCAGGGATAAAAATGTGACTGGGGAGGGGATTGTCTGTGTTTAACTGTATTGTGACAATTCTAGCAAACAATAGGTCTGGAAAATAGCTCACTTAGGGCCTCATTTTCCAAGGAGTTACTGTGTGTGATAAATTCATGCTGAGAGAGAGAGAGAGAGAGAGAGAGAGAGAGAGAGAGAGGAGAGAGAGAGAGAGAGAGGAGAGAGAGAGAGATAGCCTTCCTATAATGCCTATGCCCTAGACAAGTATTTGTATCCCTATGGGAGGGCCACCTAGTAACTCGAGGTGGGGATTAGGTATGAGCGTAGGGGTTTGGGGGCCACTTTCGAATTCAACATGAGACCTACGGAAAGAACAGTGGTCTCTAGTGAAGATTTGCTGGCCGTCGGAGTGAGGACACTCACTCCAAGAAAAGATTTGGGCAACGTTCTC